>NC_086319.1:259792292-260108958 GCF_036172605.1 Pelobates fuscus | reverse complement strand
TTTGGTCCTTAAGGGGTTAATGGCTTACAGATGATTCGACAAAACCCAGGGAGAAGTGCACCTTAAGACTGCTTGCACCATAAACAATAAAACAGTTGTAGTTATGGTACTACCATGTAAATGCTAGGAATGTCAAAGAGCAGAAATTCAACTCTGGCTACAATACCATAAATCATATAGCATAGTGATTAGTTGTATTTACACTGGTCACCCACAACAATAAAATCGCTGACTGGTGAAGTGCATAAAACTGATATCATTAGAATGTCAAGGGGTGGGATATATTAGACAGCAAGTGAGCAGTCAGTTTATAAATTTCATGTGTTGGAAACGAGAAAAATGGTCACTTTAAAAGATCTGAGTGACTTTGACAAGTGCCTAATAGTGATGGCCCGTGCATTTCCAATACGGCAAGTCTTGTGGGGTGTTCCGGGTATGGAGTGGTTAGTAGCTACCAAAAGTGGTTAAAGGACACTGGCGTACCTATCACGGTCGCAGGGGTCACAGCTGCGACCGGGCTCCTCACTCGAGGGGGCCCGGCCACAGCATCGACCCCTGCGACCATGGGCTGCCTTGATACCTTATGGGCCGGTGCACAGCTGCACCGGCCCGGGTCCGCCAGGAAGGGAGAGTTGCACTGTGCTGCTCCCCTGCTGCCTATGTGTAGTGTGGCCGAGCGGTCTGACAGGAAATGCTCACTGTTAGAGCACTTCCTGTCAGACCGGGAACTGCGACCAGGAGGGGAAGGGGAGAGAGAGAGAGGTTATGGGATATAGGGAGGGGGAGGGGGGAGAAATGGAGGGGAGGGGACACAGGGAGGGGACGGGGGAGAAATGGAGTGTATGGGACACCTGAAGGGGGGAGAAATGGAGGGTATGGGGCACTTGGAGGGGACCCCTCCAGGTGTCCCATAGTCTGTGATCAGGAGGCTGGCAAGCAGGCTCCTCCAGGAGCTCGTGGCAAACTCACTTGGAGAGTGGAGTTTGTCACAGTATGGGACACAGGGAGGGGGGAGAAATGGATGGTATGGGACACCTGAAGTGAGGGGGATAGAGGGAGAAATGGGACACAGGGAGTGGAATGGGGAGAGAGGGAACAATGGGACACATGAAGTGGCTGGATGAGCCTATGGGACACATGGAGGGGTTGAGGGTGGAGATGGAATGGGACACATGGAGGGGTTGTGTGGCAGAGGTAATGAGGCAAATGGGGAGGCCTGGGCGCAGGAATGAGACACCAAGGGATGGGGGGAATGAGACACATGGAAGGGTGGCCCCAGGGCAATTTTTGCACAGGGGCCCAATGGATTCTTGTTACGCCTCTGGTCGAGGTAGAACAATCGGTGAACTGGTGTCTGGGTCATGGCCGCCCAAGGCTCATTGGTGCACGTTGGAGAATAAAGGCTTGTCTGGTCTGATCATACAGAAGAGTTATTGTAGGTCACATTGCTTAAAAACTTAATATTGGCTATGATAGAAAGGTGTCAGAACACATTCAGCGTAACACAGTTTGCTGAGTATGGTGCTGCAGATCTCATACACTCCTTCATGGCAATGGTGTTCTAAGATGGCAGTGGACTCTTCAGCAGGATAATGCACCTTGCCACACTGCAAACATTGTTCAGGAATGGTTTGAGGAACATGACAAAGAAGTGGTTTTAATGTTATGGCTGATCAATGTAAAGACACACAAATTATGTTGCAGGGTAGGGGTATTAGATATAAATTAGATTACTATGCTGACTATATACTACAGTATTTTATTCAAATAATGCTTGTATATCTAAGCAGTAGATATCACATAGGTTACTAGTACCTTAGTAAAGAATGTAATGGGGATATAATGCATGTAACATAGAAACATAGAATGTGATGGCAGATAAGAACCATTGGGCCATTTAGTCTGCCCAATTTTCTAAATACTTTCATTAGTCCCTGGCCTTATCTTATAACTAGGATAGCCTTATGCCTATCCCACGCATGCTTAAACTCCTTCACTGTGTTAACCTCTACCACTTCAGCTGGAAGGCTATTCCATGCATCTACTACCCTCTCAGTAAAGTAATACTTCCTGATTATTTTTAAACCTTTGTCCCTCTAATTTAAGACTGTCTTGTTGTGGTAGTTTTTCTTATTTTAAATATAGTCTCCGACCTCCCTGTAGTTCAAAAAAAGAAAAAATAGTATAAGAAAAGCAAAAATATATTTATACAAATTTGAACATAAACATGTCAATTATTGGAAAAAGTATCCCTAATACAAATACATGCTATATCTAGAGACCACATATAATGTACATAGTTCTCATGCCAGAATCAATGTCATCACAGTTTATAGCCACAATTTAAGTCCTGGCCTATGCTAAATAGTGTTCCTCTTCTAGGTACCAGGTAATATGTACCCTCAAAAATTATTTACAAAATAGAAAGTAAAAAAGAAAAAAAAGAAAAAAATCAACAATATAGAAAACAATTTAAAAAAGAGAAAAATAACATATGTACATATGTAAGAATCACAGTACAAATGTGCACAAACGTTTGTGTAGCAAAAATACGGTGAATATAGACAATATATTGTCTGGAAAACTTCTAATGGTCAGATCTCACCACTTCGATAGGTATTAGTCTTTTAACCTTGTGGGTGATGTTTGCAGACTGATGCTGTGGGGCTGATTTTAGTTTTAATTAACCAAAATGAGTGGTCCTGCAGTCAGTCTGAATTAGGGGATGCGCGCTCGGGACCTCTGGTCCTGGTCAACAAGTAAAAACATTGGCTTTTATGTCCAGTCAGAGCACGTCCTCTGATGTAATTGCGTGGTGGCATGCTGACGCCTGTGCGATTGGGGTACTTGTCCCACCCATTCGTTGCTGCGCCCGTGCATTTACGTCACCATGTCCCAAGCAAGGCATTATCACTGCTTTTTTATTTGACTCTTTTTGGGGCCTGAGGAAAGAAGATTGAATAAAGAAGACTTCAAATGGTAAGTAGTAAATATTTTTTACAGGTTTTTTCTAGTGTATGTGTCACTTTTTACTATTACTAATTTAAATAATAGGTAGGGAAATCATTTGGGGTGGGTGGCTAGTAGCTTGGGGACTAGCTACCAAGGTGGATTGGGTCACTTATTGGACCCAGGAGATTGGTAGTCAACTCCCCTCCCCCCATGAGTATGAAGATAAAATCTTGATTACATTCTCACTCAGATAAACTATGTTGGAATTTCACTGAATATAAAAAGATATACTAAGACGAGGTTGGGACTGCTTTATCTTAATATATTCCCTACTCAAAAAACTTAACAAAAGGAAGAGCTACCACCACCAAGTTTTGTTATTTCAGAAGTCAGCCTACAAGCTAGAATATGTATAAATTATTAGATCTAGATAAAAATATATTATATATTTAAAGTGACTTCTGAGTAGATCTGATGTCAGCCGCAGCACTCTGCAACATAGCAAATCAAGGTGCTGGCCTTTTTTAAAAAAAGACTTGCTTATTGTTCTTAGAGGGTCTTCAACCATAACTCTCTAAGGAGGTCCATGAGCAGCTGATATTATCATCAGGGTTTGCTGTTCTTTTAGTTTTTGAACATCTCCAGTTCAAAGCTTCTTGTGTTGGTAAAATCTCTCTGTCATTGTAATGGTATAGAACCCTCTCTAACATTACAAGTCAATTGAAAACTAATTTGAGACCTACTTAGTGGGAACTACTAATAGAGCAAGCTACTGAGCTTTTTGTGCTCCTGGAGCTTGTGTTTCACACCTTGCGTTGGTTTATTTGCATTTTTAGGATCGAAGACCCTTCAGCTGTGGCTGCTGAGGCATGAGTTCAACCAAAGCCATTAGGTCAATCAGACACCAAAACATTGTTTTGGTTGCTATGCCTCAACCATTTCTTTTTTTTTTTTGACAATCTGAGTGTTTATTTAGATTTTATCAAGACATTATAACATAACAAACATATAAGCAGTTATAAGGGAAAATGAGTAAACATACACAGTGGGAGTAGTATATCGAAATAGGTGAACAAAGCGGGTTGGGTGTTCTCCTCTACATTGAGGGAACAGGAGACTCAACCAGGGATTTTCAGCCCCGTCTTGTAAAGGGGAGGCTCAGCTTAGTCACCCAGAGTCAGGTGGGATACATAGGACCTTTTTCAGCTTAGGGGGTCATGCTTATAACACAGAGATTGCCTGATAGGTCTCATATGCCACCCAACTCAGCTCTATTACATAATTTCACACTTAAGCCCAGGTGTATGTTAGCTTGGTTGACTAATCACTTAGATCAATGTTGGAACTGTCGCCCTACTGAAACCCTAATTGGAGATGCCCTGAACAGGCGCAACTGCGCAACTATATTGTCCCTAGTCGGTCTCTGTCTGTTCCCCTATGGGGGGGGGAAGGGGGGGGGGGAAAGGAGAGAGAAACAGGTCGGGCTATGCCTCAACCATTTCTTTATACTTTTATATAAATTAAAAGCAATACAACAAGAAACTGCCAGTGTCTATAAATATAGATAAGAAGGTTATATGACTAAACACCATTAAAACACATGCTACAACGTAGAAACTATACATATGGACTGGTAAAAGCAATGTGTGGGTTACCAACCCAGGAAATTACCATTTAAATACTATTCTATGTGTTTGCCATGTGACCTAACTCAAACAACAATTAGTTTGCACACAAGGTGAAATGTGAAATGTTACACAAACAGTATACAATAATGAGACAGTGATAAAATACATAATATTGTACATGACTAATACCAAAAACGTCATCGTGCTTGCATTGAAATGGAGAGTGTCTACCACCATGCTTATAAGGATTACTACAGAGGACAAGAAAACATGCATTAAATAACTAATATAATAATAATAATATTAATGAAAGCTGATGCAAATATTTATTTAAAAGCATGGTAAAAGGAATATATTTGAAAAATGAAGTATTGCGGAAGTAGTTTAGCCATTGAGGAGAACGGCTGCATGTCTTTAGAGCTTTGTTTCTGCAGTATTCATTTATAATATAATTTGCTCTTTTACCTGGTAATACTGCCTAATTTTACCTGGCATTAATGGGAAAGGGAACGCGAAAAGCAAAAGCAGCTCCCAGACAAGGGATCTAAAAATACTGGATTTTTTTGCTGCACATGCAAAGCCTAAAACGGCGCTTTGACCAGAAAATCGCTGTTCCTCTTCCAAGGAAGATGCCAATACAATGGGTAGCTTTACTCTCCTTGCTAACAAAGACCTAGAAGCCCCAGCACCTAAAGAAGATATCCTAGACCTGATAAAAAAATATCTGAGGGAAATTCACACCTCATGGCCAAAGTTAAAGCAATGGAGGATGAGGTTTACTCTATGGCACTCTATGGCACAGCAGCATCCAGGAACCAGAGCGAATATGTGATTTTGCAATGGGCCTCTAATCACGCACTTTTACTTAAACTTGACAGTTTGGCGATAATTGGAGACAAAATAGCCTTAAAGGGATACTGTAGGCACCAAAACAACTTTAGCTTAATTAAGCAGTATTTGTGTATAGATCATGCCTCTGAAGTTTCACTGCTCAATTCACTGCCATTTAGGAGATAAACCATTTCTTTCTGTTTATGCAGCCCTAGCCACATATCCCCTGGCTGTAACGGACACAGCTTGCATAAAAGAAAAATGGTTTCATTTTCAATCACATGTTAACTTACTTTAAAAGATTTTTATCTCCTTCTCTGTAAATGTATCATTCATTACATACAGTAGGCTCCTGTAGGGTCTAGCAAGCTATTAATAGAGAGAGAGATAAGAAATTCTAAATCAAACAGAATTTTCAATAAAGGAAGTGTAAACATTAGATGAGTCTTTACAGGAAGTGTTTAGGAAGGATGTGTAAGTCACATGCAGTGATGTGTGCCTAAGGCTGTATAAACAAACTGATTAAACTCCCACATGGCAGAGTATTAAGCAGTGAGATTGAAGGGGCATGATCTATACACCAAAACTGCTTGATTTAGCTAAAGTTGTTTTGGTGACAAGAGTGTCAATTTAAGAATAATAATGAACAGATACATTTCTTCCGATGCCTTCTAGCAACTAGTCTTCTACAATTCTACAATATTACGCAAAAAGCATAGACGAGATGGTATCAGCTACCAAAATTCTATACAGATTCCACAGCATTAGAAATCAACCACTATATGCACACACGTACTCCATCCAAAAACATGTTTACATTCAAACACACAAACACTGCTCACAAACACAACCCTGCAAGGATAGGCAAATGGTAGATCCCCAGCTGTATGACAGATGGGGATCACCTTTTGGCCAAAATAGATAGAAAACAGCAAATACATTTCAAAGTAAAAAATCAATCTTCTTTATTCTCCCATGTATGGGTATAAAAATGCAGTATGCAAATCGGCAGATAACGGCAGCTTACGCGTTTCATACCCTTTAACTTTAACCAAATTCCTCTTTTATTGCAAAACCACTGTCCCTCCTATAGCCCCTCAATGTTTCTCACTGGCTGCATAATATGGAGGCCCTGAAAATATATGCTTATGCCTGAAATTCAAGCACTACAACTAGGACCTCAAAATCAAGTAAAAGCCAAGGGCATATGCACTAAGCGGCGCTGAAACATAAGCAAAACAATCACATATATTGAATGCATAACATACAAAACAAACTGAAAAAAGCTCTTAAAATTCGCTACAGATGGGCCCAAAAACATCCTTGCAGCAGGATGCTCTTAGTTCCACCACTGCTAGAAAGGGAAGAGTTGGGAGAGTTTAGTGGATCTTGAGGATCTTGAGGGGGACTGAGGAGTTAAAGAGAGGTGTGAGGGTACCTGCCATCAGGGTGCATTGAATGTTAAGTCCCATTATCCTAAACCTATTAGAAGATACAGCATGGAGTATATTTCTGTGATTTTTTTTGTTATTAAAGCATCTAGTAAAACAATGTACAGTGCCTTGCAAAAGTATTCACACCCCTTGGCATTTTTCATGTTTTGTTGCCTCACAACCTGGAATTAACATGGATTGTTTGAGGATTTGCATCATTTAATTTACAGAACATGCCCACAACTTTGAAGATTTTTTTTTATTTTTTATTATTGTGAAGCAAACAACAAATAGGACAAAATAACAGAAAAGGTCAATGTGCATAACTATTCACCCCCCTGAAGTCAATACTTTGTAGAGCCACCTTTTGCGGGATTACAGCTCCACGTCCCTTTGGATAAGTCTCTATGAGCTTGCCACATCTTACCACTGGGATTTTTGCCCATTCCTCCTTGCAAAACTGCTCCAGCTCCTTCAAGTTGGATGGTTTGCGCTTGTGAACAGCAATCTTTAAGTCTGACCACAGATTTTCTATTGGATTGAGGTCTGGGCTTTGACTAGGCCATTCCAACACATTTACATGTTTCCCCTTAAACCACTCAAGTGTTGCTTTAGCAGAGTGTTTGGGGTCATTGTCCTGCTGGAAGGTGAACCTCCATCCTAGTCTCAAATCACTCACAAAGTGGTACAGGTTTTGCTCAAGAATATCCCTGTATTTAGCACCATCCATCTTTCCCTTAACTCTGACCAGTTTCCCAGTCCCAGCTGCTGAAAAACATCCCCACAGCATGATGCTGCCACCACCATGTTTCACTGTGGGGATGGTGTTCTTTGGGTGATGTGATGTGTTGGGTTGGCGCCAGACATAGCGTTTTCTTTGATGGCCGAAAAGTTCCATTTTAGTCTCATCAGACCAGGACACCTTCCTCCATACATTTTGGGAGTCTCCCACATTCCTTTTCGCAAACTCAAAACGTGCCATTTTATGTTTTTGCTGATAATATAACAACTCTTTTTTTTTCATTATAGCAACATAATAATACATAGTGTGTGTGTGTGTGTGTTGTTTGTCAACAGTTTAAATGTGAATCACCTGTTTATACACTTATGCATGTTGTTAAGTAAAGGGTTAAACGTGTGTGTGTTCTTTGTGTGTCTCTTTCTTTACACTTGCACATGTGGCTAGGGCTATTACTACATGGCTACTAAACTGTGAAACACAATCAGATTGTTCAAGTTTGTTTGCAAGGACATGTCATTGCAAGTTTCCTTCTTGTTGCATTTATTTAGCGTAATTGCAGTAGGCGATAATCTCTTTTTACCAATAACCCTCCCTGTTCCCATTGGAGTTTTTTTTCTGTGCAAACAACTGTTGAGCCCACATTGAAATAAAATGAAAGGAAGCAGAAGAAAACCAACCACTCCCAAACTCTAGCTCACTGATGAACTGAAAACATGCATATGACTTACAAAACCCCAGACACTCTCACATGAGTCATTCATAGGGAGTTCTACCCCTAAACTTCTTTATATATTGTTTTATTTATCAACATGTTCATAGAATGTACAGAGAGGTTTTTTTTTAAATTTAAAGAAACTTGGGAAACTGTCAGAGCTCTTTATTATAATAGCTGTGACAGAGCCTGCTCCAGTCGCACTGACAACTGGCGCAGGACTCTCGCAAAAGAGCTTATATTCATCCTGCTTTGCTTCTCCTTCTTGGACAACATCTCCAATACAGGGGAGTGCTTTGAATCCAACCACTGCGACCGCTCAGCATGCCCGGGATAGCCGCATCCCCATCGCCCATCTGAAATCCAAGTTGGATATGGACAAAGGGGGAGCCCCCTTTTACGGAACTGTAGAGATTTGTTCCTTTTGACCAGCACTTAACTGGCGGCAGCCTGGACATCTGAGTTGGATCAGAGGATAACTCAGACAAAACTTTGATTACTAATTGACTGATGATTACCCGGACTAGATACCTCTGATTTGGGTCCTTTTTGTAAATGTTACTCTTATGAGCAAGCACTGTCTGAGGATGTCACTATTGTACATAGGGAAACTTATTGTAAGGAACAACACAAGGATCCAATAGGCAGAGTGCAAATAAGAAAACGTATACTGGATCTTAGAGTGGCCGGACTAACGTTAGCAATGACAGAGAATAGTCAGGGACAAGCCGAGGTCAAGAAAGCCAGAAACTAGGAAAAGCGATAAGTACAAGGCGAGTCACAGGGAAAGAGAATCCAGAGTAGTTAAACCAGAGCCAAAGTGCAGTTATGGAGACACCAGAGACAAATCACAAGCAAGCACAGAAGAAATGTTTTGTTAGTTTTGCTTGTGCTGCACTGTGCAAAACAAACACAGTATCTTTTCCAATGTGAGAGCTTTTCATCAAGGCTCTGCATCCTACCCCTAAGGGGCATCAAACTAACTTGCCTTACTACTTTGGGAAGACATGCATGTAATTGGTGAATGCATAATATGCCCCCTCTTTGTCCCCACTTCTACTATAAGGCTGTCTAACTTTAAATGCCCAGACCAAACTTTTGTCCTTGTCTGTCCTGCCTATATACTGCTGTATGCAAAGTTTTCTACTTTACATGAAAACTTATTTTATCAAACATTACTTCGTTATTCAAACAATATTGGAGTGCATGTACCATAATATGAGTAATGAAGAATCATTGTGTTCCTGCTCATACTCTGTAAAATTGACAAATCTATAGTTATGATAGATAGATAGAACAATCTGCAACCTTGCACATCTAAAAAATATTATACCTGCTTGAAGCAGAGCCTGGTAATATAGGAGACCAGACTAATCCAATGTTGAAAATGTTATCACGCATCAGCCAGAAAATGCCCTAAATTAGAGTCAAACCCAGGACCCGATAGAGCCTTCATATAGTTCCTGCAGGGTTATTCAATAAAGTGTCCATTTAATTCAAAGCAAATTTCAAATTTGAGGCTAAACTAAACAAACTGAAATACAACTAACTTGGAAAATATAAACTATGACAAAGCTCCCTGTACCCCAGCTGGGTAGCTCCGTCAACCTCGCTTCCTAGCTGGAACTGGGAAACCTGAAGAGCTTCTGCCCCAGTAGCCTCAGCTTGACTGGGGTCTTTCTGGAGCTTTTCCGCACCACCTGGCTTGCTGCTCTCCTTCCAGGCAGATAGCGTTCCCTCTGCCTATTCCACTGCAGTCCTTCTTCTAGGCAGGTATCGCCTCCTCTGCCTATTCCACTACTGCCTTTCTTCCAGGCAGGTATCGTCCCCTCTGCCTATTCCTCTGCAGCTTTCCTTCCAGACAGGAATCATCACTTCTGCCTGTACCTCTACAGCTCTGCTTACAGTGATTGTTATGGCCTTTACAAAGGTACTTGTGTTTCTCAGGCCTAGCTCTCTTGAGGGATTGCACAGCCAGCCAAAAGGTCCAACGACTCTGTCACTGGTATCCCTAAAAATCCAACTAACATGCAAAGCTTTATTTTAACTTGGGACTAGCCCACATGCTTATTACATCAAGCTTGCTGTGACAAACTTCAAAAAATACAATAAAATACAAATAACCAAAACATGTCAGAAAACATACAGTGAATTATAATAACATAATATCATATTTATAAAGGGGTGGGGAAACAATATTTACCACTAAATATCTGTCCTATCTGCATATTTAGCAATATGCAAATTGACCTGATTATGCAAATTAACAACCCTTCTCATTCTGGTAGTGCATATTGCTGTTGCCACCAACAGGCTCCACAGCCAAATTCACCTACTTGGTAGCAAGCATCAGCAGGACAGGAGAGCACACAAAACATATAACAATAAAAAAATACACACCCTGCACCTATATTGGGTATAGGGTGATTTAGACATAGGCGTAGTCGGGGTCCTACATAAAGTGCCTGTATGAAGCCCCGGGAGATGGTGACTACCATCACATATAGGAGACTATAAACATTTTTGCCTGTTTTGACCTAATATTTAAAAATTAAATTTGAAATGTTATCACTTTACACTAAATAACTTTGTTGGTGTGCAAGAGCCTGCTAACAAGAAAGTGGTGGCAAGCTAGTCTTTGGAGCAGATGTTACCTTTCTCAGTGTATCATTTCCTAATTAAGAGCATTTGTTCACATATTATTTGTGTTATACAAATTGTCATGTTAGATGGGAGTTTTTAACATTACACGACAATATATAACTCCAATACAAAAAGTTATCTAGTAATCTGTTCAGTAACAGAACTTCACAACTGACTTGAAGAAGGGAGATCACGCTTAAAATGTTTTAAAATGTAAATAGTACTAAAACGCATAAGGTTCTTTCACCCCATATTAAGGAGGGAATAAAGGTTTTACATTTTTGGTGAACATCTGATTTTCCTAGTGCGGCTGTGTTTCCTTTAGTTTTGTGGCCATTGGCAAGGCATCCATGACATTTGCACAGACGTTATTCGGCATGTGCTATAACCTTATACTAAAATAAGACACTGACACAGTTAATTCTGTTGGAGTACAAAGTCCACAGCTTTATTAATTAAATTATAATAAATTAACATAATTTAGGGTCATTGTCCAACTATACATTAAGTTACTATACCCCCCACACAGTACCCCTGACAATGACCCTACCAATTGAACAATAAATAACCAAATAACAATTCACTTGAAACACGGCCTACCAAAGAGGCCCCACATTATACTGTTAACTGTAGGGGTGTACCTCAGACACCCCTACACCCCCAGGTTCGTCGCCACCGAAGAACTAGATCCAACCAGTCCTTAATTCCATCAGGCCTACCTTGGCCTGTCCAGTTCAAACTCCACGCAAAATTCCAATTCACACTACGCCCTGTTCCGCCGCTGTGACTAAACGGAACTGCTAAAACTAGGGAGGGTGGGTGGGACAATTTACAGGTAAGAGAGGCTCTGGTTAAAATGGCCCCTACTCTAACATGGCTGCTCTTTATACTCCCTATCTCCACCCCAAGCTCCATTACCCTAACCCAACGCCCAAACACTAGCACCTGCCCACTCCCTGGCTCTGTCAAGGCCCACTCCCCCACTGCGTTGTTCCATGGGCTTCAAAACGTCTCAAACTTTACTCCTGATTCTTAACACTGTGTCCTGTTGCAATTTCCTTTGCATTTTTTCTGCCTCTTTAAACTTCAGTTCAATACATATAAGTTCACAGGAAAAGTTACTCTCGAACTTTTTGCTCTTAATTTTATAACCCTTATTTGAATCCAACTGGAAGTAGGTTATACTGCAGTGGGATTGAGGGTTTTTTTCTTTCTTTTTTTTTTCCTTTCTTTATATCTATTGTCAAGATTGTCTGGTAGATTTTCTTCTACGCAAGAATTGGCAATATGAAAAAATAACCCGATAACATTGTTTAACCCCTTAAGGACACATGACATGTATGACATGTCATGATTCCCTTTTATTCCAGAAGTTTGGTCCTTAAGGGGTTAAAGTGGTTCAGAAAGCATATGAAGTATCGTTTTGGGCATGGTTTTCTTAAAATGCCATGATTATATGCCAATTAGTGCAGCAATATATTTATTTTGTATGCACTACCCCATTATCGCACCTTAACATTTTTCTGTACCTCACATTATATCATCAATAGCTGTCTTTCAATGTCTTATGCTGCCTATATCTTTTTTTTTTTAAATTAAAGCAGTGATTTCTGCCTTTGAAAACTACAGGAATAACTTCTGTGATGCTTTGTCATTCTAAAGGCATGCAAATCATCATGGGAGTTATAGTTTTACAAGATCTATCTTTTTGGCCAGCCCTGCTTTAACCCCTTAAGGACACATGACATGTGTGACATGTCATGATTCCCTTTTATTCCAGAAGTTTGGTCCTTAAGGGGTTAAACAGTTTGCTTAAATCAGTTCAATCCCAAAATGAGACAATCTTTTTAGTGTTTAAATAATTTAGTATATACCTTGATACAAATTATAAAAATTACCTACAGCTCTGTTCTTCCAAGGTTTTAATGTTGCTCGAAAACCACAGAGAATGCAATATGGGCAAGTCAAACCTATAACTGCTCTTGCAAAGATGGCTTATAATATATAATATATATATATATTTTAATTGGCATCCATTCAGTGGCGTACACACAACCCATGGGGCCCCGGTGCGAAAACTGATCCGTGGGCCCCCCCCCGCGCGCGCGCTTACTCTGCGCGGGCTGGGGCCGCAACACATGGCGGCGGGCACCTGGTCGCAGGGCTGCTACCCCTGCGACCACGTTTTGTACGCCAGTGCATGCATAAACACATACACTTAAAAGACCACTACAGACACCCAGATCACATCAGCTCAATGAAGTGGTCTGGGTGCCAGGTCTCTCTAGTTTTAACCCTGCAGCTGAAAACATAGCAGTTTCAGAGAAACTGCTATGTTTCACTGAGGGTTAATCCAGCCTCTAGAGGCTGTCTCATTGACAGCCGCTAGAGGATTTTCTGCGTTTCTCACTGTGAAAATTACAGTGAGAAGACGCTGAACGTCCATAGGAAAGCATTGAGTAATGCTTTCCTATGGGCGGTTTGAATGCGCGCGTGGCTCTTGCCACGCATGGGCATTCGGAGCTGAGAGGCGGATCGGGGCGGAGAGATCCCCAGCGCCAAGGGAGTCCGGCGCTGGAGAAAGGTAAGTGCTTAAGACACACACGCACACATTAACTGACAGACACACACTCAGTGACAAACATACATACACACTCACTAACAGACACACACTCTAACACTAACACGCACACTCCAACACACACTCTAATACTAACACACACACACACTCTAACACTAAGACAAACACTCTAACACTTACACACACACACTCTAACACACTCACACACACACACTCACTAACATACACTCACACACTAACACACACTCACTAACATACACTCACACACACACACTAACACACACTCACACACACTCACTAACATACACTCACACACTAACACACACTCACACTAACACACTCACACACACTCCCACTAACATACACTCCCACTAACATACACTCACACTAACATACACTCACACTAACACACACACACACTAACGAACATACACTAACACACTCACACACTAACACACACTCACTAACATACACTCACACACACACTAACTAACATACACTCACAAACATACACTCACTAACATACACTCACTAACATACACTCACTAACATACACTCACTAACATACACTCACTAACATACACTCACTAACATACACACACTAACACACACTCACACTAACACACACTCACACACACTCACTAACACACACTCACACTAACACACACTCACACTAACACACACTCACACACTCACACTAACACACACTCACTAACATACACTCTCACACACACACGTTTTTTTTTTTGTTTTTTTTTCTATTTAATCCCCCCAGCCTCCTTACCTGTGGGAGAGCTGAGGGAATTCCCTGGGGTCCAGTGGTGTCACCCGGCGGGCAGTCAGGCTGGCGGGCGCGCGAGGGAGCACTCTCCCCTGAGTGCTCCCTCTTCAGCTCCCTCGCGCGCCGCGTAATGATGCCGGAGCCGGAAGATGACGTCATCTTCCGGCTCCGGTTTCAGTGCGGTGCGCGAGGGAGCTGAAGAGGGAGGACTCAGGGGAGAGTGCTCCCTCGCGCGCCCGCCAGCCTGACTGCCCGCCGGGTGTAAGCAGGGCCAGCCTCGGGGGGCCCGGAGGTGGCCGGCTCCTGGCCCCCCCAGGAGAAGAGGCTGGCCCAGTGAGTACATACCTGGGTCGCAGGGCGGCCGGGCCCCCTGGTGGGCCGGGCCCGGTCGCAGCCGCGACCCCTGCGACCCCGGTATGTACGCCACTGCATCCATTCCATATTTTTATGAGGAGTGTGTCCTTGCATATGTGTTACTATATGTATATTATCATACAAATGTATGTTGAGTTACATGCAGTATACATTTCTGAATTAAAGTGCCCAGTATCCATTTTGCCTTAGATATATTCATCTTCATTATTTAGGAATTAAAGGGATACTGTTCTAGCCATGACCAGAGAATGGTTTTATTTGCAATCTCTGCTGCCTTGTTCTATACTGTAATGTTCTGTGCTTTTTCTTTTCATTGTCATGACACTGAAGTTGTGTAAAAATGTGTGTATGATGTGATGCAAGTTCTACATGCTAAATTATACCTTAATATACTTGTAAAACATTTATTGTAAATTATTTTAATTTTTTTAATTTATTTCATCTAGAACAGTTTATTAAAATGTACAGACTAGACGAGGTTTCTACTAGCTATCATCATACTGAGGTTTGGACCTTCTAACCATTCCCACTTGTAATACTGGTTTTGCATGAGCAATGTTAAAGGAACACTATAGTCACCTAAATTACTTTAGCTAAATAAAGCAGTTTTAGTGTATAGATCATTCCCCTGCAATGTCACTGCTCAATTCACTGTCATTTAGGAGATAAATCACTTTGTTTCTGTTTATGCAGCCCTAGCCACACCTCCCCTGGCTATGATTGACAGAGCCTGCATGAAAAAAAAACTGGTTTCACTTTCAAACAGATGTAATTTACCTTAAATAATTGTATCTCAATCTCTAAATTGGGCTTTAATCACATACAGGAGGCTCTTGCAGGGTCTAGCAAGCTATTAACATAGCAGGGGATAAGACAATCTTAATTAAACAGAACTTGCAATAAAGAAAGCCTAAATAGGGCTCTCTTTACAGGAAGTGTTTATGGAAGGCTGTGCAAGTCACATGCAGGGAGGTGTGACTAGGGTTCATAAACAAAGGGATTTAACTCCTAAATGGCAGAGGATTGAGCAATGAGGCTGCAGGGGCATGTACTATACACCAAAACTGCTTCATTAAGCTAAAGTTGTTCAGGTGACTATAGTGTCCCTTTAATTTCTCTAGATGCTTTAAGTTGTGCTGTCTTTAATAAAAAAACTACTTTTTTGTACTTTGAAAAAAAAATGTAAATAGTAAAGATATGTAAATAACTGCTTAACGAGTTTGTGCAGTCAGCATTAATAAATACCTTTAGAATGTGCTGGGGGACCTCAGTAAAGCAGGATACACACGACTATAAAAGATTATCAGTTAGTTTCATTATGCAGTAGATTATATGTCACATACAGATGGGAACCCCAAACATTTACTTGAACTGTTTATCCTAAACAGAATGCTGTTGATTGGCTTTGCTGAATAGCAGACGTGTTTACTAAAGTGAGAATTCAAAGTGAATTTTTAATTTATAGCCAGGATAGCCGAATTAAAAGCAACGCTGACTTAGAGAATGCTTCTAGATTATTTTTTTCACCTTATATTTGAAATTCACTTAGAATTCACCTTGAATTTTCACTTTTCGAATAACCCTGAATGATGAATCTAGTGGTGGGTTCCTAGGTCACGCAGAGTTCTAAATAAGGAGCGTTTTAGGGACATTTACAAAGTAGAATTTTAGAAATGTGAGATGTCGGATAAAATGTGTCATTTGGAACAATGATATATGTTGCCAATTACATGCGATTTACAATGTAGTCTAATGTATCGAAGTAATAACTATTTTATAAAAGGATTTAGCCCTGCGGAGGAGGTAGCGTATGAGGCCGCCACGGCGCTTAGTACCTCATTGCTCGGGCCCTCACCCTTGTCACAACACGCACCTATCCCAGTTAAGTGAACACACACAATCCTACTACAATTTGCAGGCTTCGGAGGCCTGTCACTCATGTTACAGGCAACATAAGATTTACGGTTGGCGGACACAAGAACTGGCTGAGGTGGCTAGCGCTAACGGAGTCTGGGACTCTCCCTCATTGGTAATCGGCTGAATAATACACAGATTTTATCTGCAGCTGGGCTGTATCTATCATGACCGCATTTAGCAGCTGTTATTGTATTGTTTTATGTTATGTTATTTTAGAAACAATTTTCTGTTAACGCGCCCTAATTGAATATCAGCCATAGTTCAATCTAAAGATCCAGTGGTTTCTATATATCTTTCATTTATCAACAGTACTACGCAATAGCAGGTGTCTTTCTCTCTCCGATTCCTCTACATAGCACTGTGTGCCTGATGGTTTTTGCTATTTAATAGAAAATAAAATCTCAACAGTTCCTGAAATGTTTGTTCTTATTTTTGTCTCAATCTTTTGAACACTGTCTTGGTATACTTATTTGATATGCAATGCATTACAAAAATAAAGAATATCGAAAAAAGTAACTAAAAATGTATAGTGATTTTTGCTCTATATCAAAACACTTTCTCATTTTAACTTAAACTGCAGCCTTTATGTAGCTATTTTTATATATTAGCAAGCTGAATTGTGAGTCTGCCATTCTGATACTTTTCTGTTATATGTGTAGCTGTAGGGCTTTATAATGTGCTTCCTGTGATATTGCATTTTATCACTTGTGTGTTATGAAGGCATACATAAATCACCTTGCATTAATACATTTAGACTTGTATGAGGCTGCTTGCCTTAAAATATCATTGTTGACATAATATGCTCATAAAAATGAATAGGCAAGTGACGATAAAACATTATTAAAGGGACACTATAGTCACCAGAACAACTACAGCTTATTGAATTTGTTCTGGTGAGTAGAATCATTACCTTCAGGCTTTTTGCTGTAAACAGTGTCTTTTCAGAGAAAAAGCAGTGTTTACATTACAGCCTAGTGATAACTTCACTGGCCACTCCTCAGATAGCTGTTAGAGATCCTTCCTGGGTTATGGCTGCCTAAATTGCATCCAAACATTCAGTGTCTCCTCCCTATGCATGCAGACACTGAACTTTCTTCATAGAGATTTATTGATTCAATTAATCTCTATGAGGAGATGCTGATTGGCCAGGGCTTTGTTTGAATCTGTGTGCTGGCTCTGCCCCTGATCTGCCTCTTTGTCAGTCTCAGCCAATCCTATGTTGAAGCATTGTGATTGGATCAGACTACCACTTCTGATGATGTCAGCAGACAGCTTGTTTGTCTGAGGCAAACAGCATACAGATCTACAGCTTAGGAGCCCTGTGCGAAAAATCTTCGCAGCGTGTCCCCCCCCCCTCCCCCCCCCCCGTCAATATTTTTATAGTGTATTAAATAAATAATGATTTAAAAACAAATATTAATTCCTCCTTTCTTGTTGTTACCTAGTTGGGAGAGGGGCATGCTGATCTTATCTGGTCTGCCTCTCCACTGGGTGCAGACCATGCCTAACTGTCTCGCAAGCTCAGGGACTTACAGTGTCCTGTGGTAATCTGTGGCAGTGCTCTGCAGCCAACAGAAGTGCATGCCAGATGTTTCACAGAGTCACATGCACACAGTCCCACAGTCAGATGCACACAGTTATACATATACACTGTCAAATACACAGGATCAGGCAGAAACACACAGGTACAGGCAGTTACACACATAAACAGTTACAGGCAGATAAACACACTCACACTGTTACAGGCAGACAGTAACACACAGTTACATACAGTCACACACACAGTTACAGGCAGACAGTCACACGCACACACAATTAAAATCAGACAGTAACACACACATACACAAACAGTTACAGGCAGACAATGACAAATACACAGGTACAGATAGACCGTCACATACATACAGACATACATACAGTCTCTCATACACACACACACACACACAGTTACATGCAGACAGTCACATATACAGAGGCAGACAGTCACACACACACAGACAGCTTCACACAGAGACAGTCACACATACAGAGGCAGACAGTCACACAGACAGATAGTCAAACACACACACACGCAGAGCCACACACAGACAGGTACTCACACACATAGAAGCAGTCACACACACACACACACACACAGACATACAGACACACACACAGGTAGACAGTGACACACACACACACACACAGACACAGGCAAACAGCCACACACATAGGTACTCACAGACACACACAGGCAGACAGCCACACACAGGCTGACAGTCACACAGGTAGACAGTTAAACATACACACACAAGCAGACAGCCACACACACAGGTACTCACACATACAGAGGCAGACAGCCACACACACAGGCAGAGAGTCACACAGACACACACACAGTCACACATACAGACAGTCACACACACAGGCAGACAGTCACACACACACAGGCAGATAGTCACACAGGCACACACACACACACACACACAGGCAGACAGTTACACAGGCAGACAGCCACACACAGTCACAAGCACACAGGCAGACAGTCACACACACACACACACACACACACAGGCAGACAGTCACACACACACACACACACAGGCAGACAGCCACACACACAGGTACTCACACACACAGAGGCAGACAACCACACACACAGGCAGATAGTCACACACACACACACACACAGGCAGACAGTCACACACACACACTCACACACACACACACACACACACAGGCAGATAGTCACACACACACACACAGGCAGACAGTCACACACACACGCAGACAGTCACACACACACAGGCAGACAGCCATACACACAGGGGCAGACAGTCACACATACAGGCAGACTGCCAGACACACACACAGGTACTCACACACATACAGGCAGACAGTTGCACATACTTACACACACTCACAGACAGTCAGTCATACATGGTTACCTCTGTCCTTTATGGTCTGGGAGGAGTGAAGGCAGTGCAGCTCTGGTTGTTGGGGAAGCAGGGACTCCTTCCTGCTTCCCATGCAGTCATCATTTTAACTTCGCCACCGTCGGCATTTAAGCTCCGCCCTGCCATCATTTAAGCTACGCCGCAAGGTAAGCCACACCCCCATCTCAATGCTGGGAGGTTTTTTTCTAAGCCTGGGTGGAGAATAATGTAATCCTCCACCCGGGTAGCCAGCCATTTGTGAGCTGTGTCCAGGGCCGTTTGAAGGAATTTGGGGGCCCCAAGCAAAATAGACATGGAGGCCCCCCCCTCCACGCCCTCCCCACCTTACGCACGCAAAGCCTACAGGAACCACAATAATTAACATACACCACCCCATAATTAATACACCCCCATAATATACACCCCCCATAATTAATCCACCCCCCATAATTAATCCACCCCCCATAATTAATCCACTCCCCCATAATTAATCCACCCCCCATAATTAATATACACCACCCCATTATTAATACACCCCCATAATTAATATACACCCCCCCATAATTAATACACTCCCCATAATTAATATACACCCCCTCATAATTAATACACTCCCCCATAATTAATCCACTCCCCCATAATTAATCCACCCCCCCATAATTAATATACACCACCCCCATAATTAATATACACCCCCCCATACTTAATACACCCCCCATAATTAATATACACCCCCCATAATTAATATACCCCCATAATTAATATACACCCCCCATAATTAATATACCCCCCATAATTAATATACACCCCCATAATTAATATACCCCCCGTAATTAATATACACCCCCCCATAATTAATACACCCCCATAATTAATATACACCCCCCCATAATTAATACACTCCCCCATAATTAATATACACCCCCCCATAATTAATACACTCCACTCCCCCATAATTAATCCACCCCCCCATAATTAATATACACCACCCCATTATTAATACACCCCCATAATTTATATACACCCCCCATACTTAATACACACCCTATAATTAATATACACCCCCATAATTAATATACCCCCCATAATTAATATAAACCCCCCATAATTAATATACACCCCCCATAATTAATATACCCCCCATAATTAATATACACCCCCCATAATTAATACAACCCCCATAATTAATACACCCCCCCATAATTAATATACACCCCCATAATTAATCCACCCCATAATTAATACACCCCCATAATTAATCCACCCCCCATAATTAACATACACCACCCCATAATTAATACACCCCCATAATTAATATACACCCCCCCATAATTAATCCACCCACTATAATTAATACACTCCCCCATAATTAATATACACCCCCCATAAATATACACCCCCCCATAATTAATACACCTCCCATAATTGATATAGACCACCCCATTATTAATACACCCCCATAATTAATCCACTACCCCATAATTAATATACACCCCCCCATACTTAATATACACCCCCCCATAATTAATATACACCCCCCCATAATTAATATACACCCCCATAATTAATATACACCCCCCATAATTAATATACACCCCCCATAATTAATATACACCCCCATAATTAATATACACCACCCCATTATTAATACACCCCCATAATTAATCCACTCCCCCATAATTAATATACACCCCCCCATAATTAATACACTCCCCCATAATTAATATACACCACCCCATTATTAATACACCCCCATAATTAATCCACTCCCCCATAATTAATATACACCCCCCATACTTAATATACACCCCCCCATAATTAATATACACCCCCCCCATAATTAATACACCCCCTTTAATTAATTAAATAACATTACATAAATTACAAAAACACATACATTACTACTCACGTTTTGATGATGCCTTCCCTCCGAGACCGGCCACTGGATCCTTGCGCTGAAGATCCGTGAAGGCGGATGGACGGCGGCGCTGCGTACGGCGTCATCACGCCGCGTCCCAAAGACTCCTCCCCCTTCTCAAAGGTACGGCTGAGCGCAGCGTGATGATTGGGGCCGGGTGGGCGACACATGACACGTGAAGTCATGGCACCCCCCTGGACAGTGGCACCCGGGGCGGGCCGCCCCCCCTGCCCCCCCTGCCCCCCTGCCCCCCCTTAGTACACCACTGACGAGAAAGGAGTGCTGCAGCCGCCTGAGGCTCTCTATAGAGCGCTCAGGCGGCTGCAGCCTTATAGGAAGCACCGGCTCTGCTTGGGGCCCCAGGCCAGCTCGGGGCCCCAAGCAGTTGCTTGGTTTGCCTGTCGAGTAGCGACGGGCCTGGCTGTGTCGGCCGCAGGGCGCCCCCTGCTCCACGGCGCCCTGTGCGGTCCCACAGCTCGCACACCCCTAAGGCCAGCCCTGCTCTCAGGTTACACTGCTCAATTCACTGCCATTTAGGAGTTAAATCACTTTGTTTCTGTTTTTGCAGCCCTTGCCACATCTCCCATGACTCTGATTGACACAGCCTGCATGAAAAAAAAACTGGTTTCACTTTCAATCAGATGTAATTTATCTATTTATCTTGAACAATTGTATCTCCTGCTCTGAACTTTAATCACATACAGGAGGCTCTTGCAGGGTCTAGCAAGCTATTAACATAGCAGGGATAGGAAAATCTTAATTAAACAGAAATTGCAATAAAGAAAGCCTAAATAGGGCTCTCCTTACAGGAAGTGTTTAGGAAGGCTATGCAGGTCACATGCAGGGAGGTGTGACTAGGGTTCATAAACAAAGGGATTTAACTCCTAAATGGCAGAGGATTAAGCAGGGAGACTGATGATATATACACCAAAACTGCTTCATTACGCTAAAGTTGCTTTGGTGACTAATAGTGTCCCTTTAAGATATACTGCACAATTGTTTTTTCTCTCTCTCTTTTCTTTCCCCATGTACCCACAAATAAAATTTCAAGCGTTTCCAAGAAATCAAAACTCAAAAGACAAGTATATTTTGGACTGCGTTTTTTGTACAATTGGATTCCATACATTATTTATTTGTTATTAGGCACAACTGCTTCTTGTTTTGTTCTTGCTGTGTACAACCTTTGGAGAGTTGAAGGAGTCCTTTTCCTCAATGTTTGCTGCCGTAGGTAACATTTTGTTCAATTATTTTTTTTAATTTTTTTTTTTAATTCTTTATTTTTCTTGTGCGATGCGTGGTGACAAACATACATCGCCAAGACAGCATTTACAGGCAGTATATATAACATTTTAAGTCTCGGCAGTTAGTACAGCACATTTTTTTTTTAATAAGTAACAGAAAGTCAATAGGTTAATATAAACATAAGTATAGAAAATATGCATTATGTTTTTTCAGGCTGAAGTACTCAAGTCAGATTGTAGATTGTAAATAGGATTAACACACATTTTTAGGTATATATCAAGGTTAACTAGTTAATACAAGTAGTTAGTTATTTGCACAGTGTAACACATCGGCTTGAAAAGCCACAATAGCCGTGACAAGCCTGATAAAACAATCAACACAAAACAATAACCTGGCTATAGCTTGTATTGTGCATTTTATGTTTTTATAACGTTGTCCTGCAGACCTACATGATGTGAAGTATGTAGTATTGAGACGAAGGCCATATCTTCGTAGGTGTGCTCGGCCTGCCTTAAATGCATACCGGCGCTAAGGTGTGGTGGTGAACCACTTTATGTGTGTAGTGTGGACGGTAGCATTATTATTAGTAAGTACCCTATAACCCTGGGTGCGGGGGGGGGGGGGAGGTGTACCAGTGGCTTGTTCTCTGTCAGTGACTAGTGTGCGGTGCCCTTTGGCATCTGGTGCTGTGGGAGTGAAAGCCTATCTCGCATTGCGCTTTGTAAGTCGTTCTCGCTTAGGCCTAAGGTAGGGCCGGGCGGTAAAAGATGGATCTACCCTAAAACCCGGAGGGAAGGGAGGCTGATAACAGTGCCTACCAAGCAGATATATACCGGTATATGAGAGGATAAAAAAGAAAAGAAAAACAACAACAGAAATAAATCGTAAGTCAACTTGTGTTATATCTAACGTTATGCTGGGAAGTCCATATAGATGCGGTCACAGTCCCATATTCGGCCTTGTGGTCCCCTCAGGTCGTGACAGCTGCATAGTTCGCGGCAGTGAGCCCTCGGGGGACAAAAGGGAGAGACGTTGCTGGGTCACCCATCTCAGATGGTGCTGTGGTCGGCCTTTGCCCTCCTGATGGTAAGGAGTCCTTTCGCAGGCCCAACGTGGGCAGAAGGTCGCGTGCGCCCTGCATGTCTTGCACAGTGTATTGGCTGTTTCCGTGGCTTACTTGTAGCGCATGTGGGCTCCTCCATTTGTAGGTGATAGCTTGTGCGCGAAGCAGGGAAGTGAAGGGTTGGAGAGAGCAGCGCCAGGCCATCGTGGACCGTGACAGGTCTGTATAAAATGAGAGCGACATGCCCTCAAATATGTAGGGGGTCTGGGTTCTGGCTGCATTCATCACTGCCATTTTATCTTTGTTGCTGGGGAGACGTACTATTATGTCCCTGGTTAGGGTATCTGAGGCTCTGGCTGGCCGTGGGAGGCGAAATATCCCCTCTGGGGTTACCTGTTTGGCAGACTTCATTTTGTTAAATTATTCAGCTTTTATTTATCTCTTGCATTTGTTTTGCTCTTAAAAGTTGGATATGAAGGCGAGTGGAAGAACCTTTCAAGTCCCTGCCTGTTTTCTTGACTGGTAGAGTTTAATGGAGAGATCCCTTATAAAATAGTGTATGACATCAAAGTTCACCTCTAGCTTAGGCCACAGAGAAGCAGTGATGTTGTCTGTCAGAGGAGCTGTACTATGGTGTGAGGAGAGTTTCAGAGGTGACTGGGATCGGTAGAACAGATAAAGTCCTAAAAATATTTAAAGTTCCTGAAGTTGTGAGACACCTTTTCGCCAAGGAGCAGTTGCAATATTGCAGAGGCATAAAGCAGTATAAGGTTTAATACAGAATCCTGCATTATAATATGTGGTGGATGGGATACCGACTAAATAAATGTTGAAATTAAAGCTTCGAGGCTTCACCGTCTTAATGTTGTGGTCAGATATGGTGATAACTAAGGAAAAATAAACAAAAGTATAGAAAGAAATCTTTCTTTGTAGAATTGTAGGCCCAGATAGGAGTGCAGCCTGGTAGATAGTGTTGGAAGTCTCTCAGGTAAGCAGGCGAACAACATGGTAGGTGTGCTAGCCTGATGACTCTGGATGCCATGTGGAGGTAGTTTAAAGACAAAATGTAGGACACAAGGTCTACCTTCAGCAAGTAGGTATCTGCATAGAGTTCTTAAAGCTGCAGTGCACTCCAAGTGGCCAAGGTGGTGGTTGGCCTCTTGGCAGTGCTCGGGTCAAAGACCTCTGGGGTCTTCCAGTGGCTGGTGCATACTTGTGCTCAATGGCAGCCAGGAAGGAGGATAATGGTCAGCACTGGAAGAATGGTGAAGTGCTTTTGGTGGCGTACGTATTGCAACATAAACTAACTGGCCTCGTGTGGGGCTTTGCTGCATGTGTCTGCTTCTGTTGTCCCCTTTTCTGGAAATCCGATTTTCAATTCTTAAACTAATACAGCTAAACTTAAACAAAACTAACTTTATTTTTCTACTTGGCTATTTTAGTCTACAGTTTGAATTTCACTTTCTAACAATTCACAGTTCATTATTATTTTGACATTTTTGACATATATACGTCAACATATTCTGCATATTTTACAATTTACATGTGGGGATATAACAGAAATGTGATAAACTAAGACAAATGTTAAAAGAGGCAAGCAATGAATGAGGACCATGCTTAAATGTGCACACAGAGACTGGTGATGAGAAAAGAAAGAAAAGTAACCAAAGTTGTTCCTGACTGTCTGAAAGCACCAAAGTTGGAAACCTGTTTAACCCCTTAAGGACACATGACATGTGTGACATGTCATGATTCCCATTTTATTCCAGAGGTTTGGTCCTTAGGGGGTTAATCTGGAACTTTAAACACCATAACCACTACAAGAATAGGCAGAGAACACGTTCTCACCACCAATTACTGCAGTACACGTTGGGCAAATCTCACTGAAGTGGAGTTAGTGCATTATCAACATGGTATCAATAGGGCTGTGGATACCAAGGTAGATTTTGTTTGTGATACTGTTATTTTAAACCTATATTTGTCATCCACACACTTTCAGCCAAAAAACACGTCATTTTCAGTTCTAGATTAAGTGTTTAATTGGATTGTATATTCAGCACATTTAATTACTGATTTAAGCCTGGTTTAGAAGTCTGTAGGAGGAAGTCAGAAGTCAGATCTGACTAATATGTATCCGATGCATCTGCTTTCCAGCTCCCTTGGGGTACGAATCACAACCAACACTTGAAATATCTTAATTGCTGTTCACAAACTGCTGTCTCTGTATGTTCATAGGTAGCGTGGGTTCATAATCCGTTCTGGGACTGGATCTCTCTCGAGATAAATGAGAATGATGGAATGTAGGAAAAATGGGAGAAAGTGGGAGAATGGGAGAATGGGAGAAACTAAGGGCAGCACGCTACCAGATTTTATGTGGAATGAAAATATTTGCAGTAGTTTAGAACCTCTAAGATTATTTTTCAGAGTGGGCGGGGTGGAAGGAAAAACTAAAATATCTGGGAACAAAGTAGATAATATACACCAGTCATTCTTTATTAGTATCAAATAAGAAATTGGTGTACAATTAAAAATCTGTTTCTCTTTAACTCTATAAAAGGCTTCAGTTCTGCAGCGCCCCTCCCTCCTGACGTGTGGCTTTCTGGGGAAGCTTTCAAATGAGCAAATAGGTGATGTAGAATTATTAAAAACCTGTGTTGAATTTTTGCACTAACTCCATTTTAACTTCATATTATGACAGATCCTCCATTTTAACTACATTACATGACAGAATTTCCTAACAGCATTTAGTGTAATGAATAGAGACTGTATTTTCTATAAAGACATGACTAACCCCGGAATTATTGAATCTCCTGTAACATGCAACAAAGTATAACCAAGGCCACGGGAAAGCTGGCCTAATGAAATGTTCTATTCATAAAAGAAACCTGAACCTGACCACGAGTCTGACATCACTAACTACGCAAAATGACGCCCAAGCCCCCTTCCCACCGAGTAAGCCTCGTGCTGGGTAAGATGGCGCTTGAGCCATCTGTCCACACCCGTGTCCAGAACAATACCACCTCCCGGTGGGAGGACACCTAGCTAACCACTTAGTTCTTGAGCCAATTAATAATATTGATGGGTGGACATTGACATAACCACTTAACACTAATCCAATTAATGATGTTTATTTACTGCTATCTTGATATGCAATGATGATGTAATATTGCTCTTATAAGGGTCTGCGAGCCCGTTTTTAATCAGATGCCATTAAATTTTCTCGAAGTGCTTTTAACCTGAACTCCATTTGTCAGTGTGAACTTACTTCTGCGTATACGCAATTTAATCATCTCAGATTTGGACAGGAACAGATAGACATTTAAACATATTTGTTTATTTCTAAATTAATCTACATCAATTTGGCGCATCCAACGTGGGGCACCGGGCTATGGCCTCTGGCCGGTAAGCCGTCCTAAGGAAGACGCTGTTGGACGGAGGAATCCGGGGGGAAGGAAAGGAGATTGATCACCTCCCTGTACACGGTAGAGACTACTGCAGAGCCTATCCGGTATGTTCCAGCCCCTTTGATTGACCCGTCCACGTGTCTGTGACTGCTACCGAGAGGACATCAAAGACAGGTAATATCTTGCCCGGTGCCTTATTGTTACCCACCTGTTTACCTGCATTTAGTCTATCTGTTGCCTGGGTGTGTTTGTATTGGCCTGTCTCTAGTTTAAGTGCCCGGGTAGAGTGTTTATCTGTGTACCCCTTTTGGGATAAAGGGGGGGTGGACCTGTGGTAGTTTGCCTGGGGGTCCTCTGTTTGTCTGTTTACCCCTTTTGGGATAAAGGGGGGTGGACCTGTGGGTGTTTGCCTGGGGGTCCTCTGTTGCCTGTTTACTCCTTTTAGGAGCCACGTGGCTGTGGCTGTAGGGAAAAAGGGGGGTGGACCTGTGGAAGTTTTCCTGGGGGTCTTCTTTGCCTGTTTACCTCTTTTAGGTGCTGGGTAGCTGCAGCAGTAAGGAAAAAGAGGTTGGGGGAATCTGTGGAGGGGTGTAGACACATTGCTTCCTGGGGATTCCCCATGGTGTCACTTTGATAGCCTAGCTAGCCTCATTGTGCACATAGCTCTGCTTGCAGAGAGGTGGTACCCTCCAGCTTCGAGCGCTGAGGCTGGTGTCATTCCAATTTTTATTTGTGGTGCGTGGATTCGGGCAGGCATTGCTGTCTCCATCACCACGGGGTAGTGAGACTTATGAGTGGGTTCATAGGGGCGCTACGGGGGTGAGGATAGTGGTGGCCACACTTAGTGGACTGCTGTAACGAGGGAGGCATATGGATTTCGGGCCGGTGTTAGCTGTTATCCTTGGCCGCTGGTAGTGAGACTCGAGGAAGTCATTCTCCGAGCGGGGACACTACGAGGTTGAGGGAGGTGACTTTGGTCACATGAGTAAAGGAAAGTGATTACTGTTGATTTTATTTGAACTGTGATGCATGCACTGTATTTCAATTGAATTGTTGTTTTTTGTTTAATTGGGAGTCATTCAAACTCCTGTGTCTGTCTCTAAATTTCACTTTACTTTTACTTTTACTCTACTTCCTGTGTTATTTACACTTTCCACTCCTATTTCTCTTGTGAGAGAAGTGATTGGTCACACACTTCTCACCCCGCTCCAATCCGTGACTACCACCTCGGGTAGGCGGATTTAGTGACTAGTCTACGTTTTGGGAAGACGCACTTAAGGGGACCCACCCTTCCGAGTGGCAGTCGAGCATTGTAGACGCTCTGTTTCATTTTCCTTTCCCTATATCTGGGACGCCTTTTATAGAGGGATATGGGACAGGGATTGAGTAAGCCCGGTAAGGGCTGGTTAGCGTGTGATCTAGTTGAGGATAGTGAGGGTGAAGAGATGGTTAAAGGAGTTGAAAAGATTGCTAAAGTGTGTAAAATTGCTGTGCCTTCATGTGGTAGATTGCAGCCAGAAAGCTGGCGTAGATTACTGACAGAGAAGAAAGGCAAGCTTACAGATAATGATTTATTACGTACTGCTGAAGCATGGTACAGAGTAGCGAAAGCTATTCAGCAGGAAGGTTGGGTTGAGGAAGAAATAGATCACAAAGGTGTAAAATTGTTTGTGTATCATAATAATTGTGTTGCTGGGGCATTCCCTCAGCCAGCGCCCCAAAATGGCACCCAGGGGATGTCCATCCCCAAGGTTCAGTCAGCAATAAGTGACAGCCAGCTGACCATGTTCCCCACTCTCAATCATCCCATCACCCATCCCGTCATTTCCCCTTGTTGTCAGGTCCTGAATTCTGATGGATCATTATTTTCCCCATCATCATCCCTAACATTCCCATCATCCTCATCCATCCCTGCACTACCTTCTCTGCCTAATCCAAGCATTTCATCCGCCATTCCTCCTCTACGCTCTCTCTCCGTCAGTAATCCTACCCTCCCGTCTGCATCCACCCAGTTCTCTAACCCCTCCTCATCCGCTGCTGTCATTCCCACTACAACCGCTCCGGCCCCTCCTACTACACCCACCTCTGCTAATCTCTCTCCGCTCTCTCTCCTTCCCACCCCTCCCACAGCCCAGGTTCCCACCCCTTCAGTTTCATATCCGTATCCAGGATGTCCCACCTCCTTCCCTAATCCCTGCCCAACTAACCCACCCTCCCCAGGTTCCGCCCAAACCCCTACCCAGTTGTCTTGGCCCTACCCCTTCCCTTACCCCTTGGCCCTGCCCTATCCAAACCAAGCCTACTTCCTTTCCCAAGCCACTCCCCAGACCCCAGTCATGCCCAATCCGGCACAGTCTGCCCCAGATGTGCCCACATCCAACATGGCCGCCACTTCCTCCCTTAACCCTAATGCAGCTTCCTTTCACGCCTCCAATATGGCGGCCCCCAGTCATCCAGCACCCCTAATGCCGGTACTTCCCGGTGATTACTCACCCCAAGCTCATAATCCACTGGCCACTCCAGCTTCTGGGATTCCCTCATTTCCCCCGGTTCTGACACCTCAAATGGCCCCATTAATCAGAGGGGTCCAGGTCACAGACGAAGATGAGTATGAGGAGGGATCCCAGCGTTCACAGGATGCCACGGGGCCTCTACCTCGCCGTTCCCTCGATGATCCTTTCGGACATACGGGCCGGGGGGATCGGGCCCCTCCTAAATATGTAGCTTT
The DNA here is from genome assembly GCF_036172605.1 of Pelobates fuscus. Taxonomy (NCBI): domain Eukaryota; kingdom Metazoa; phylum Chordata; class Amphibia; order Anura; family Pelobatidae; genus Pelobates; species Pelobates fuscus. The sequence goes on along the minus strand of NC_086319.1, from coordinate 260,079,093 downwards.
TAATCCTACTCAGGCTAGTGCCCTGATGAAATCACTCCCTGACCCAGAAAAGCAACCTATGCCTTTTTACAGAGGAATAGTTCAGATTCAAAAGACTTATTCTGCAGCATGGCGTGATTTACTGAGCATTTGTGCTATTAAAGCCGGGGATGCATACTGGCCCAGTATGGCCCGCCACCTCAGTACAGATCTGCTTATAAGTGACATTGATTACCCCTCCGGAGTAACTTTTTGCAACCAACTAAAAGAATGGGCTAAGGACAAACTTGCAGATCAGGCTGCAGGCCTTACTGATATTGTACAAGACAAAGGAGAATCAGTGGAAAGGTTTCATGCAAGACTGTTTCAACTGTTTACAGATTTGGGATTTGATCTGACAGACAAGATCCATTCTCAAATGCTGTCTGGTGCATTTGTCCAAGGTGTTAAAGACTCCATACGCAAGGGAATCATTGCTGCACGCCCTGAATATAAGGTAGTCCCTCTGGATACCTTACTCTTAGTAGCTAGGGGTCTGGAATCTGCCCAGACTCCTAGAAGGCCCAATTCAGCTCCTCTCATGGTGTCCCGCACCGGACCTGTCCCTAAAGGCACCAAACCCGAGGATGGATATTGCTTCAATTGCAAAGCTAAAGGACATTTCAAAAATGATTGCCCTGAACCCAAGAAGATGTCCAAGCCTACCCCTAGCCCCAAGGCCTCAAAAACAGTTCCAATAGTTGAGGAACCTGATGAATAGGAAATTGGCAAGCCTGTGTCATTAACCCCTGTCATGGCAGTGTCTTCAGGGGATAAGGCCACTGTGACTCTACCAATTGAAGGACAACCTACTACATTTCTTGTTGACACAGGTGCAGCCCGAAGTGTTCTACGAGAACAAGACCTGCCAGACCCATCATTTCTATCAAATATTGATGTCTCTTGTGTAGGAGTGGATGGCCAACCAAGACACAACCCCTTAACAACTCCATTACGAGTTGGCAACTACCCTAGCTTGCTTGCTCGTTTTGTGGTATCCTCCACATGCCCAATTAACCTGTTAGGCGCTGATGTCCTCTCACGCCTGCAGGCATCTATCATCTTCACTCCAGATGGACAGGTAGAACTGTCTACTCCTCTATCTGTATCAGACACCTCAGCCTTGTGCTCCCTGCCTTTGATGCTCCATCTAGAAGAACCCCGTGGGGAGGCAAAGGAACAGAGGTCCAATTTCCCGGATTCACTAAAGACAAAGGTACCTGCAAAACTATGGTCCTCAGGCCCAGAGGACATAGGTCACCTAAAAGTTCCACCTGTGGTGGTAAAGCTCATTCCAGGAGCTAAGTTACCAAGAAAACCACAATATCCTTTAAAACCAGCTCAAGCTGCAGCTATCTCAAGTCAAATCAAAGCACTCTTGGAGAAGGGTGCTCTCGTGAAATGTGAATCAAAATGCAACACCCCATTATTTCCTGTGAAGAAGAAAACTCCAAAAGGTGAACCAGAGAAGTACAGAATGGTCCAGGATCTCCGTGCAGTGAATGAAGCAACAGTCCTGGACACCCCTATTGTGCCAAACCCACACACTCTGCTCTCTGGGGTCCCACCTTCTGCAAAATACTTCACAGTCATTGATTTGGCCAATGCCTTCTTCAGTGTACCACTGGACCCAATTTGCCAATACCTGTTTGCCTTCACACATGAAATGCAACAGTATACATGGACTGTCATGCCCCAAGGGGCACAAAACTCTCCAAGTCAGTTTGCAAAGGCCATGTGCTCTATCCTTGATCCATGGCAAGCAGACCATCCAAAAGTTGTCCTGCTCCAGTATGTGGATGATTTACTGCTCTGTGGAGATGACATACCTACAACTGAAGAATGTTCAATTAGTCTCCTTTGTTATTTAGCAGAACAAGGATGTAAAGCTTCACTTCTCAAGCTGCAATTCTGTCAACCTACAGTAATCTTCCTTGGACATTGTCTATCTCAAGGCACCAGACATCTCACTCGTGACCGAGTTAGAGCAGTACTGGATATTCCACCTCCAAGGACTTCAAAATCTCTACATGCCTTCTTAGGCCTCATTTCCTACTGCCGAGCATGGATCCCAGAAGCCTCTCTGCTCATGCAACCACTCTATGATGCACTCAAGTCAGACCCATTCTGCCTGACCAATGAAGCACTGGATAATTTCAATACACTAAAACGTGCCATTGCATCTGCTCCTGCTCTAGGCCTACCAGACTATACCAAACCCTTCAAATTGTTTGTCTCTGAAAGACAAGGCCATGCTACAGGAGTCCTTACCCAAACAAATGACTTAAGAGGCCGTCAAAGGCCTATTGGATTTTTCTCCTGCCAGCTGGATATCGTGGCCAGAGGGACCCCTTCTTGCCCTAGGGCCATTTTTGCAGCAAGAGAACTAATTGAAAGAACTGCAGACCTGGTCCTTGGACACCCTCTAGTTGTCTTGGCCCCTCATGACATTTCTGCCATCATCAACCAAGTACAACTCAAGCATGTGTCTCCTTCAAGACACCTACGCCTCCAATGTCATCTCCTGTTACCTGACAACATTACCATACAAAGATGTCAAGTTCTCAATCCGTCCACTCTTCTCCCACTACCTGAGGGAGGTATCTACTATGGGTTTATCATGGATGAAACCTACATCTACCTTCTTGCTGGTACAATCAAGAGAATGCATCCTGATTTATCCTTTCATGATGAACAAGCTCCTCTCTGCGAGGGACCAGGATATGCCTTCTGTACCATGTGGTATAAGCCAAACAGCACTCCTGAGCCTTGCTACGAAGATGAGCTTTATCACCTGGTGGAGGTGAAACTCACTGCTCAAGACTTCTACTGTGACTCTGAAGGCAACAGCATGGCCTTGATTCAACTACCTTCAGAACTTAACTACTTGTACCGTCATTGGGATACTGCCATTCCACATGTCCCTGTCACCAAGTTGAAAACAAAATCATGGAATGATCTTGGGCCCATGGCAAAATTATGGGCCACCATGGATGAATCACAGCTACAGGAAAATGGCATTGTCAAATACCCAACAACTGACCATCTTGAAGCATGGCCACGCCACTTCCTGGAGAATGAATTTCAAGATCTGGTCATAGTGAATGATTATGACCCAGAGACACCTCATGACTGTTTTGAACAGATGAAAATGGAGACAATACATCTACCAACTGTACATGAGAATCCACTAACAAATCCTGATTTCACTCTGTTTGTGGACGGTTCAAGGTATGCTGATGAAGAAGGAAAATACCACACAGGATATGCCGTAACCACAACAGATGAAGTTATCAAATCATCATCTTTACCACCAGCAATGTCTGCACAAGAAGCTGAATTGCAAGCCCTGACTTCAGCATGCAAAATCTCCGAAGGAAAACGTGCCAACATCTACACAGATTCAAGATACGCTCTGGGTGTGGCACATGACTTCGGCCTAATTTGGAAAACAAGAGGATTTCTTACCACTGCCGGTACACCAGTCAAACACAGCTCTGCAATCAAGGAGCTAATGGATGCCCTCCTACTCCCTGAAGAAGTGGCCATCTTGAAAGTGAAGGCACATGGGAAGTTGGATACAGATGAGGCAAAGGGCAACCACTTGGCTGATCAGGCTGCTAAGCAAGCGGCAAGAAAATTGCAGGAAGTGGATGAAGAAGTGTCCGGACACGAAGAAATTCCTATTTTTGCCTTACAGACTCTTCCTACTGACCTAAGAATTTTACGGGAGCAGCAAGCTGCAACTACCCCCGAAGAAATACAGAAATGGAAGAAGAAAGGAGCAGTCCTAAAGGATGGAGTATACTACAACAACTTTAGATTCTGTCTTCCTAAAAATTTATATCCAGCAGTTGTCCAATGGGCACATGGACCTGCACATCTGTCAAAAGACTTAATGACTGCCCTCATACAGAAGTATTATGAAGCACCTGGAATCACAACATTGATCAACAGCTTCTGTAGGGCCTGTGTCATTTGCGCAAAATGCAATCCAGGAAAACCAACCAAAGTGCCCTTGAAACACCTGGCTAAGCCCATGTACCCATTCCAGAGAATTCAGATTGATCACATACAAATGCCCAAGAGTGGGCCTCATGAATATGCACTAGTAATAGTGGACATGTTTTCAGGCTGGCCTGAAGCCTACCCAGTAACTAATATCACTGCAAAGACAACTGCAAGACGCCTACTTACAGATATTGTATGTAGATTCGGACTTCCAGAAGTCATTGAGAGTGACCAGGGCCCAGCCTTTACAGCAACAGTGACTAAAGAAATTTGGACTGCACTGGGGGTGACCCTAGCTTTTCACACCCCTTACCACCCACAAAGTAGTGGCAAAGTGGTACGCATGAATGGCACCCTAAAAGCCAGAATGCTAAAAATGTCACAAGAAACAAAGATGCCCTGGCCAGAAAGCCTGTCAATAGCTTTATTCAGAGTTAGGCACACACCTAGAGGGAAGCACTCACTATCCCCATATGAGATTCTATTTGGGACTGCACCCAGACTAGGTTGTTATTACCCGCAACAATTACAACTTCAAACTGATGTTTTAGTAGACTATGTAACTGAACTTGCAAATGCCTTGAACAAAATACATGCCCAAGTTTTCTCTTCAATTCCAGATCCCGAATCTGATACGGGTACCCACAACCTGCTTCCCGGAGATTGGGTTCTGGTCAAGAAATTTGTGCGGAAACACACCCTGGAACCAAGATTTGACGGACCATTCCAAGTTCTCCTGATCACTTCAACCTCCGTCAAGTTGGCCGGCAGGCCACATTGGATCCACGCTTCCCATTGCAAGAAAGCTCCTGCCCCAGAGGAAGCAGATACCGCACAACCATGTACCTCTGGTACATCTTCTCCTTAGTTAGCCTAACTAAGACCCAGCAAGTAGCCATCACCAAAGATGCCAGTGGGTATACCTTCTGGTACAATTCTTCATGTACCCGTGTGGCTACTTATACTTTTGATTACTGTGACATTGTAGAATGCCCGTTCCCTACATCACAGATTCAAAATATCTATAGAGATATCCCTCATTCAAAGGACCCCTATGTTTGTGTAGTTGACAAACAATGGGGGCACAATTGTAACCATTGGGGGGCGGCGGGATGGAATGCCGGGCCTGCCTGGGGTTACAAACCAAAACGTGCCTTATCTAAAGTAGATGATCATGGTAGATCCCTTCTCCAAAGAATGACTCTAAGGAAACCTGGAGGAGGTATACCTATGAAATTAATCCTAAATATTGAGCATCCCAGTCCAACAGATGCAGACCAGTATGTAATGGGGATGTATTGGAAGAAAGGTTCCTATAACAAGCTAGGGCATTTCTACCTTAAAGATATGTGCCACTCTCCAGAGTGGCAAGGGGCCACCCATATGGTCTCAAATCCATTAAAACCGCACATCCAGTCCTTTAAAGACATGATGGCCATTGATAACCCCACCTTTGAAGATACTATGGCCGCTGAAACAGGTTTTAATGATGTTAATCTATGGTTAGAATGGATGAAATATAATGCCAACAAACATAACAGAACCGCATGCTATGTGTGTGGTGGTGCCCGACCTCACCTCGGCACCGTACCTTTAACCTTGCCAGTAGATATAGAAGAATGTGTTTTGAGTCTTTTTGCCTACCACTACAATTTCAATAGGTCCCTCTGCAAAGCATGGACAGTGGAATATCCTCTCTTAGCCAAGGATGTCAAACCCCCAGACGGTGTTACAGTCTATAAAGGTAATTACACCTGTTATGCTAATTATGATGGAATTGGTAAATTCTTGGGTAACTTCTCCAAAGGGTATTGTGCCACCTACAGAACTGTCTCCATGAACCTGCTGCAATTCCATACTAGGTCATTGAGGGATATTTACTGGTTGTGTGGGGATTTACAGCTAAGATCCAGGATGGACAAGGAATGGTGGGGGGAGTGTACTCTGGCTAAAGCCATCATGCTTATACATATTATCTCTGACACACACCCTGACACACATGAGTCCAAACACACACCAACCAAGGTTAAGCGTGAAGCCCCAGTAAAAGGCAGTTCTGACCCTCACATTTACATTGATGCCATTGGGGTGCCTAGGGGGGTGCTCAATGAATTTAAAGCAAGAGATGAAGTTGCTGCAGGATTTGGATCACTTTTTACCATAGTTACTGCAAACAAGAATTTGAATTGGATAAATTACATTTATTACAACCAACAACGCTTTGTTAACTACACCAGGGATGCCCTCCAGGGATTAGCCGAACAGCTGCAGGCTACATCCCAAATGTCCTTCCAGAATAGAATGGCCTTAGACATGATTCTAGCTGAAAAAGGGGGTGTATGTAAAATTTTGCCCGACACCATGACATGTTGTACTTACATCCCAGAAAACACAGGCCCTAATGGTAAAGTCACCTTAGCCATAGAAAAATTAAATGAGCTCTCTGAAGAGTTAAAAAGGAATTCTGGGATAAAAGATCCCTGGGAAAGATGGTTTGGTTGTTTCAGGATGACAGGATGGCAAAAAGCTTTAATGCATATTGGTATGGCAATACTAATCTCTCTTTGTATCTTTGCTCTTCTCGTTTGTTGTGTCCTCCCTTGTCTGAGAAAATTCCTACAGAAGACTGTAGACCAAGCAACACCAACTTTTGCACATCTGGCAGTTGATGACCAAGATTTCCAAGATCTCAACTCACCCTGTATTCCGCTGCAAACTATCCATTTTATTGATAAAGTGCAAGAGTTCTAGGTAGGGACCAGCTTAGGGACAGCATCCGTCTGTAATGGGAAAAGTCTCCTGTGTGGAGAAGTGGTGGATAAGCCACCGTGGGCCACCCATGGGAGTGAAGCGTTCGAGAGCCATGCTGATGGATGAGTTAGCCTACCAGGGTCAGATTAAGGGACAGAATTGCACTTTGCAATAACACCTAGCTAGCGGCCACGGGGTTTCTGTGCCTTTGGGCTAACACGTCTTCTGGTATTAACAAATAAAGTTTATCTTTTTAGAATCTAACATTTCATAGGGGGGACTGATGTAGAATTATTAAAAACCTGTGTTGAATTTTTGCACTAACTCCATTTTAACTTCATATTATGACAGATCCTCCATTTTAACTACATTACATGACAGAATTTCCTAACAGCATTTAGTATAATGAATAGAGACTGTATTTTCTATAAAGACATGACTAACCCCGGAATTATTGAATCTCCTGTAACATGCAACAAAGTATAGCCAAGGCCACGGGAAAGCTGGCCTAATGAAATGTTCTATTCATAAAAGAAACCTGAACCTGACCACGAGTCTGACATCACTAACTACCCAAGATGACGCCCAAGCCCCCCTTCCCACCGAGTAAGCCTCGTGCTGGGTAAGATGGCGCTTGAGCCATCTGTCCACACCCGTGTCCAGAACAATACCACCTCCCGGTGGGAGGACACCTAGCTAACCACTTAGTTCTTGAGCCAATTAATAATATTGATGGGTGGACATTGACATAACCACTTAACACTAATCCAATTAATGATGTTTATTTACTGCTATCTTGATATGCAATGATGATGTAATATTGCTCTTATAAGGGTCTGCGAGCCCGTTTTTAATCAGATGCCATTAAATTTTCTCGAAGTGCTTTTAACCTGAACTCCATGTGTCAGTGTGAACTTACTTCTGCGTATACGCAATTTAATCATCTCAGATTTGGACAGGAACAGATAGACATTTAAACATATTTGTTTATTTCTAAATTAATCTACATCAATTGCATGTCAAAAAATGGGACATATTAGAAATCTGTCTTGTTCCAGTTTGTTTTGTACATGCCTAATATCATTTAAGAAGGCATTTTAAGGCTTTCCCATTGAATTCCCTTGCGGACAGCACAGCCTACGGCCCATAAGTAGACGCTATTGGCCTCCGTATTCAGGGGCCATCATTGGCTCATAGCACCAGGTGGTTGGGCGCCCACAGAAGAAAAGCAGCTGATCCTGGCCGCTATCAAATGTAAATGTACAATATTTTTCTCTCCCCAAATAGCCTCAGTGTCTGCTTGAGGTCTGATTAAAGGAACACTATAGTCACCTAAATTACTTTAGCTAAATAAAGCAGTTTTAGTGTATAGATCATTCCCCTGCAATTTCACTGCTCAATTCACTGTCATTTAGGAGTTAAATCACTTTGTTTCTGTTTATGCAGCGCTAGCCACACCTCCCCTGGCTATGATTGACAGAGCCTGCATGAAAAAAAACTGGTTTCACTTTTAAACAGATGTAATTTACCTTAAATAATTGTATCTCAATCTCTAAATTGAACTTTAATCACATACAGGAGGCTCTTGCAGGGTCTAGCAAGCTATTAACATAGCAGGGGATAAGAAAATCTTAATTAAACAGAACTTGCAATAAAGAAAGCCTAAATAGGGCTCTCTTTACAGGAAGTGTTTATGGAAGGCTGTGCAAGTCACATGCAGGGAGGTGTGACTAGGGTTCATAAACAAAGGGATTTAACTCCTAAATGGCAGAGGATTGAGCAGTGAGGCTGCAGGGGCATGTTCTATAGACCAAAACTGCTTCATTAAGCTAAAGTTGTTCAGGTGACTATAGTGTCCCTTTAAGCAAGGGAATTTATTAAAATATATAATTAATATATTTATAAAGCCAGGAAGGATAAGGCAATGGAGGTAAATGGCAGACATTTCTGACAGCACAGTGCGCCTTATGTTTCATATTATAAAACTAAAGTTGTCATAGTAGGAGTACTACAAGCTCTTTTTACCTTGAGGCTTTCAAAGCAATTGCAAAAACCCAGGCAAATGCCTTGTTAGCCTCGTTTTAAGGGGGCTCAAGAGCTGACCGTCTGGCAACCTTTGGGCCCCCACCGGGTCGGGCAGCCAGTTCTGTCCCAGGCGGTAAGGGAGCGCTGATCTGTGAGCTCTTCCTGCTCAGCCCTGCAGTAATGCCAGGATCCAGAATATGACATTACTCCGGCTCCCGGCATTACTCTGTGGTGCGCGAGGGAGCAGAGCAAGAAATGCTCAGGTCTCTCACAGCCTGCATTGCGCGCCCACCCGCCTGCCTCCATGCCTGCCTGTTTGCCTGCATGCTTGCCCACCTTCCTGCCCAGCAGCCTCAACAGCCAGGCCATCAGCCAGCCCAGCAGCCCCACTGGACCACAGGTAAAATATCCACCCAGCTCTCCCAAAGGTAGGGAGGCTGGGTGGATTTAAATTTTAAAAAATAATAAAAATAACCATCTGTGAGTGTTGGGGGAAAGTGTGTGGGTCTGTCAGTGTGTCTGTCTGTCAATGAGTGTGTGTTTGTATGTCTGTCAGTGAGTGTGCGTGTCTGTCAGTGAATGTGTGTCAGTCTGTTAGTCAGTGTGTCTGTTAGTGAGCCTGTGTCTGTGAATGAGTGAGTTTGTGTGTGTCTGTCAGTGAATGTGTGTCTGTCAGTGAATGTGGGTGGGTGTTTGTGAGTGAGTGAGTGTGTATGTCTGTCAGTATGTGTGTGTCTGTGAGTGAGCGAGCGTGTGTGTCCAGGGCCGGTGCAAGGATTTTTGCAGCCCTAGGCAAAAGAAAGATTTGCCACCCCCACCCCCCAGTGACATCACAATGCCCTACACATATGATCTGCCATATGAACAAACGCCAGTGCTGCAAACAGTGAGTAAAGCTTGCAGGGACAAACTATAGACACCAGAACCACTTAATTAAGCTGCAGTGGTTCTGGGGACTAAATTGTCCCTTTAATCTTTAATGTGAGGTAAATTAGAGATTAGTGTCACTAATAATATACTAGATTGCCTACTTACAACCAGATGAGGATGGTGATGGGCTCTGGCTGCAGTCTGGCTCCACTGGTCTGGTGTAGAACCGGATCTCTGGAGGCTGTTTGTAACTGTGGTCACAAAATTCAATGTTCTGGGAGAATGGGAAGCAGCTCCATTTTTTGGGGCCCCTTACACAGCTCAAGGTCTGGGCCCCAGGGCCTGACGGTGAGTATGCCCATAAGGTCCATCCATATGTTCGCTCACAAGAAGTGGAGTGTGTAGGGGATGTGTTATGGTAGAGGATCTAATGTGTGTGCTTATGGAATGTAGTGTATAGGGATACCAGTTTGTGTAGGTGATACAGTGTGTTTGTGTATAGTGGAAGCAGTGTGTTTTTGTGTAAGGGATAGAAAGCAGTGTGTGTTTGTGTATAAGGGATGTATTGTGTGTTTCTCGTTGTGTGTAAGGGATGGATTGTGTGAATCTGTGTTTGTATGCATAAGGGATGCAAAGTGTGTTTCTGTGTATGTATAGGATGCAGTGTGTGTGTCTGTAAGGGGTGCGTTGAGCGTGTGTAAGAGATGCATTGTGTGTTTGCATGTGTGTGTAAGGGATGCAGTGTGTGTGTGTGTGTCTGTAAGGGGTGCGTTGAGTGTGTGTAAGATGCATTGTGTTTCTGTGTGTGTGTAAGAAAAGCAATGTGTGTTTGCATGTGTGTGTAAGGGATGTATTGTGTGTTTATGTGTATGTGTGCAAAGGACGCATTGTCTTTATGTGTAAGGGTTGCATTGTGTGTGTGTGTGTGTGTGTAATGGATGCATTGTGTGTTTCTCTGTGTGTAAGGGAAGCATGTTGTGTTTCTGTGTGTGTAGGGATGCATTGTGTGTTTCTGAGTATGTATAGGGATGCATTGTGTGTGTGTGTGTGCGCGTAGTGTGAAAGAGCTCCCTGTCCTGCCCCCTGTCCTATAAAGCTCTTCCTTCCGTCCCTTAGAGATCTCCCCTGCCCCTTAGTGGTCTCTCCTCTCCTCCCCTGTCCCTTATTGGTCTATACTCTCCTCCCCCCCACCTCCCTTAGTGGTCTCCTTTTCGCCCCGACTTTCCATTAGTGGTCTCTCGTCTCCCCCTTAGTGGTCTCTGCTCTCCTCTGCCCCCCCTTTCCATTAGTGGACTATCCTCTCTCCCCCCCTTTCCATTAGTGGTCTCCCCCACACCGTAAGTGGTCTCTCCTCATGCCCCCTTTCCATTAGTAGTCTCTACTCTCCCCCCACCCTCCCCTAGTGGTCTATCCTCCACACCCTCCCTCCCTCCCTTAGTGTTCGCCCTGTGTGTGTCTGTCAATGAATGTGGGTGTGTGATTCTGTGAGTGAGTGAGTTAGTGAGTGTGTCTGAGGGACTGTGTATGTATGTCAGTAAGTGTGTGTGTGTCTGTCAGTGTGTGTGTGTCTGTCTGTGTGTCTATGAGTGATTGTGTGTGTCTGTCAGATTGTGTCCAATCTGTGTGTGTGTGTGTGTTTGTCAGCAGGGCCAAATTAAGAGCCCAGTGGTCCTGGAGCTGACAATTATGATGGGCCTAATTACAGAATCTTATCGACCAAAAACACTGAAACAACCATACCTCCCAAGTCATGGATCTGATGGAGATGGTGTTGGAGGGAAAGGATGCAGCTATTCGAAAACACATAATCTATGCTAATCTCTCTCTAATTTATGCTTTCATCTTTCAAGTGAATCCATACCCCCTAACAGTCAATGGGCAGGGTAAAAGGGTGTGCCACTGACGCAAATCACGTGACCAGACCTGCCAAAAGGGGCGGACATGCCCAAAAAGGGGGCATGTTTGTCCAAAGAATTGGAAGGCCAGCCTGGCATGAATGCATGCCAGGCTGCCTGCCAATCATACAGGCTGTCCACCTAAGGGCATACAATGCAGGCAGCACCCTAAACTTGACATAAATGCATCAAATGATGCTCCTACTCCACGCTTTCAAAGGACTGTCCCCTAGCACTCACATGTCCACTTGTCTCCTTATTGTCTTACTAGCAGGCAGAAGTTCCTGATATATAGTCTGGGACAGATTAAAGGTGTATGTAGTGAGTGTAGTGTATGTAGTGAGTGTAGAAGAAAGGGGACATGCCACAGTGTTAGAGAAACCAAAGTCTGCATTACCTAAACTAATTTTATTGTGAGCCAGTCCACACAGGTTTTGTTGCCATACATCCCTCGTAAGCTTCCAAACTTAAAGGGACACTATAGTCCCCAGAACAACTACAGCTTATTGTATTTGTTCTGGTAAGTAGAATCATTCCCTTCAGGCTTTTTGTAGTAAACACTGTCTTTTCAGAGAAAATAACTCCACTGGCCACTCCTTAAATGGCTGCTAGAGGTGCTTCCTGGGGCAGTACTGCCTAGTGTGCAGCACTGCCATTCAGTGTCTGCACCCTCTGCATGCAGACACTGAACTTTCCTCATAGAGAAGCATTGATTCAATTTATCTTTATGAGGAGATGCCGATTGGCCAGTGCTATGTTTGACTTGTGCTGGCTCTGCCCCTGATCTGCCTAGTTGACAGGCTCAGCCAATCCTATGGGGAAGCATTGTCATTTGCTCAGACCACCACTTCTGATTATGTCAGCAGACAGAGTCAGTTCAGACGCAGAGCCAGCACCTGCAGACTTGAATACAAGTAAGATTTTACAATATTTTAGGGAGGCAAGAGAGGGCCAGGGGGCCTAGAAGGTGTTTTTTACATAATAGGGTCAGAAATACATGATTGTTCCTTTAAGCAAGAGTATGTGAAGAGTAGTTAGGGTTGCCAGCTTTCTTTGAAAAAAATACCAGACTTTGTATAATGAATTAGTTATGAGTGAGATCACATGATGTAAATCACAAGAAGTGACATAAGTGTCCCCATGTTGCCCAGTCCCCTAGTCTCCCAGTATCCCGATTTCTCCCAGTGTCCCTATGTCTCAGTGTGTCCCCATGTCACTGGGATACTAGGGGACACAGAGACCCGGGAACACTGGGAGACATGGGGGCACTGAGACACTTGCGATGTGTCTAGATGTAGGCCCTGTTTTAACAAACCTGTGACTAGTACTGTATTTTAGAAGATTGTTGATGACTGATTAGAACATAGACCTTTCAAGAACAATCCAGAGAATTCCTAGTCATCCCAAAAGGAAGATATTTGAGCTGAATTTTTCAATGGAAGCATTATTGAAGTTCAGAACTCATTTAACATGTTAAACAGTCACCCATATATTCTACAAGAAGATGACCCTAACCCACCTTAAAAACACATGCGGTCATGAAAATGTGCCTTTGAACACTATACTGAATTTGTGAACTCCAGCTGCCATTTAAACTTGTTTCCAACAGGAAATGACATATAACGGACAAAACAATAAGAATTTTTTTTTCTGCGGCTGTAAAAATGTAGATTTGTTTTCTTTACCCTGATTAAGACAAGACAGTTCCTCTTTTCTTAAGCATAAGACAGCAGATTGAAACCGAAACATTGCTAAAAAAAAAAAAAAATGCAAAAAAAGAATTAACCGTTTGCTGCAGAGAAAGTCAATATTTTAGGTTGCGAAATGCAAAGACTGAGAATATTTTTTATTACAGAGAGTTATATATGATAATGTCTTCCGATAAAATACATCCTCAGCAATGAATGAGCCTGCCCTGATAATCTGCAGACAGATCGTCTTACATTACAATTTTTATGGCCCCATTTTATGTACATGGCTTTAGCTTTGTACCCTTTTTTCCATTTTAAAATTATCTCAATGGATCATTTTCTTCTGATAATTAAAAGAGTATTATGCCCTTGCAACAGATTATTAAAATATACTTTAGCTTATAGCACTGTTTAATTTGTCTCCCGCGTTTGGAATTCGTGTAGGACCCACCGATATTGGGGTACTGTCTAGTAGTGGTGGGTTTAACACAATATGGCCATATGGTATAAGTGAATCCCCATATTTGTTTGCTGAGAGAGGAGATGTTTAGTAGCCTTATAAAATGTAAAACTCTATTTTTATGTGTGCGCTGTTTCTTAATCTGTATTATGTAAAATTACACTTTAGGCACCCAGACAAGTTCATGTTTATTGTAAAGCGCTGCGGAATAAGCTGGCGCTATATAAATACTACTACTTATAATAATAATAAAAATGTTAACAAACTGGTCTGTGTGCAGTACCACCAGAGGCAGTTTGCTCCTGAAATGCAAAATAATGGCAATTTGGTGATACAGCAATTTGATTGTTCGAATGCTTGCCACCCATGTGCTACTCATTCACAATGCTCCTCTATGAGAAGCATTGGATTGGATGAGAAGTCAAAAGGGATAGAAGACGAAATGTGAGTCAAAAAATGCAACTGCAAGTCTCTGTGCTGGAAAAAAGGTAAATAAATGGTTATTTAGATTACAATTTTAACAGCAAAGGAGGGTCACGAAGATGCCATAATCTATTTTAAAAATATATATTTTTTTACATAATAGTTTCCTTTTAAAGAAAAGGAGGTGAAGGGCTATATTTCACTTTCAATTGCTAAGGGATTAGAAATCTCTGACCACGTACTTGGCAGTACATGCCATACGTGGATCTTGTTCCCTCATTCTCAATCACAATCATCTAGAGATTATCCAATAAACAGTATATTGTCGAACTTGGAAAATGTAAGAATATATACCAACACTGAAGAATTTATCAGCATTAGGAACTTTTCAGCTTCAATTTTTAATTCACTGCTTAGTGAATAAATCTATTTAAGTTGTTTTGATGGGACTCAAGTTCTCATCTTCCTATTGTTCCTGTGTCACTGTGTAATTGTCTCATTTATTTTAAATATACCCCTTTCATAATATTGTAAAGCGCTGCAGAATTAGTTGGCGCTATATAAATACCAATAATGTGCCTCCTATATCCCCACTCAATCTCTGAGTGTGTGCTATCTGTGGCTCCCCTTTATGCTTGATGGGCTCCCAGTTGCGGCTTAGCCTCTAATTCGGATCCATCCAGGGTCTTATGGTCCCCTCATCCGCGCAGGTGCAGTTGTTAGGGGTCGAGATTCGTTCTGGGTGGTGTAAGGTTAGTGTCCGAGCCGGGGATGTACTAAGTGTGCTTCGGTGCTAGGGCCATTGTGGTGGGCAGTCTAACGGGTTGGGGTAGAGCAGAGGACTAGGTGTGTGGAGGGCAGGGAAAGACTTCCCCCCAGGTGCCCGCCCAGGCAGCGGGGCCCGCCCCCGCGCCATCCCCAGCCGATCACGTCCGTCCCAGTCATGCGTCCCATCCACTTCCTCCCGGGTCCAGGTTGAGCTGTCTCCCAGTGTTCCATCCTTCCAGTGCGCAGAGCTAGGGCTCTAGGTCCCTCTTCGGGAGATGACGTCTATCCACGGTGTCCACGTCTGTAGGCATCGCTCCGTGGTTCCCTATAGAGATGCTGTGAGTGTCTCCATCCCGTGGATCTCTTCTACCTTGTCCATCCACTGTTGAAGGTCAGGAACCTGCATGGTACGCCATCTGGCTGGGATGAGCAGTTTGGCTGCGTTCAGCAGAAGTTTTGTAAGCGATTTTTTATATTTCGATACGGGCATCTCCGTGTGATGGAAGAGCATCTGAAGAGGGTGTAGCTGGATGTCGGTGTCCAGAATGATCTTGATCTGTGTGTGGACTTGAGTCCAATATTGGGTTATTTTTCTACAGGACCACTAAATGTGTAGGTCCGTCCCTACTGCTTCCTCACATCTCCAGCATAAGTCGGTGGCGTCTGGGTTCATCCGGTGTAGCCGCTCGGGGGTTCTGTACCAGCCAGTCAGCAATTTGTAGTTGAGCTCCTGGTGTTTTGAGCTCATTGAGCTTTGATGTGTGAGTATGTGGATTTTCGTCCACTGTTGTTCAGTGAGCGTGACTCCCGTGGCGTCCTCCCATCGCGCCATGTATCTTGCCGGTTCCGGGCGGGCTGCCTTTTGGAGCATCGCGTATAGTGTGGATACACCCCTGCTCAGGCGCGAGCGGGCCCTGCAGAGGTCCTCGAACTCCGTCATGCTCCTGTGGAACAGGCATCTTCCGCCATGTGAGGTGTAGTATGTCTTTATTTGGAAGTAGCGGAATCTCTCCAGACTCGTCGGGGTTCTGTCTGGGATAAGGTCTGGGAGTTGTTTAAGGGTGTCCGCCGCACACCATTGCTGCATGTACGTGAAATCCGTTGCTCCAAACGTCTTGATGTCTTGCGGGTTAAGGCCCCCCGCTACGGCGCGATTGTGGGTGATTGGGGTCAGCAGCCCTGGTGTTGTGGTCAGCGAGAATTTGGTCCGTATGGAGTACCAGACCTGTAGTGTCGCCCCTATCAAGGGGTGAGTCCGCGTCGGCTTGCTCCTCATATGCTCGTCCAGCCACACAGCTGCCAGCAGCGTCCCCTCTGCCTGCTCCCGCTCCATGTGTATCCATATTTTGTCCGTCTTCCGTGTGTGCCAGTCCACTATGCGGTGTAAGTGTGTTGCCCTGTAGTAGGTTAGGATTGAGGGGAGTCCCACTCCACCTTGTGTTTTTGCCTGCTGCAGTTGAGTTCTCTTCAACCTGGGGGGCTTAGCTTGCCATACGAATCCGGAGAGAGCTGTGTCCAAGGTGCTGAAGAACATCGTCGGGATTCGTATCGGGATTGTCTGGAAGAGGTACAGCAGACGCGGCAGGAGGTTCATTTTAATGGCATTCATTCTGCCAAACCATGACACACAAAGGCCGGACTTGGTCAGGGTCCACCAGGTCCGGGAGTGTGGTAGGGATGCGGGAGGCCAGTATCTTTGTGAAGAGCTTCAGATCCGCGTTCAGAAGCAAGATTGGTCTATAGCTGGATCAACTTGCTGGGTCCTTGCCCTCTTTTGGGATGACGGTTATCGTCGCTGCTAAGGAGTCCCGCAGGAGCGTTCCTCCCTCTAATAAGGAGTTAATGCCCGTCAGGAATCTGGGCAGCAGCACATCCCCAAACTCCTTGAGGTCCCTTTACCGGTAGTCCGTCCGGGCCTGGGGCTTTATTGAGCTTCGATCCTTTCAGCGCCGCCTGCAGCTCCTCCAGCGAAATGGGCGCCTCCAATGCGTCCACTGCATCTCGGTTCAGCGTCTTAGTGACATTTTCCCGCAAAAACTCCGACATCCGCAGTTCCCTCCGTTGAATCGTGTCTGGTGTAGTCGTGGTGGGTAGGTTGTACAGGGTCTCATAGTACACCCGAAAGGACTCCACTATTTTATCCGGCATCTGGGTCGTTGTCTGTTCTTTAGTTCTAATTTTGGTGATGTGACACAAGCGTCTCTTCCTCTGGAGCATTCTGGCCAGGAGGCGGCCGCATTTATCCAAATATTCATAGAAGAAGCGGTGGGACTGGTGAATAGTATATTGCAGTTTCCGCTGTAGGGTATTATTTTTAAACCTTTGTCCCTCTAATTTAAGACTATGTCCTCTTGTTGTGGTAGTTTTTCTTCTTTTAAATATAGTCTCCTTCTTTACGGTGTTGATTCCCTTTATGTATTTAAATGTTTCTATCATATCCCCCCTGCCTCGTCTTTTCTCCAAGCTATACATGTTAAGATCCTTTAACCTTTCCTGGTAAGTTTTATCCTGCAATCCATGAACCAGTTTAGTAACCCTTCTCTGAACTCTCTCTAAAGTAGCAATATCCTTCTGAAGATACGGTCTCCAGTACTGCGTACAATACTCCAAGTGAGGCCTCACCAGTGTTCTGTACAATGGCATAAGCACTTCTCTCTTTCTACTGCTAATACCTCTCCCTATACAACCAAGCATTCTGCTAGCATTTCCTGCTGCTCTGTTACATTGTCTGCCTACCTTTAAGTCATCTGAAATAATCACCCCTGATGACTAGATATTATAGTTGGTGATCAGAATATCCATTCTGCATATGAATCTATCTTGGTGTGACTTTGTACCACAGAGACAGCAAGAGCTTCTAACTTCCCAATTCATATAAACAAAATCAACATTAACACTGTGTATGACATATTGATAGGATCTTGCTTATCATTCTTAAAACGAGTGAGTGACCTGCATTCCTAATTTATTATCTTACTTCCTCAGTTTGCTGAAAAGAAAACACGTAGAACACACATGGAATACACTGCAGGGTTTGAATTATTTCCATATATTTGATAATCAAATTTTAAAAGCCTCAGAAGAACACAAGCTTAGGCAGCTCTGGAACTGTGGAAATATAGAACAAAACACAAGGGTTACAAATTATAATAACGTGCAGAGGCGGCTCTCTAATTAGGCGGTTTAGGCGGCCGCCTAAGGCCTCGCGCTGGCTGGGGCCTCGCGGCCGCCTAAACCGCCTGTGAGCAGAGTGTGTCAGGTCCTCGGTCAGTGACCGAGGACCTGACACCAGGAGGGGGCCCGGCGGCTTGCCCGGTATGCCGCCGGGTGCGAGGCCCCTCCTGGCTGCCCGGCCACCATCGCAGACACTGGTCTGCAGCTCCGCAGTGTGCAGAGCTGCAGACCATGTGACTCGCGAGAATTGGCCAATCAGAGCGTTGCCGCGGGTTACCACGGCAACGCTCTGAAATCTCGCGAGACTACTCGGTCTGCAGCTCTGCAGAGCTGCAGACCGAGAGCAGTGGCCACCGGACCACCAGGGAGCCCACTGGACCACCAGGGAAATCAAGGTAGGCTCTCCCTCCCCATCACCCCCCAACACACTCAGCCTCACCCCCCCCAGTCACCATCACCATACTCAGCCTTACCCCCAGCCTCACCATCCCCCCACCACCACCCTCAGCCTCACCACCATCACCCCCACCACCCTCAGCCTCACCACCCCTAGCCCCCACCACCCTCACCATCACCCCCCACCACCCCTAGCCCCCACCACCCTCACCACTACCCCACCACCCTCAGCATCACCCCCCACCACCCTCAGCCTCACCTCCCACCACCCTCAGCCTCACTACCCCTAGCCACCACCACCCTCAGCCTCACCACCCTCACCATCACCCCCCACCACCCCTAGCCCCCACCACCCTCAGCATCACCCCCCTCACCACTACCCCCACCACCCTCAGCATCACCCCCCTCAGTCTCACCCCCAGCCCCCCTCAGCCTCACCCCCCACCACCCTCAGCCTCACTACCCCTAGCCCCCACCACCCTCACCATCACCACCCCCAGCCTCACCACCACCCTCACCATCACCCCCCACCACCCCTAGCCCCCACCACCCTCAGCATCTCCCCACTCAGCCTCACTCCCACCACCCTCAGCATCACCCCCCTCACCATCACCCCACCACCCTCAGCCTCACTACCCCTAGCCCCCACCACCCTCAGCCTCACCCCCCCCACCCTCACCATCACCCCCACCACCCTCAGCCTCACCACCCCTAGCCCCCACCACCCTCACCACCACCCTCAGTCTCACCCCCAGCCCCCCTCAGTCTCACCCTCAGCCCCCCTCAGCCTCGCCCCCCACCCACCCTCAGCATCATCCCCCTCAGCCTCACCCCCTCACCATCACCCCACCACCCTCAGCATCACCCCTCACCACCCACCACCCTCAGCATCACCCCCCCCACCACCCTCAGCATCACCTCCCCCCACCAGCCTCACCCCCCACCACCCTCAGCCTCACCACCCCCCACCACCCTCACCACCCCCCACCACCCTCAGCCTCACCACCCCCCACCACCCTCACCACCCCCCACCATCACCCCCACCACCCTCACCATCACCCCCCACCACCCTCACCATCACCCCCCACCACCCTCACCATCACCCCCCACCACCCTCAGCATCACCCCCCCACCACCCTCAGCATCACCCCCCCACCACCCTCAGCATCACCCCCACCACCCTCAGCATCACCCCCACCACCCTCAGCATCACCCCCACCACCCTCAGCATCACCCCCACCACCCTCAGCATCACCCCCACCACCCTCACCATCACCCCCACCACCCTCACCATCACCCCCCACCACCCTCACCATCACCCCCACCACCCTCACCATCACCCCCACCACCCTCAGCATCACCCCCCCCCACCCTCAGCATCACCCCCCACCACCCTCAGCATCACCCCCCACCACCCTCAGCATCACCCCCCCCCCACCCTCAGCATCACCCCCCCCCCACCCTCAGCATCACACCCCTCACCACCCTCAGCATCACACCCCTCACCACCCTCAGCCTCACCACCCTCAACATCACCCCCACCACCCTCAGCACCACACCCCTCACCTCCCTCAGCATCACACCCCTCACCACCCTCAGCCTCACCACCCCCACCACCCTCAGCCTCACCACCCCTAGCCCCCACCACCCTCACCACCACCCTCAGTCTCACCCCCAGCCCCCCTCAGTCTCACCCTCAGCCCCCCTCAGCCTCGCCCACCACCCACCCTCAGCATCATCCCCCTCAGCCTCACCCCCCTCACCCCTCACCATCACCCCACCACCCTCAGCATCACCCCTCACCACCCACCACCCTCAGCATCACCCCCCCACCACCCTCAGCATCACCTCCCCCCACCAGCCTCACCCCCCACCACCCTCAGCCTCACCACCCCCCACCACCCTCACCACCCCCACCACCCTCAGCCTCACCACCCCCCACCACCCTCACCATCACCCCCCACCACCCTCACCATCACCCCCCACCACCCTCACCATCACCCCCCACCACCCTCACCATCACCCCCCACCACCCCCACCATCACCCCCCACCACCCTCACCATCACCCCCCACCACCCTCAGCATCACCCCCCACCACCCTCAGCATCACCCCCCACCACCCTCAGCATCACCCCCCACCACCCTCAGCATCACCCCCCACCACCCTCAGCATCACCCCCACCACCCTCAGCATCACCCCCACCACCCTCACCATCACCCCCACCACCCTCACCATCACCCCCCCCACCCTCAGCATCACCCCCCCCCCCCACCCTCAGCATCACCCCCCCCACCCTCAGCATCACCCCCCCCACCCTCAGCATCACCCCCCCCACCCTCAGCATCACCCCCCCCACCCTCAGCATCACCCCCCCCCACCCTCAGCATCACACCCCTCACCACCCTCAGCCTCACCACCCTCAGCCTCACCACCCACCACCCTCAACATCACCCCCACCACCCTCAGCACCACACCCCTCACCACCCTCAGCATCACACCCCTCACCACCCTCAGCCTCACCACCCCCACCACCCTCAGCCTCACCACCCCCACCACCCTCAGCCTCACCACCCCCACCACCCTCAGCCTCACCACCCCCACCACCCTCAGCATCACCACCCCACCACCCTCAGCATCACCACCCCACCACCCTCAGCATCACCACCCCACCACCCTCAGCATCACCACCCCACCACCCCCCTCAGCATCACCACCCCACCACCCCCCTCAGCATCACCCCCCACCACCACCCTCAGCATCACCCCCCACCACCACCCTCAGCATCACCCCCCTCTCACTCTCACATTATCCCCCCTCTCACTCTCACATTATCCCCCCTCTCACTCTCACATTATCCCCCCTCTCACTCTCACATTACCCCCCTCTCACTCTCACATTACCATTACCCTCCCTCCATCAACCCCCCGCTCCCTCTCACCATCAACCCCCCGCTCCCTCTCACCATCAACCCCCTCTCCCTCTCACCATCACCCCCCCCTCTCCCTCTCACCATCACTCCCCCTCTCCCTCTCACCATCACCCCCCTCTCCCTCTCACCATCACCCCCCCTCTCCCTCTCATCACTCCCTCTCACCATCACCCCCTCTCCCTCTCAACATCACCCCCCCCTCCCTCTCACCATCACCCCCCCTCCCTCTCACCATCACCCCCCTCCCTCTCACCATCACCCCCCTCCCTCTCACCATCACCCCCCTCTCCCTCTCACCATCACCCCCCCTCTCCCTCTCACCATCACCCCCCCTCTCCCTCTCGCCATCACCCCCCCTCTCCCTCTCGCCATCACCCCCCCTCTCCCTCTCGCCATCACTCCCCTCTCCCTCTCGCCATCACCCCCCTCTCCCTCTCGCCATCACCCCCCTCTCCCTCTCGCCATCACCCCCCTCTCCCTCTCGCCATCACCCCCTCTCCCTCTCGCCATCACCCCCCTCTCCCTCTCGCCATCACCCCCCTCTCCCTCTCGCCATCACCCCCCTCTCCCTCTCGCCATCACCCCCCTCTCCCTCTCGCCATCACCCCCCTCTCCCTCTCGCCATCACCCCCCTCTCCCTCTCGCCATCACCCCCCTCTCCCTCTCGCCATCACCCCCCTCTCCCTCTCGCCATCACCCCCCTCTCCCTCTCGCCATCATCCCTCTCGCCATCACCCCCCCTCTCCCTCTCGCCATCATCCCTCTCGCCATCACCCCCCCTCTCCCTCTCGCCATCACCCCCCCTCACCATCACCCCCCCCTCACCATCACCCCCCCTCCCTCTCACCATCACCCCCCCCTCCCTCTCACCATCAACCCCCCTCTCACCATCACCCCCACACCATCACCCGCCTCTCCCCCCGCCCCCATACACACAACACACTTCAAGCAGCTGCCCCATACACATAGGGTCTCAGACAAAAACGCAAACATGTTCAGAGACATACATTCACACACACACGGATACTCTTTGTCAGACACACTCTCAGGCACATACACAGGTAGACAGTGCATCAATGTGTATATGTGACACTTTTTTTTGTTAGTGGGGCCTCATGTTTGCGTTTCGCCTAAGGCCTCATAAAGTCTAGAGCCGCCTCTGATAACGTGTAACTGAAAAAGAGAGATATACAATGAACATTTTGCATATATAAAGGTACGTAGGAAGAAAGTCATTAAATATTCTTTCTTTTTTTAAACTGAAAACTTTTCTATTACAGAGATAGTCTAGCACAAATAGGTTGTAGAGAAGAAGAAGGAAAGCTACATCTTGATGTTTATCTGTGTGGCGAAACCGACCTCGCCACGTGTCCTTGGAGGGGGCTGATTGCCCGCCTCTTGCCTTTGGACTATGGACCAGACTTTATGGGAATGTGATACCCCAGATAGCCATACCATGGAGCCTATTCATATAATGAAAGACTATGGGAAAGACTTTAGCTCCATGGCAATTGTACTGTGTGAGTAGGATCTGCGCGCTATTCGGTAGTTTTGTGCGTGCAGATCCCAGCTATCTGGGGATAGGTGAAATGTCTGTGTGTTATGTGTAAATGTGACTTTATGTATTTTAAAGTGTTTTATGTCGTTTTGCAACCATGTGGTTAATGGAGTCTGCCTTTAGTCCTGGGTACTTGGATTACTTCTCCAATTAACTCCAGGGCAGAAGGGAGGAAACCAGGGTGCATTGTGGGGATGTTTTTCTGCCAGCCAGAAAGGAACAAAAGATACTTTTAGTAACTTTTGAACCCCTGGTCGGATTCATGCCATTTTTTTAATATGTTGTTCCCCTGAATGGATTGATTGTGGATATGTATTTTTATGTGAATGTGATGTATGGTTTTAAAGTTATGAAAGTTGTGTAAAAGTATATTTTACACTGTATGCATAATGGGATTATGTGTCACACTAAGGGGAGGGGATGTGTGGGAGGTAACATCTATGTCATTGGTTCTTTTATGCCTCCCCCTGGGTGTGGCCTGTATGTGTGAGTTGGAAATAAAAGCCAGGCTGGATGAGCCAGTCCAGAGTTCCTGTTTAACCCTCAAAGTGAAGTGTCGTCTCATTATTGGGGGAAGGATTTATTGCATGCTGTTCCAGTTGACTGCTAGGAGTGTAAGCCTATTCGTATGGTTCCTATTCAACGATCTACAGCATTCAGAGGCTTGAGAGGATTCATATGCTTCTCTGATTCGGTGGTTGTGGTGTCTGCTGCAGTGCTTGGAGTCCTCACGAAGCGCTAGGAGCATCCTTTAACGGAGGTACCCGGTCGGGGTGCCAGGCGATCCGTTACATTGGTGGCAAGCGGTGGGATGGCGTCCTAGTGCGAGGTAAAGCAGCTCGGAGACACAGTACGTTTGGATTTACAAATTGAGGGCGACGCTAGTGTGCCTACAGCGTCCCTGTCTACACAAAGATTTGGGAAAATGGGGTTCGTAGACCCCTGGGCAACACACACACCTGAGGAAGAGAGTGAATTAGAATGGAGAGATAATGCCCGGAAAGAATTATGGTACGATGCCCTGGAGGAAGTCCAGTATCAACGGCAGCAGCGCCTTCCTGGTGTCGCATACCAGTTGGAGGAACAAATGGCCTGGCGGATGCCACTTCTGGGAGATCAACCTGGAGGGCAGCGGGTAAGACAACTCGAGTACCTCGTGGAAAGGGAACTGAGCCTGGACGCCTCATACCGGGCACTGTGGTGGTGCACTGTCCAGCCAGAGACGTGGAGGGCAGAGGGCATCCAGCCAGAGGGGGAGAACTACACAAGCCCTGGCCTGTTGTGGAAAGCCTTAGTGGAGGATGTCGACTTTGGCAGTCCAGCAGAGTCACGGTACTGGGCTATCTTTCATTACCGAGGTGAGATGATACAGGGCCCGAGATCTATTGGACTGGGAGAAGACCTCCGCCGTTTCGCTGCCATGGAACGAGAGCTGGAGATGGACTATGTAGAACTATTAAATTCCTGCCAGCCGCAGAGCAGGGACGCAGACCGGGAAAACTGTGTGGCAGACCCAGACCTGCTAGCCTATAGCTGGGAAAACGCGGCAGAGGTACCCCCTGCTTCACTACCAGTTGCAGAAGTAGGGGACCTCATAGACTGGTCCTGGAGAGACCCACAGATGGCAGGTGGAGATGGGATCGAGGTCTCTCTACCGGCCCTACAGGGATGCTGGGCAGTCGGCCCAGATCCCCAGCGGCAGGTTACAGTTCAGAGAGAGGAGCTTGTTACACCCTCTCTCCAGCGGCAGCCTAACCCACCAAGGGGAGACCGTAAGCCCCACACCAGCGCAGATGGGACCGTGGTCTCTGCGCCCAAGTTACAGGGAGCTGAAGGAGCCGTCCTCCCTCCCCAGCGGCAGTGTGATTTGTTGGGAATTGGGAGCCCGGTCTCCATTCCCCAGCGGCAGAGTATCCAGCAGGGAATAGAGAGCCCAGCCCCCTTTCCCCCACAGCAGGACTCTGTGCTGGGAGGAGAGACAGTCGGTCTCCCTCCGCAGAGACGGGAAGTATGCATGGGAGAGGAGATTGTTACCACCTCTCCCCAGCAGCGGATCATTAATGTACAGGGAATAGAGAGCCCAGTCTCCATTCCCCAGCGGCAGAGTGTTCTAATGGGAGAGGAGCTGGTTACCACCTCTCCCCAGCGGCAGCTTAATGTACCAGGGGGAGACTGTAAGCCCCACACCTGTGCAGATGGGACCGTGGTCTCTGCACTTCCAGCACAGGGGGTAGGGACGGTCGATCCTGCCCCCCCACAACAGGGCTGTTTAGCCAAAGGGGAGACAGTCTGTCTCCAGCAGCAGAGCTGTGTAACTAAAGGGGAGACAGTCGGTCTCCAGCAGCAGAGTTGTGTAACTCAAGGGGAGACAGTCGGTCTCCAGCAGCAGAGCGGTGTAACTCAAGGGGAGACAGTCGGTCTCCAGCAGCAGAGCAGTGTATTTAAAGGGGAGACAGTCTGTCTCCAGCAGCAGAGCTGTGTAACTAAAGGGGAGACAGTCGGTCTCCAGCAGCAGAGCTGTGTAACTCAAGAAGAGACAGTCGGTCTCCAGCAGCAGAGCGGTGTAACTCAAGGGGAGACAGTCGGTCTCCAGCAGCAGAGCGGTGTATTTAAAGGGGAGACAGTCGGTCTCCAGCAACCAGGCTCCAACCAGACTACTCCCGTGGTAGTGCTGGCAACAGGACAGAGTACCGCTGGTCTCTGCCCCCTCAGCAACCTACCAAGGCAGCCTACCAGTCCCCCACACAGCCGTGGTGAGGCACCTGAACCTGGACAAGATTCTCCCTCACCCAGGTGTAGTAACTGTTTATTGTGGGTGGGCTGCTCTGCTGTTTCTGTCTTGTGGGTGGGCTGCTGGACTAACAAGGGCACTGACCGGCAGGAGGTCAAGTACCCTGTTAGTCTGGGGGGTAAAGGGGAGAAGTGTGGCGAAACCGACCTCGCCACGTGTCCTTGGAGGGGGCTGATTGCCCGCCTCTTGCCTTTGGACTATGGACCAGACTTTATGGGAATGTGATACCCCAGATAGCCATACCATGGAGCCTATTCATATAATGAAAGACTATGGGAAAGACTTTAGCTCCATGGCAATTGTACTGTGTGAGTAGGATCTGCGCGCTATTCGGTAGTTTTGTGCGTGCAGATCCCAGCTATCTGGGGATAGGTGAAATGTCTGTGTGTTATGTGTAAATGTGACTTTATGTATTTTAAAGTGTTTTATGTCGTTTTGCAACCATGTGGTTAATGGAGTCTGCCTTTAGTCCTGGGTACTTGGATTACTTCTCCAATTAACTCCAGGGCAGAAGGGAGGAAACCAGGGTGCATTGTGGGGATGTTTTTCTGCCAGCCAGAAAGGAACAAAAGATACTTTTAGTAACTTTTGAACCCCTGGTCGGATTCATGCCATTTTTTAATATGTTGTTCCCCTGAATGGATTGATTGTGGATATGTATTTTTATGTGAATGTGATGTATGGTTTTAAAGTTATGAAAGTTGTGTAAAAGTATATTTTACACTGTATGCATAATGGGATTATGTGTCACACTAAGGGGAGGGGATGTGTGGGAGGTAACATCTATGTCATTGGTTCTTTTATGCCTCCCCCTGGGTGTGGCCTGTATGTGTGAGTTGGAAATAAAAGCCAGGCTGGATGAGCCAGTCCAGAGTTCCTGTTTAACCCTCAAAGTGAAGTGTCGTCTCATTATTGGGGGAAGGATTTATTGCATGCTGTTCCAGTTGACTGCTAGGAGTGTAAGCCTATTCGTATGGTTCCTATTCAACGGTCTACAGCATTCAGAGGCTTGAGAGGATTCATATGCTTCTCTGATTCAGTGGTTGTGGTGTCTGCTGCAGTGCTTGGAGTCCTCAGGAAGCGCTAGGAGCATCCTTTAACGGAGGTACCCGGTCGGGGTGCCAGGCGATCCGTTACAATCTGTATACAGGAACAATTATACATTGTCACTATGTTAACAGAAAACAATAGGGGATGGCGGAGCTTTACCTGCCATCGTGAGCAGACGCCATCTCGGGTAGCTCTCCAGCAGCCCGCACAATCCAGCTACTTACCTCCTCACCCGAAGCCCATCCAACTCCACACCCGGCCCAATCTTAATCCTGAGGCCACATGGAGTCGATCAATGCCATTCCAGGACCCGAAACAGCCCAGACAGCGGAGCAAGACTGCGGCCTACCGCGCAACACCACTGCTCAGCCTCTAGACCTTGCTCGACGAACCGGGTGAGTTGCGAACACCCACAGAGAAACCCATACCTAACACCCTCCTCGGCACACCAACAATGAGCCGACGCACACAGAAAACGGCCACTACCACACCCGGATGGGACATAGGGGAGATGCTTGAGAGGCCAGCAGAACTTGAGCCTGCACGGGCAGAGCACCCACCGGACCCCATTTCTACCAGGGTGTCAGGATCGGGACAGGGATCCAACACGCAGAGTACAAACAGGTACAGGGTACGTATACCGGACCTTAGAATGGCCGGACTAACGTAAGTAGTAGTAAAGAATGGTCTAGAGACAAGCCGAGGTCGAGGGAACGAGAGAGCAGGTAAACGAGAGACAAGCCGAGTCAAAGGGTAATAGAGGTAAACGAGGTAGAACAGACAAGCCGGGTCAAAACCAAAGAAACTAACAGCATACAAGAGCACTGAGTGACTAGACACGCTAGAACCACGACAGGGCAATGAACAAACGTAGAAAGCCCTCTTTTATACCCTGATTCTAAACAGGTAATCACGCCCCCGACGAATCCTCATTCGTGCTTGGGGCTTGATTGACAGATCGGGTTGGGATGTCGTCATGACGTCGGCTACTGAACGCCGCGTCATAAAAGGAAGTGGATCCCTCGCGGCCGGCATGTAAACGCCCGAGGGAACCGCGAGGAACGAGTGATTCAACCCTTTTGCGAGGAAGATCGTCCAAGTGTCTCACCTCCACAGAGGTAGAGACAGCAGGTACCCTGACAGTACCCCCCCCCCTCAGAAACGCCCACCGGGCGGAAGGAACCGGGACGAGATGGAAAACGGGAGTGAAAAGCCCTGCGGAGGCGAGGCGCATGCACATCCTCCTGAGGTATCCAAGACCTCTCCTCAGGACCATATCCCTTCCAATCAACCAGATATTGTAACTTCCCCCGGGAGATACGAGAATCGATGATGGAATTGATTTCATACTCCTCTTGTCCCTCAACCTGAACAGGGCGAGGAGCGGATGCAGTGGAGGAAAACTTGTTACATATTAGGGGTTTTAACAAGGAAACATGAAAGGAGTTAGGAATGCGTAAGGCAGATGGAAGAACCAGACGATACGCAACTGGGTAAATTCGAGTCAGGACCCTGTAAGGTCCAATGTAACGAGGAGCGAATTTCATAGAAGGAACCTTCAAGCGAATGTTTTTGGTACTCAACCATACCCTGTCCCCTGGAACAAAGACTGGAGCCGCCCTTCTATGTTTATCAGCGTGTTTCTTGAACAACAAGGAATTATGCAGAAGAATTTGTTGAGTCTGATCCCACAACTTCCTCAGATTGGCAACATGAACATCAACCGACGGTACTCCTTGGGAAGGAGAAACCGAGGGAAGAATGGAGGGATGAAAGCCATAATTCATGAAAAAGGGGCTAGAACGAGTAGAATCACAAACGAGATTGTTGTGTGCGAACTCTGCCCAAGGAATCAGACCAACCCAATCGTCCTGGTGTTCGGAGACGAAACAACGCAAATATTGTTCGATCTTTTGATTAGTGCGTTCAGCAGCTCCGTTAGACTGGGGATGATAGGCAGAAGAGAAATTCAATTTGATACCCATTTGAGAGCAGAATGACTTCCAAAAACGGGAAACAAATTGGGAACCTCTATCAGAAACAATTTCGGAAGGTATCCCATGTAAACGAAATATCTCTTTAGCGAATATCTCAGCCAATTCAGGAGAAGATGGAAGTTTAGGTAAGGGCACGAAATGAGCCATCTTAGTAAACCTGTCAACCACCGTGAGAATCACAGTCTGTTTTTTAGAAAAAGGTAAATCGACAATGAAGTCCATAGCCAAACAGGTCCATGGTTTCTCGGGAATTTCCAAGGGATGCAAAAGCCCACATGGAAGCGTCTGAGGTTGTTTAGTCTTCATACAGACCTCACATGCTTCGACGAAATCCCTAATATCTTTACGTAAGGTGGGCCACCAGAAATCTTTGGCTATTAAGGAGCATGTCTTACGAATGCCAGGATGACCAGCCACCTTACTATTGTGAAAGCATTGTAGCAGTTCTAGTTGGAGTTCAGCAGGAACAAAATGCCGTGACTCAGGACTCTGTCTAGGATCCAGATGTTGTAGCTTCATAATCTCGGCAAGCAACGGAGAATGAATCCTGAGGCTAGTGTTGGCGATAATATTGCACTTGGGAACTATAGAAGAGAAAACCGTCTCAGATATAGTAGAAGGTTCATGTTGGCGAGACAAAGCATCGGCCTTAGAATTCTTAGAACCAGGTCTATAAGTGAGCACGTAATTGAAATGGGTGAGGAACAAGGACCAACGAGCTTGTCTGGCGGATAAGCGCTTGGCCTCCCCAATATAAGACAAGTTCTTGTGATCCGTCAGAATAGTAACAGGATGCAAAGTCCCCTCCAATAAATGTCTCCTTTAAGGCCATGATAACAGCTAGTAGTTCCCTGTCACCAATATCATATCTGCTTTCAGTCCCAGATAGTTTCTTGGAAAAAAAAACCACATGGATGTAATGGTTTATCCACGACTAACCTTTGAGACAAGATGGCACCTATACCTGTCTCTGAGGCGTCTACCTCGAGTAGGAAAGGTAAAGTTGTATCGGGGTGAACTAAAATTGGTGCAGAAGCAAAAAGTTCCTTAAGTGTCTTGAAGGCAACGAGAGCTTCAGTAGACCAATTCTTAGTGTCAGCCCCCTGTCTGGTCATATTGGTAATAGGAGCAATAATGGAAGAGTATCCTTTAATGAAGCGCCTATAATAATTGGAGAATCCAATAAACCTCTGAATGGCCTTGAGACCCCTAGGTAATGGCCAATCTAAAATAGACTGGAGTTTATCCGGATCCATTTTAAAGCCTTCCCCAGAAATCACGTAACCAAGAAAGTTTATCTGAGATTGATCAAAACTACATTTCTCCAATTTGCAGTACAATCCATGTTGTAGGAGTTTGCGCAATACCCTTCTGACTTGTCTGTGGTGGGTCTCAATTTCTCTAGAGTGTATTAGTATATCATCTAAATATACAATAACACAATCCTGTTGAAATTCCCTAAGAACTTCATTGATCAGATCCTGAAATACTGCCGGTGCATTACAGAGCCCAAAAGGCATTACCGTGTACTCATAGTGCCCATATCGAGTGTTGAACGCTGTTTTCCACTCGTCTCCCTGCTGAATTCTCACCAAGTTATACGCCCCTCTGAGATCTAACTTGGTGAAAATCTTGGAACCCTTTAAACGATCAAAGAGCTCAGTAATCAAGGGAATTGGGTATGCATTTCTGATAGTTATTTTATTCAAACCTCGGTAATCAATGCAAGGCCTTAACGTGCCATCCTTCTTATTCACAAAAAAAAAAACGGCCCCGGCAGGCGAGGATGATCTCCTAATGAATCCCTTGTCTAGATTCTCACGGATATACTCCTCTAAGACTAAGTTCTCCTTAGTGGATAAAGGATATACATTGCCCCTCGGGGGCATAGTACCAGGTAGGAGATTAATCTTGCAATCAAAGGACCTGTGTGGAGGTAAAGTATCCGCATTCTTCTTGTCAAAGACTGCCTTTAAATCTATGTATCGAGACGGTATTTGTGAGTCTGTAGACTGGGTGGAGTTAACCGGTGTATTACCTACGCAAAGTGGTGAGACTTTCTGTAAACACCTGTCCTGGCAACCCTGACCGCATGAAGTTATCTCCCCTAGCTCCCAATCAATAATAGGGTTATGTTTCTTTAACCATGGATACCCCAGAACTATAGGAACAGAAGGGGAAGAGATAAGCATAAGGGATATATCCTCCTCGTGTAAGATACCAACAGTCAAAATAACAGGTATAGTCTCATGAGAAATCACAGGTTCAGATAATGGTCTACCATCTATGGCCTCAACGGCCAAGGGAGTATCTCTTAGCTGAGATGGGATAGAGTGTTTAGAGAGAAAAACTTGGTCGATAAAGCTCTCAGCAGCTCCGGAGTCTATCAATGCCATAGTCTTTATTACTCCCTTCTCCCATGCTAAAGAAACTGGTAGTAGAAGCCTGTGATCTTTATAATTGTGTATAGAGGACAAAATAGAAACACCCAAGGCCTGTCCTCTAGAGAAACTTAGGTGCGAGCGTTTCCCGGACGATTAGGACAATTTAGGCGAAGGTGCCCTCTTACTCCACAATACATACACAATCCCTCCTTTCTTCTGTACTGTCTCTCCTCTTCTGAGAGGCGAGTATTGCCTATTTGCATAGGCTCAGAAAAAACTGGGATAGTGGTTTGAGGACTTTGAAATAAAGGCGCTAGTTTAAAGGAAGGTTTACGAATATTATCACGAGTGTTCTGTCTCTCTCTTAAACGTTCGTCAATACGAGAAATAAAAGAAATTAAATCCTCCAAATTTTCAGGGAGCTCTCTAGTAGCCACCTCGTCTAGGATTACATCAGATAATCCGTTTACAAATACGTCTATATAGGCCTGTTCATTCCACTTAACTTCTGCCGCCAAAGACCTGAACTCTAGTGCATAATCCACAAGGGTTTGGTTATCTTGTCTAAGGCGCAATAGTAATCTAGCTGCATTGACCTTTCTACCTGGAGGGTCAAAAGTTCTTCTAAAAGCAGCGACAAAGGCATTATAATTATAGACTAACGGATTCTCATTCTCCCACAGAGGATTGGCCCATCTCAGAGCCTTATCAATGAGGAGTGTGATAATGAATCCAACCTTTGCCCTATCTGTAGGGTAAGAGCGAGGTTGTAATTCAAAATGAATACCAATTTGGTTTAAGAAACCACGGCACTTCTCCGGAGAACCACCATAACGTACAGGAGGTGTAATACGGGAAGAAGCACCTACAGTGGCTACTTCTAGACCTGAACTTACAGGAGAGATGGACGTAGCTCGCATCTCCTCCGGTGGATTACTAGATCGAGATAATAAAGCTTGAAGCGCTAGAGCCATCTGGTCCATTCTGTGATCCATGGCATCAAATCTAGAATCGGAAGAACCAACCTGAGTGTTTGTACCTGCAGGATCCATGGCCCTGTCGTAATTTCAGGATCGGGACAGGGATCCAACACGCAGAGTACAAACAGGTACAGGGTACGTATACCGGACCTTAGAATGGCCGGACTAACGTAAGTAGTAGTAAAGAATGGTCTAGAGACAAGCCAAGGTCGAGGGAACGAGAGAGCAGGTAAACGAGAGACAAGCCGAGTCAAAGGGTAATAGAGGTAAACGAGGTAGAACAGACAAGCCGGGTCAAAACCAAAGAAACTAACAGCATACAAGAGCACTGAGTGACTAGACAAGCTAGAACCACGACAGGGCAATGAACAAACGTAGAAAGCCCTCTTTTATACCCTGATTCTAAACAGGTAATCACGCCCCCGACGAATCCTCATTCGTGCTTGGGGCTTGATTGACAGATCGGGTTGGGATGTCGTCATGACGTCGGCTACTGAACGCCGCGTCATAAAAGGAAGTGGATCCCTCGCGGCCGGCGTGTAAACGGCCGAGGTAACCGCGAGGAACGAGTGATTCAACCCTTTTGCGAGGAAGATCGTCCAAGTGTCTCACCTCCACAGAGGTAGAGACAGCAGGTACCCTGACACAGGGGCCCGGACTACAAGGGGCCAACTACCCCAGACACCACC
Organism: Pelobates fuscus; assembly: GCF_036172605.1. Classification (NCBI taxonomy): domain Eukaryota; kingdom Metazoa; phylum Chordata; class Amphibia; order Anura; family Pelobatidae; genus Pelobates; species Pelobates fuscus. The sequence continues at coordinate 260,046,231 of NC_086319.1, read as the reverse complement.
CAAGCAGACCTAACCTTATCTCCCCACTCCCCTGACGACTCAGATCCGACGACCACCAAGCGAGATCTAAAGATCCTACTTGCCGATATACACAAACTACTGGCAGCTGATTTCACTAAGATTAAAGGGGACATACAACAAGTGACAGACATGCAGACAAGTGACAAACATGCAGAAGAACACATAACTGTTGTTCACACGGCCATAACCACCCTCCAGGACGCAGTGATGCACCTCTAAGCTGAACAACAAGTGTTAGCCGCCCAAATGATGTTCCTAGAGGAAAGACAGCGCAGAACACACATTAAAATATGGGGACTATCCACCTCGGCCTCAACCGAAGAATTGCCGCACTATACCAGGCGCTTGCTATCTACAATCTTGTCACACGCAACAGCCCAAAAAATTGTTCTGGATGGGATCTATTGTGTAGCCAGCACACTTAAACCACAGTGGTGAGAGATGTCATACTACGCTATGTGACTGTGCACGACAAGATACAAATCAAGATCAAAACACCGCTGGCTTTTGAAAACTCCCAGCTAACGTTCTTTCAGGACTTCACCAGAGCCACCTTAATTCGACGCAAGACCTTCAGACCGGTGACAACCTACCTGAGACAAGCAGGAATACCCTACAGATGGGGGCACACTGGATGTCTCTTGGTCCACCATGAGAGGATTGCTCATTCTCTCACAGCCATGACAGGGGCAACAGCCTTTTTAGAGGCACAGGGACTGCCCACATCTACCGCCTGCTGCTGGAACCATCGAGGAGTCCTTGAACCGAGGCGACATCACCCCTGCAACTCAGAGGAAAAACTGCTCAGATGAACCTGTGACCTGAACCAGATTGGGGACAATACAGTCCACATATGGCCACTCATACAGGCCTACATGAACAGATGTTTTAATTTATTTTATGTTCCTTGTTTCCTTTTCCTTCTGTTGATAAGCATTTATCCATGATTTACAGCCTTACTCTTGTTCCCACGTAGGGCGATGATCATAGACATAACTATAAGTTGAAATTGTTGCAGCACTATCTATGCTGCTAACCGCTAACCTGACAGGACAACTCTCACTACGCTACCCTAAGCGTGGTGGTGACTGCCTCAACTCCCCCCGCCTCCCCCCCCCCCTCCCCCACTGTCCCCCAAGGTTAGCGGCAACCAACACGGACGCCAAACATATCTCTCCCATATAGGGACTTATACACACACTCAAAATAGAAACCATCATTTTTCTACCATTACTCTGTAACGTTGCATTCTATATATTTTTTTCTTACATTCTGTATTTAGAGTACATAGACATATACATGATGCAAGTGATATAACAGCGTGTTTTCATATTCTCAACTTGGGCAACAAACCCAAAGTAATGTTTACAACAAGATAGAACTCTAACAGCTTTGGGCCCCAAACGGGTTGTTTCGGACACTGCTGTGCGTTCCTCTTGTGATGTCTTCAATGCACAATGTTCAGATACGGTTTGACAATTATACATTGATATTTACAGTAGTATCTAGTTCTAGGGATGGTGATTTTGTAGTAGGATGAGTGAGAGGATGCGCTTCATCTATGTGTACAGGTTGTATGCTAGAATTTTATGTGAAAAGCACCCAAAAACCTTTAATTTACAGGTTGCCCTTATTTTCATATTCTTTCCACAGAGCCCATATTTTCAGGAATGCTGGGACAGAGTTTCTAACGTGGGCTGTTACTTTGTACATTAAGAAATTGTCCTTAATTTGGTGTTTTACTCTGTCTAGCAAGGGTGTGTGGATGGACCAACATTGGTTAGGTTTGGATTAAGTCTATTTCTGAGTGATTTGGCAAACACTTTTAGGTTGAATTGACTGAGAAGGAAAATGGAGATGGGTCTGTAATTGTCACCTGACATTCTTTATCTTTTTAACCATTATTTCTCCATCCACTGGTATCAAGAGTCACATTTCCCCTAACTGGGACTAAAAGGAAAGCCAATAAAAATGTTTATTAGGCTCCAGTGGAATTGTTCCAAAACAAAAATATATCTTCTCTAGAGAGAAAAATAAAAGTAAGTTAATTATTGTAGTTAATTATTAGAGAAGTGTCTAGAAAAGTAATTTAAAGGGAAACTATAGTGCTAGGAATAGAAATCTGTATTCCTAGCACTCTACTTCCCTCTGGCCTCCTCCTCCCTCCCTCACTGCCCACCCTTCCCCCAGGCACTGTAAGGTTCAGTAAACCCTTACTGTACTCACCCGATTCCAGCACCAATCTCCCTTGGGGCTGGGTTAGTGCTCCGCCTCCTCAGGCTGCTTATAGTGTTCCTTTCAGTAGTTGGAAGATGTTAGCTTTATTAAACAGAGTTACCTTGGGCACATGGATATAGAAAACATATGAAAAATGTAAATATAAAAAAATGTTGATAAAGTCGAAGTGTCAGATACAAAAAGCTAGAGCAACAATTTCCATTTGCATGGAAAGTTAGAGCAACTGTCATTTTTTTTTAAAGTTTATTACATTTGATAAAACTTAATGATATTTTTAAAATGATGTATATTGGGTGAAAAAAAATGATCAGCCATGTTGGATTAGATTATATTGTTATCTGACTAACAGATACTTAAAGCGGCACTGTCATGCCGAACTTACCCACCCGCCGCCCAGGGGTAGGGGCCAGGGGGGGAGGACAGTAGGTTGTCCCCCCCATTATCATTATGGCCCCACCCGCCGCCCAGGGGTCGGGACCGGGGGGGAGGACAGTAGGTCCCCCCCTTCATTATCATTATGGCCCCCACCCACCACACAGGGGTGGGGGCCTGGGGGGGGAGGACAGTAGGTCCCCCCCGTCATTATCATTATGGCCCCCACCCGCCGCTCAAGGGTGGGTACGGGGGGGGGAGGACAGTAGGTCCCTATCCCCCCATTGTAATTTATGGCCCTCACCCGCCGCGCAGGGGTGGGGGCCGGATAGTAGGGATTTTATTTTACAGTGAGCAGCCACAGGCTGCTCACTGTTTAGTAGACATGCCCCATACTCACGGTATAGCGAGTAGGGGCATTGGGGAGATTTTATTCTCCTTTATACTATTATGGGGGTCATATTGACCCCCATAGAGTGAGGGGGGGGACCTGGGGGGCTTATGAAGTGGTGGGGAGCACTGCTCCCTGCCGCTTCTGTCTTTACATATTACAAGGAGGGAGCCGGTAGCTCCCTCCTTGTAATAAACTGAACGAACAAACGAACACTGATACTCAGTGTTTGTTTGTTCGTCTGATTTTTCTATTCATTCATTCGTCTGTCTGATGAATGAATGAATAGATGAAATTCCCGTTCGCATGTCCAAGTGTTTAACTGGGCATGTGCGGGAATCTCAGTGCTATCTAGTGTGGGCAGATGACGTGTCCCATAGGGCCTTAATCTACCCACACAAAGATGGCGGCGCCCTAAATAAAGATCGGGCAGAAAATAAAGATTAATAAATAGGTAAACTGGGGGGCTTAGGGGCATTTGGGGGTGACTAAGGGGTCAATTGGATGTAGTGGAGGTGGGAGGGGGGTTAAAAAAAAATGGGATTCGGCATGACAGTGCCGCTTTAACTTTACTTGCCTTCTTCTGTGATTGCTCTGCGTGCCAGACGAGTGTGAAGACACGCAAAATTGAATGACAGCCTCCCGACTGGTCCAAAGTGTGTCTAATGATGCTTGCACTTTGCTGGCCGGGACTGTTCCTTCGGATGCAGGACATCAAGGAGCAACATTGGGAGTGGAACCTGAGATCATAAATGTCCACTTAAATTGGAACATTGTACTTGATTTACATGTTTCCTATGTGAGTAAAGAGAGAAATTGATACAAACATCAAATGATACTTAATTGATACAAACATCAAATGTATGGATCCAGTATGGAGCATACTGTTACATTTTTTTTTTTAAATCAAACAAAGAGGTTGTCTTTCTGTGCCAAGGCAATACAGTTCTACAACTCTTTACAGTGACTTGTCCAGATACATGACGTCAATTTGTGCACCCCGTACCAGTGGTACAAAAATATCAGCTACCAATGGAGACTCCATTTGGCACAGCATAAAGAAGGTAACATATAGCAGTTGATTTATATGTCAGATGCTCATGTGTTTCTGCAATTACTGGGTCTCTTACTGGAAACAAACCAGACAATGGGAACCCCCAAGTAGGACTTGATAAGAGAATCCCATTTATCTCCCAGGCAGCAACTTCCTCAACCTCAGTTCCCCAAGTCTGAGATTCTCATCATATAATCACATGTATCTTGTTTAGATATTACATAGTTCTGTAATGTTGTGCCAAAAGGTTTGTTTTGGTTTAGTTTCTAAATTATATACTCCTTTTTCTGACACAATTCTGATTGACCTCAGTTAGACCATGCACTTTATACATATAGTGCATATATAGATGTAAAAAAACAGATACAATTCTTATCTTGTAATACCTTTTATATATATTCACTAATCATCCACAATATTAAAACCACTGACAGGTGAAGTGAATGACATTGATTATATCGTTACAATGGCACCTGTCAAGAGGTGGGATAAATTAGGCAGCAAGTGAACAGTCAGTTCTTGCATTTCATGAATTGGAAGCAGGAAAAATAGGAAAGCGAAAAGAGTGACTTTGACAAGGGCCAGATAGTGATGGTTAGATGACTGGGTGAGATCATCTCCAAAACAATCTTGTGGGTGTTCCCAGTAAGCAGTGGTTAGTTTCTACCAAAAGTAGTGCAAAAAAGGTGAACTGGCATAAGGGTTATGGGTGCCCAAGGCGCACAGATGCATGTGGGGAGCAAAGGCTAGCCCATCTGGTACCATCACACAGAAGAGCTACTGTAGCTAAAATTGCTGAAATACTTAATGCTGGCCATGATAGAAAGCTGTCAGGACACACAGTGCTTCTCAGTTTTCTGTAAATGGGGCTGCATAGCCACAGACTGGTCAGAGTCACCACCGAAAGCGGCTTCAATGAGGACATGAGCGGCAAAACTGAACCATGAAGCAATGGAAGAAAGTTACCTGGTCTGATGAATCATGTTTTCTTTTGGATCAGGTAAGTGGTTGGGTGCATGCGTGTTGTTTACCTGGGGAAAAGATGGCAGCACGATGCACTATGACAAAAAGGCAGAATGGCATGTTCTTCTGGTAAACCTTGGGTCCTGACATTCATGTGGATGTTGATTTTACACGTACCACCTACCTAGATATTGTTGCAGACCACATACAGCCCTTCATGGCATGGTGTTCCCTGATGTCACTCGCCTTTTTAAGCAGGATAATGCAGCCTGTCAAACTGCAAACATTGTTCAGGAATGGTTTGAGGAACATGACAGAGTTCAATATGTTGCCTTGGCCTCCAAATTCCCCAGATCTTAATCTGATTGATCATCTGTGGGATGTGCTGGAAAAACAAATCCGATCCATAGATGCCCCATCTAGCGCCTTGCAGAACTTAAAGGACATGCTGCCAATATCTTGGAGCCAGATACCACAGGACCTGTGGAGACCATGCCTTGAAGCATCAGAGCGGTTTCTGACTTACAGAATATTAGGCAGGTGGTTTTAATGTTGAGGCTGATCAGTGTAGAAAGACACGGAGATGCACACATAATGTGCGCTTACATGTATCTTAAGCTACTTTATAGATTAAAAAAAAGTAGAAATATATATACATTAAGCAAAAGCATATGCACCCAGCATTTTTTTTGTATATGCAGTATAACAGAAACATATGCATGAATTTTTAGTTGTAACATATTTCCCATGGGATTGCACAGTGCACTTGGTGCACATTAAGTAGTGTTGGTGTTTAAATGTACCATTTCCCCCCCAAAATAAGACATTTCCGAAAAATAAGCTCCAGGTTATTTTCGGGGAATGCTTGTAATATAAACCCTACCCTGAAAATAAGCCCTAGTTGCTAGTCACAAGTTCGCTAATCTATGTTTTTGGAAATTTCCCCGAACATAGATTTGCGGGATTCAACGCGCTAATAATCTAATTTATGTTCGGGAAAGTTTCCCCCAAATAGATTTGCAGAATTCCATGTGCTAGTGAACTGGTATCTGTTCAGGGGAATTCACCGTAGACCTGCTTTCTAGCACTTGCTTGCTACAGTTTTCCCCCGAAATAAGACATCCCCTGAAAATAAGCCTTGGTGCGTTTTTTAGGGGGGAAATTTATATAAGACCTGGTCTCATTTTCGGGGAAACATGGTACTATTTCATGTTAACATTTCTGTTGGAAGATTTTACAATACATTCCACAACTTCTTAAGTACATTAATATATTCTTATGTCAGTGAAGTAATATATTCTTACGTCACATTTAAACCTTCTCTGTAGTGTGTTCTATATCCCTAATATTTACTCTTTGAAATATATTCCACCCTCTTTGTTTTTTTCTTTTTCTTTAATCCATCTCATCTTTTGGTAATTTCTTCAAACATAAAGCTATTTTTTTTCCATGAATGAAAGCAGGAGCTCCTAAACAGTTCCTCAAACTGCTTATGCATATTAAAACACATTTTTGCCATAATATATATAATTCTTTAATTTATTTGAAATAGTTCTCCTTCCTTTGTTCCACCATCTTCCTAAAGTAAGTTGCAAAATGAGGTAGACTGAAACGGTTTGAAGTTCAGCCTTTAACCACATTTAAAAAAAATAAAAATTCCACCCTTCCAAAAGCCATAATCCCTACACTGTCATTTTGCTTAGATTGTCTTATGATACATTTTGATTGTGGTGCAATGTCAGAGAAGATTCTATGTCTCTAAAAAAAAAAAAAAAAAACTCAAAAGGAACAAGGTAACTTTAAAATTATTCTGAGAAGTACGGCTCACTTTTCTTCATCACTATACCACAAGGCACACTGCATTTCCTGACAAGAGATTACGTTCAAGTGGTGTTTCATTTGCGTGCAAGATTAATTTAAATTTTCACTGACATTGAAGTGTGGTAGAGCATATCCCAGGTCCCAGTCTAACTGGTGGATCATTTAAAAGGGGAACTGTAACTTCTCAGGAATTTGTACCATTGAATGACACATTGAATCACCTAAAACTTGTGTTAACCTTTTTTTTAATGAGATTAACTATTTTCTTTTAATTTATTGTAAAGATTTGCCTCACAATCCTCTGACTGCCAAATGCAAAGGTCATAATTTACAACAATGGTTGACAGGAATCTAAGAGGGAGGTGCCCTTTTGCAAGATAATAAAGTGTGGATTTCTACATTTGCTATGACAGGTTCACTTTAACTGAAATTGCCCCTAAAAGCACAGAAAGTTTAAATTAGACTTTCAACATAAAAATGTTTGCTACTAACACTACTTTTGTTCAGTCAAGCGCAGCTCTGTGGGTGTTAAACTACTGTGCCACCTGTGCCCTGGCCTGTCCATGGTTTGATTTGATTTACCCTGTTGTGGAAACTTCTCATAGCTGAACAATCTTCCTCCATCACTCTGATACACTGGGTTAAATTTCCCAATAGTATGGTATTAGTATCATTATAATAATATTAAAGCTGCCTTGTTCCTTTTGAGTTTAATTTTTTTAGAGAGATAGAACCTTCTATGAAATTCCACCAATTCATATAGGTAGCCCTATAGGAGATGCCTGTTTACAGCAATAATAATGTGACTTTTGGAGACATTTGACTTAACCTCCCTGGCGGTCTTATTATGTCAGTATTGTTTAATGTTAAAGTGGTACATTGTTTTTACAATGTATTGTGTGTCTTTTTTTTACATCAGGGGCTCGTAGGGACAAGGTAAGTGATACGACAGTGTAATCCTGAGCGTGGCTCGGGGTTACTGCTTTTGGTACAGAATATTAGGCCCGAGCTATGCTCGGGATTACCACCAGGGAGGTTAAGTAGGCTGATGGGGAGAGGTGAGAACCAGTGTTCTCTATAGTCCATTCAGTCTTAATAGGAGAACTCCAGAAACAGTTCTAGAGGGTGTAATACTCAGTGCTGTCCCTGTTCCTCCAGTGTCTGTGTGTGAGGCTGGACAGGAAGTGGAAGGGATCACTTCCCATCTGCCCACTAGCAGCCTCTCACACAGGAAATGCCTTCCAAGTGGAGTATGTGAAACAGTGAGTGTTGCACACTATGTATCATAGGACAGCATTTAGTGATGCACACTATATAAAAGCTACCATAGGAAACTGACAGGGCTACAGACTATATAGCATGGTAACTCCTATACTTTACATGCCCTAAACATCCCCTTTTCCTCACCAAAAACCTCACCCCTTAAAAAACCCAAACAAGCCATTTCTTTAGACCAATGTTTAGGCACTCAAATCTTAAACCTGAAAATCATATGCCTTAAATTGACCAGTGAGGTTGCATAGAGCATGATCTATACACCAAAGCCAAATCTTTAATATTAAAGTTGTTTTGGTATTCAGAGTGTCTCTTTAATCCTCAGTTTGACTCCTTTTAAACACTAATCACATTCCTGTTTCATGTACCCTAAAACTAAATGTACTGCACTCTAACCCTAAACTCAGTTATCCTCATCAGCCCTTATACAATTACTATAGCCCCTCTCAAACTTTTAATCCTCTTAACACTAAACATCCTATGCAATCTAACGCTGGCGTTAACTCTCTCTCTAACCTTAAATCCCTCTTCACCCTAACCACTTCTAACAATGTCTGTAACCCTGCACGCATTTACACAGCTGCATAAACTCACTATACTCACAGATTCAAAAAGTACATTACAAGCAGAAATATGCACTTACATATACAGTTGCCTAATATGAATACATGATTCCTATAACTGCAAAGTCAAGTTAATTATATCATTAAACTCTCTCTATCTGCCTTTTTGTGGGGGAGGGGGAGAGGTGGGCCTTAGAATTAAGAGCCCAGTGGGCCTGGTGCTGACAATTATGACGGGCCTAATTACAGAATCATATTGACCAAAACCAGTAAAACACTCTCAAGCGTCACGTATCCGATGGAGATGGTGCTGGAGAGAAAGAAAACAGCAGCTATAAGAAAACACATACCCTATGCTAATCTCTCTCTAATTTATGTTTTCATCTTTCAAGTAAATCCATAACCCCTAACAGCAGTGTCCAGTCAAGCAGGAAGTCAATCGGCATGGTAAAAGGGTGTGCCACTGACACAAATCACGTAACCTGCCAAAAGGGGTGAACATGCCCAAAAAGAGGACATGTCTGCCCAAAGAATTAGAAGGCCAGCCTGGCATGAATGCATGTCAGGCTGCCTGTCAATCATGCAGCTGGCCAACTAAGGACATACTATGCAGACAGCACCCTGAGCTTGGCATAAATGTGTCTAATGAAGCGCTCGCTAAACGCTTTCTAAGGACTGTCCTAGCACTCGCTGGTCCACTTGTCTCCTTACCTTCTTACTAGCAGGCAGAAGCTCCTGGTAAATAGTCTTGGACAGAGAAAAGCTGTATGTAGTGAGTGTAGAAGAAAGGGAACATGCCACAGTGTTAGAGAGACCAAAGTCAGCATTACCTTAAAGGATCACTATAGGGTCAGGAACACAAACATGAATTCATGACCCTATAGTGTTAACACCACCATCTAGCCCCCCTGGGCCCCTCATGCCTCCATAAATAAATCAAAATCTGTATTCAAGCCTGAAGCTGTAACTGTGCATGCTGTTAGACTCAGAAAAACAAGCAGTCTGCTGACATCATTAGAAGTGGTGGCCTGATCCATAATTATGCCTTTAATATATATTTTTTGTTTTTATTAATTAAAATTATGCCTTTAATATTTATTTTTATTATTAATTAAAAATGGAAAACCCGGTTGTAATACAATGTATTTTCCAGGATTGAGGGCTGCCCACAGTTAGGGCTAAAAAAATGTAAGGGTTTAATTAGTGCCACTGTTATAGTGCTGTACATTTTTAAATTATCTTTTTTAAAGTGAACCTCAAACTAATAATTAATTAGCAAATGTAATGTGAATCGCCATTACTGCTCATATTGCAGCCCATTGTGTATACAAATTTCACAGTGCAACATTTATTCATGAATGGAAACACTAGTATGGGTTTGCACTGGATATCTTTTCTAGTATACACAGATAGTGTGCAGTCTGTCCATACAGTGCTGCACACAGCGATAGCAATATATTTAGGTACTCAGAATGAACACACATTGTGGTATGTTTACGGCATGGAGCACAGTGAACAGTCATACCTTGCTTTCTTGGCCTACTCCCATATTTGCTCATTGAGTCCTTTCTTTTTATAGTAATAACATTAACTGGCAGATCACATGTCATTTGAGGATGTATAAAAAGAGGTTTTAATATATAAACCCTAAGCATACAATATAATCAGTAAGTCAATCTTCCTGTGCTTGTATCTGTTCTACTGACACAATATAAAAGGGCTCTTAGGAACAATGACACAGTATGCGGCTGCTATTAACCCCTTAAGGACACATGACATGTGTGACATGTCATGATTCCCTTTTATTCCAGAAGTTTGGTCCTTAAGGGGCTAAACAAGGTTCCAAACTGTGTACAATAGTTACCAGACAAACGGATACATACAAAATATACATCTATTGGCATAAATTAGTGTATGTCCTCATACCTACTAAACTCTTTTCACTAAGCTAGCATGTCCAGCATTATAGCTCTACCTGTCCTCTCCATTCTTTCATCTTCACAAACCTTTATTTCACACTCTTCCTCCTTTTTCTCAGTTCCATTCAGTCTCCTTCTTGCCTCCACTCCCTCCCCTCCTTCATTAAACCAATCAGAATCCACCATCAGTATTTTTCACAAACATCTTAACCCTATTGACAAGCTCTGTGAGGTTAACCACACAGATATCTCTAAATTGAGCACATTATTACTTTTTCTCTATATTTGTGTCATTGGTGTACCCATGATCCAAAATGTACTACCTCCAGATGCAAATATTAATCTGGTCTGATTCCTTGTAATTCTATTTTTTATTGCCTAATGTGTTCATGGCTAATCACTAATGTATAGAAAGCTCTGTGAATAATAAACGCATAAATAAATTAAATGTAAATCAAATAATACATTTCATTGTTAATGCAGAGATAATCAGCATAATTTCACAATGCAACTTGTTCAATATTAGCATCTAGAGATGGTTAGTATGATCACCCAGTGCTGTACATTTATTATCATTCTGATACTTTTCGTTGAAGTTTAACATTTTATGGGATTTACATCGTGTGCAGTATCTGGGCCAGGAAATATAATATAGAAGACAATACTGAAGTCCCATTATCAGAAAATGTTTTAAACATATATTCAGGATTAAGATACATTGTTGTACAGCATGTCACAGGGGTCTGAGGATCAGTAGTGATGTAATGAGGAGGATGGGGGGCAGTGCTTGGCTAGCAGCAGAGTTCTTTAGGCCTGCGTGATTTCCTTGGGGTGGACCGTTGCAATCATCTGAAAAACAGCATTCCACGGTGGCCCCATTCCCGTTCTGCCGAACATGGTCACAGAAGGACTTGTAGGAGCACGACTTGATGATGCTGTCTGTAAAAAGAGACAAAGACCCTGTAAGACCCATTCCACGTACACTCATTGTAAATATACATGTAAATACTCCCGTGTGGAAAAGCTAAAACAAGGTATTCATCAGCCACACTATAAGACAGATAATTTGTAATGAGCAAACACAAACAGTCTACTCATGAACGGACACTTCTGGCCAAGATACCACAATAAAACAATCCTTGGCAATTAACTTTGGAAACGGATTCACAAATTGATAAATTGTGCCATTGGCATTTGGACCAGGAACCTGATTACCTGAGTATAAAATGTATAGATGCATTCATATTTTAATCTTGGGGAGCCTCACAGTCATGTGTAAAAGGTTACTTTTGAGGTTAGAAAAGATACTTTGTCAATATCAAAGTACACTTTACTCAGGAAATGCCCAGCATATTTAGTAAATGGTAAATTATCTAAATCAACAAAGATTCAAACACCTCCATTTCTGTCACAGTTTAAACAAGAGTATCTGGAACTTTAAGGGACACTATAGTCACCAAAACAACTTTAGCTTAATACAACAGTTTTGGTGTATAGGTCATGCACCTGCAGTCTCCCTGCTCAATTATCTGCCATTTAGGAGTTAAATCCCTTTGTTTATGAACCCTAGTCAAACCTCCCTGCATGTGACTTGCACAGTCTTCCTTAACACTTCCTGTAAAGAGTCATCTAATGTTTATCCTACCTTTATTACACGTTCTGTTTAATTTACATTTTCTTATCCCCTGCTACGTTAATAGCTTGCTAGACCTTGCAAGAGCCTCCTGTATGTGATGAAGTTCAATTTACAGAGCAAGAGATACAATTGTTTAAGGTAAATTACATCTGATTGAAAGTGAAACCAGTTCTTTTTAAATGCAGGCTGTGTCAGTCAGAGTCAGGGGAGATGTGGCAAGGGCTGCATAAACAGATACAAAGTGATTTAACTCCTAAATGGCAGTGAATTGAGCAGTGAAACCGGAGAGGCATGATCTATACACTAAAACTGCTTCATTAAATTAATGTTGTTTAGGTGACTATAGTGTTCCCTTAAACTGACTAGAAACCCCAAAACTGGCTTGCAATGGGACAGGCTCTCAGCAGTGGCGTACATACCAGGGTCGCAGGGGTCGCGGCTGTGACCGGGCCCGGCCCACCAGGGGGCCCGGCCGCCCCTGCGACCCGGTATGTACGCTCTGGGCCAGCCTCTTCTCCTGGGGGGGCCCAGGAGCCGGCCACCTCCGGGCCCCCCGAGGCTGGCCCTGCTTACACCCGGCGGCCGGCGGGTGCGCGAGGGAGCACTCTCCCCTGAGTGCTTCCTCTTCAGCTCCCTCGCGCACCGCACTGATACCGGAGCCGGAAGATGATGTCATCTTCCGGGGCGCCGGTATCAGTACGTGGCGCGCGAGGGAGCTGAAGAGGAAGCACTCAGGGGAGAGTGCTCCCTCGCGCGCCCGCAGGACCAGCCAGCCTGCCGGGTGACCGGCCCCCCCAGGAGCCCAGCAGCACCACTGGACCCCAGGGAATCCCCTCAGCACTCCAAAAGGTAAGGAGGATGGGGGGATTAAATAAAAAAAAAACATGTGTAAGTGTAAGTGTGTGTGAGTGTTAGTGTGTGTGTGTGTGAGTGTGAGTGTGTTAGTGTGAGTGTGTTAGTGTGTGTGTGTTAGTGTGTGTGTGTGTTAGTGTGTGTGTGAGTGAGTGTTAGTGTGTGTGTGTGTGTGTGAGTGTTAGTGTGTGTGTGTGTTAGTGTGTGTGTGAGCGTGTGTGTGTGTTAGTGTGTGTGAGCGTTAGTGTGTGTGTGTGTTAGTGTGAGTGTTGGTGTTTGTGTTAGAGTGTGTGTCTGCTAGTGAGTGTCAGTGAGTGTGTTACTGTGTGTGTCTGTTACTGAGTGTGTGTGTGTTAGTGAGTCTGTTTGATGTCTGTTAGTGAGTGTGTGTTTGTCAGTGAGAGTGTATGTTTTGTAAGTGAGTGTGTATGTATGTCTGCCGCTGAGTGTGTCTTTGTCAGTAAATGTGTGTGTCTGTTAGCTAGTGTGTATGCATTTGTTCGTGAGAGTGTGTGTGTGTGTCTTCAGCACTTACCTTTCTCCAGCGCCGGACTCCCATGGCGCTGGGGATCCCTCCGCCTCTCAGCTCCGAATGCGCATGCACGGCAAGAGCCGCGCACGCATTCAAACCGCCCATAGGAAAGCATTACTCAATGCTTTCCTATGGACGTTCAGTGTCTTAAAATGGCGGAAGCGCCTCTAGCGGCTGTCAGTGAGACAGTCACTAGAGGCTGGATTAACCCTCAGTGAAACATAACAGTTTCTCTGAAACTGCTATGCTTTCAGCTGCAGGGTTAAAACTAGAGGGACCTGACACCCAGACCACTTCATTGAGCTGATGTGATCTGGGTGTCTGTAGTGGTCCTTTAAGTGTGTGTGCATCTGCATGCAGTGGCGTACATACCGCGGTCGCAACCCCTGCGACCAGGTGCCCGCCGCCATGTGTTGCTGCCCCGGCCCGCGCAGAGTAAGCGCGAGGGGGGGGCCCACGGATCAATTTTCGCACCGGGGCCCCATGGGTCATGTGTACGCCACTGGCTCTCAGAACACTGTGTATCCATATTTTGACTTTCTCTTCTACTGTTAAGGGAGGTTTGCTTTTACTTGAACGGGTAGCACTTAAAGGGACACTATAGTCACCTGAACAACTACAGCTTAATGTAGTTGTTCAGGTATGATCTATAGCTCCCTGCAGGCAATCTAATGTAAACACTGTATTTTCAGAGAAAATACAGTGTTTACATTGATTGATAGGAATACTTCCAGTGGCCGTCACTCAGACGGACTTCCTATCATGCAGGGCCCTAAAAAGGCCCTGTACACGTCAGACGTATTAAAATACGTCTGACGTGTGCAGGAGAGAGAAGGCACTGTGTGTGTGCCTTCTCTCTCTAGCCTGTCAGCAGAGGATGGGGGCGGCCTCTGAAGTATGAATGCCGCCCTCTGAAGTATGTGCGCATGTGTGGCGAAGCCGCGCATGCGCACAAGGGAGCAATGACACTTCCAAATGGAAGCGTCTGATTGCTCCCTGCTCGCGCCCACCTATTTCGTCATTTTGACGAAATAGGGGGTGCGGTTTCACAAAGCTCCCGGCGCTGGAACCAGGTGAGTAAATTTGGCTGCCTGGAGAGTCCCTTTAAGTCCACCTGACAGACACATACCCTCAGGGGCTTAATGTGCTGTGGTGCTTTAACAGCGCAGCTGGGCCCCTTCTTATGCATTTAGGAGTGAAATTACCCTAGCCACATCTCCACTCCACTGGCTCTGACTCACACAACCTGCATGAATTTTTTTCATTATCAATCAAATGTTAACTTACTTTAGAAGTTTTTATATCATTCTTTGTGAGGTTGTGATTAATCACACACAGGAGGCTCCTGCATTGTATAAAAGGCTATTAGCAGAGCAGGAGATAAGAAATTCTAAATTAAACATTTTTTGCAATAAAGGAAGTATAAACATAAAATGCCTCTTTACAGGAAGTGTTTAGAAAGGCTGTTTAAGTCACATGCAGGGAGGTGTGAACAGGGCTGCATAAACAAAGTGAGTTAACTCCTAAATGGCAGAGAATTGAACAATGAAACTGCATGTATGTACCAAAATCTACTTAATTAAGTTAAAGTGCCTATAGTGTCCCTTTAACTATGCCACCTAAATGATTGCTGTTCTAAAATTGTTGTTGCAGTTAGATTTACATGCATTTGTCTATATATACACATGAGTAAGATGACAAATGAGGTGACACATCACAAAAGAAAGCTTGTAATGCCAGACGGAACACAGGCCAAAACCACAACACCTTAACACTAATTTTGTCTGTGTGACTTATTTTGTAACACAAAATGTTGCTCAGCAGCTCCAGATGTTTACAAAGCATTTATTTACCCCTATGGGTCATTCTGTTAGTCATAAAGATTTTGTCATAGTTGTGTAAGAAATTCAAAAGTCAGATTTAGTTAGGACTGGATGGTAATACAAGTACTAACCAAATATAACACTAACCAAATATAAATGTATTTATCAATTAATATATTGTGCATCATTATATAGTCAGGAATGTCATGTGTGTACTCCCAATATATGTTTTTCTATATTTTTATCAAGCGTCAACATTTCTTTATTTTATTTATTTTCCTGAATGAAAGTACAGCATCTAGAATTTTTCAGATATGCACAAGAGATATGTGGTAAAAAGAGTGTTATTAACAATTTTTCATAAAATAAAGAAAACGTTACAGACAAATCTGCCTCACTGGAAGAAGCCATGGTATATACAGATGACTAAGTTCAAGCTATATGCCCGGTAGGTTACATTGACATTGAGTTTATACAACTAGTATTTCTTTCAAAAACTAAGCTTGCTCCAGAAACTCTGACACTATCCTCAAAGAAGTAGCAAGGACATAAGAAATTACAGTTTCTAAGCATACATATCCTGTCATCTTTCCTCCTCCAAGAACCACTACCCACATGTCTCTCTCCCTCCAGGTCAATGGTGCTGCCATCAATTCTACCCCACAGGCTCACTGCCTTGTTACTTCAATCTCAAAACCATAGCTTGTATATGTCCCAGTCTAACACCTGATACAGCTATGGTGCTGGTAGGCCATAATCATCTTCCATCTCGACTACTGCATTAAAAATAACAGAAAAACACTAATTTCATTAAAAGTGATTTTCTTACACAAATAAGTAGCCCAGTTTTGTTGGGTTTTAAATTGAGAATCTTTATTACTTACACTGGACTGTAGTCCTTATTCCCTAATCTTCTCATTGAGTCATTCCTGGAGTTTATTTGTTGCTTTGCATTTTGTTAATGTGTGTAGGAATCTCTTAAATTCTGGAGTGCCGCCAAGACCAGAAAGGGAAATAAATCCCTCCAATCAAATTGTTGTGTAAACTCTATATATTATAGTACTGGAGTTCAAACCTATACTCATTCATCTAGTATAATATCACATTTGTTAATATTTTAACAGTCGCTGTAAACTGAAATTTTGTAAGATACCAATATTTTCCAGTATTGCTAATGAAAGGGCCCCAATATATTGCCATGAGGAATAACCCCAACACACAGATGCTAAGATAACTGTAACAGAGTGGACTGAAATTGATGTTTTACCAGTCCTTTGAGTGGCAGGGTTTAACGTACAATAGAGAGGAAATTTAGTGAAATACAAGCCTAGGCAAACTCAGGGTCAGGAAAAAAGCCAAGCCAAGGTCATTTCCAGAAATATGACAATGTAACAAGGAACGCACTAAAAGGTACCGAGAACAGAAACTACGTTAGGGCACGGTAAATGGTGCCAGAGGAGTTTAAATACTCTTATGTGTGATTTGATTGGTCAGTCATAAATGACATTACGTCCCTTGGGATTCGTTCAGTTATTTAGGTTTCCAAACAGCTGGAGGACCGGGCAAGTATCAGTAAACATATTAAAGCACAGCACCCTTTAACGTAAAGTCTCTCTGGAGTGCATTCTCAGGAATAAGTTACACATTTTCTATTATGCAGATACCTTCTACTGTAGGCAGCCATTTTGAAGTGGTAAAGGTTTCTTTGTCATTAGTCATTTATTATGAACAGCCCATACCAAATACACACTTTGATGTGAATAAGACTTTATTTTTATTTTCTAATGAATCCATTTTGACTTACTTGGAGCAGAAATGGTGGAGCAGACCTCGGCGTATTGTGGACAGACATGGGATCCCTGCTTGTAGCACTCCTCCTCACTGGACGCTATGCAGCTGTGACACCGCAGCCCTTTACCTTTACAGAAAGAACATGAAAAAACAACTATTTTAACCATGCAGCATTTTCTTGGTCTGGAACCTATGTGCCGGTCATATCATCATTTATCATCCAATCAGAGAACATCATATTAAGGCATTGATTCATTTAGAATTGCTTCCTAAATAACAATAAGTTCCAATGATGCCACTTGTACCTGCTTTCATGCACATACAAACTACAGCTTGTTTTATGACATTGCTTTTTTGTCTAAGATTCTTTTATGTAGAGGATTATTCTAAAGAGATGTGGTTGCAAAAAGTAGATACAGCATTGAAATGGAAGCAGGAAGTACCCCTTAGTTGCAGTTTTAGAGAGACTTTTCAGTATTATCTCTGGCTGATAATCATTCAAGTTTCAACCCCTTGGTGCATTAAAAGCAGATAACCCACTTACACTAAACACCCTAACGCTATGTCCCACCTCACCCTATGCACCTCCTCTAATGATAACTCCTCAAACTAAACCACCTCTAATTGGTGTACACCACAGTACTGTATTTCTCAGGGATTAAGACATATGAGGGGATATTTGATTTAGAATGACATTTAGATACAATAAAGAAGTGAAATATTGTTTTATGGAAGTCAATTTATCAGCTTGACATTCAAGCTCTGGACCAACAAGATTAAAAGACATTAATTAACAATTTTATATTTTGTTTTTATCAGTTTACTAGTTTATATTATTATTAACCCATGTATACCTTTTTAATGTTCAATTACAGAAATGTATTATGTGCATAGCTGCCTTGTGTGATATATAGGATATATTACAGTAAAGTTGGCCTTGTGGGAAAATTATTCAGTCATTCAGCCAAAGGGTGCCAACCAAAGACATCATAATAAACAAAGAGAACAGAGGTCAAGTAGTAAATTTCTCCACAACCCCAAGATGGTATTATTTACCCAAAACACATGCATCAATGTTATGTGTCTTTCATATTGAGTGGTTGGTTGTTGGTTTTTCTTTTTAGACGTTAGAGCTCTGGTTCCTTAAACCTTAGGGCAGACCCACCCAAAATTAGTGGAGTTGCAATTCTTGGTAGCTGCTGCTATTTGTGGCTGTGCTTAATTCAGCTAATCTCCCATTACTGACATAACAGAAGAGGCAACTCAACTCTTATCTCCTCAGCTCCTCTTCCAGCATACCAAGTTTTGGAAAATAGTGGCTTTTGCCAATTGTAGCTGATGCCTAGAGTTTAACCCCGTCAATTTTGGGGGTGCTTGGCCATATAGAAACATAGAAACATAGAATGTGACGGCAGATAAGAACCATTCGGCCCATCTAGTCTGCCCAGTTTTCTAAATACTTTCATTAGTCCCTGGGCTTATCTTATAGTTAGGATAGCCTTATGCCTATCCCACGCATGCTTAAACTCCTTTACTGTGTTAACCTCTACCACTTCAGCAGGAAGGCTATTCCATGCATCCACTACCCTCTCAGTAAAGTAATACTTCCTGATATTATTTTTAAACCTTTGTCCCTCTAATTTAAGACTATGTCCTCTTGTTGTGGTAGTTTTTCTTCTTTTAAATATAGTCTCCTCCTTTACTGTGTTGATTCCCTTTATGTATTTAAATGTTTCTATCATATCCCCCCTGTCTCGTCTTTCCTCCAAGCTATACATGTTAAGATCCTTTAACCTTTCCTGGTACGTTTTATCCTGCAATCCATGAACCAGTTTAGTAGCCCTTCTTTGAACTCTCTCTAAGGTATCAATATCCTTTTGAAGATAGGGTCTCCAGAACTGTGTACAGTACTCCAAGTGAGGTCTCACCAGTGTTCTGTACAATGGCATGAGCACTTCCCTCTTTCTACTGCTAATACCTCTCCCTATATAACCAAGCATTCTGCTAGCATTTCCTGCTGCTCTATTACATTGTCTGCCTACCTTTAAGTCATCAGAAATAATCACCCCTAAATCCCTTTCCTCAGATGTTGAGGTTAGGACTCTATCAAATATTCTGTACTCTGCCCTTGGGTTTTTACGTCCAAGATGCATTATCTTGCACTTATCCACATTAAATGTCAGTTGCCACAACTCTGACCATTTTTCTAGTTTACCTAAATCATTTTCCATTTGGCTTATCCCTCCTGGAACATCAACCCTGTTACATATCTTAGTATCATCCGCAAAAAGACACACCTTACCATCAAGACCTTCTGCAATATCACTAATAAAAATATTAAAGAGAATGGGTCCAAGTACAGATCCCTGAGGTACCCCACTGGTGACAAGCCCAAGCTTCGAATATACTCCATTGACTACAACCCTCTGTTGCCTGTCACTCAGCCACTGCCTTACCCATTCAACAATATTGGAATCCAAATTCAAAGATTGTAGTTTATTGATAAACCTTCTATGTGCAACAGTGTCAAAAGCCTTACTGAAATCTAGGTAAGCAATGTCTACTGCACCACCCTGATCTATAATTTTAGTTACCCAATCAAAAAAATCAATAAGATTAGTTTGGCATGATCTCCCTGAAGTAAACCCATGTTGTCTCTGATCTTGAAATCCATGTGTTTTTAGATGTTCAACAATCCTATCCTTTAACATGGTTTCCATCACTTTCCCCACTACTGAAGTAAGGCTTACTGGCCTATAGTTGCCCGACTCCTCCCTATTACCTTTCTTGTGAATGGGCACAACATTCGCTAACTTCCAATCTTCTGGGACTACTCCTGTTATCAATGATTGGTTAAATAAACCTGTTAATGGTTTTGCTAGTACACCACTAAGCTCTTTTAATAGCTTTGGGTGTATTCCATCAGGTCCCATTGACTTATTTGTCTTTACTTTTGACAGTTGAAATAGAACCTCTTCCTCTGTAAACCCACGTGTAATAAATGACTCATTTATCCTTTTTCTTAACTGAGGTCCCTTTCCTTCATTTTCATCTGTAAATACCGAACAAAAATATTCATTGAGGCAGTCAGCTAGACCTTTATCCTCATCTACATACCTTCCTTCTTTTGTTTTTAATCTGACTAATCCTTGTTTTACTTTTCTTTTCTCATTTATATATCTAAAAAAAGTTTTGTCCCCCTTTTTTTACTGACTGTGCTATTTTCTCTTCTGTGTGTGATTTGGAAGCTCTTATAACTTGTTTAGCCTCTTTCTGCCTAATCTTATAGGTCATTCTGTCTTCCTCACTCTGGTTTTTTTTATAATTACTAAATGCTAACTTTTTGTTTTTTACTATTTTGGCCACATCTGCGGAGTACCACAGTGGTTTCTTGAATTTTTTGCTTTTACTGACAAGCCTAATGCAATTTTCTGTTGCCTTCAGTAGTGCAACTTTTAAATAATCCCATTTCTTTTGGACTCCATTTAAATTGCTCCAGTCTGATAATGACTCCTTTACACATATTCTAATTTTAGAAAAGTCTGTTTTTCTAAAGTCTAAAACTTTATGTGTGGTGTGACTCAGTCACTGTTCTTATATTAAACCACACTGACTGATGATCACTGGATCTTAAACTTTCACCTACAGTAATATCTGATACCAAATCTCCATTTGTTAACACTAAATCTAGTATGGCCTCTTTACGAGTTGGCTCCTCAACGACTTGTTTTAGAGACAATCCCAGTAGGGAGTTTAGAATATGTGTGCTCCTGGCACAAGTAGCTATTTTTGTTTTCCAATTCACATCAGGAAGATTAAAGTCACCCATGATGATAACTTCCCCCTTCATTGTCATTTTAGCTATTTCTTCAACTAGTAGATTATCTAACTCTTCAATTTGTCCTGGGGGCCTATAAATCACACCTACACGAGTTACTGTGTGATTACCAAATTCTAACGTAACCCAAACGGACTCTATGTTCGCCTCACTAACCTTTATTAGGCTAGATTTTATGCTATCCTTTACATACAGGGCCACCCCTCCCCCTTTCTTGCCTTCCCTGTCTTTTCTATATAAAGAGTAAGAGTAAGAGCTATATTGCAAGATGTCAAGATGCAATCATTTTTTTTTTTTTTTTTAAATTCTTTATTTTTGTAGTGCATATCAGATGAACAGACGCATGTGAGGTACCCCAACGGCAATCCTCATGCGTTATTGAGACATATGTGACAATGGGGTAGTCAAGTATACATGCACTTTTTTTTTGTTGTTGAAACAAATAGTAATATTCATAAGCAATAATCAACAGCTATAGCCAGCATCAACTGCGGTGTGTAGGTTATCAAGCCTAAGACAGTGTGTATTTTCAGGCAGCTACATACTGGAAAATATATTAAATTGCAGGGTCTGTAGCTTAACAGAGACTATCATTCACTTCCTATATCTACAGATGAAGCTTCGTTTACCAAGCTGTGTTTATCAGTAGGCTGTGAACGTATGCATATTTAACTGGTGGTGTGAGGAATAAAAGGTTAAACCTGGTGGTCCTGAGCCGCTTGTCTGAGTATTTTAGTCACGTTGACAGGCTGTTTAACCCTCGCTAATTGTGCTCTCGACTTATGTGTAGCATTCAACGTTAATCAAAGCCCATTGCAAAAGGGGACTAATGGGCTGTGAGCCCGGCAGGGAACACATAGATGTGTGATTTAACGAAACACATAAAGGAAAGCGAACTAAAAATCAAACTAAATATGTACAAGCTTATTCATAGAAGGGTGACCTGAGTGGGGTCACTTAGCCTAAGAATTAGTCAGGTGAGGTTGTTCTATGGTGTGGTACCGTGTTAGTTAGGCATGTGTCCCAGGCTAGCAGTTATATGGTGTCAATAGCGTCCGTCCGGAACTGCGAGCCCTTCTGGTACTCTAGTCGAAGCTTCATCCTACGCCCACTATCGGCAGACGTGGAGTGGGATACAGCAGGGCAGTCGGGTTCAGATGCCCAGGTAGAGACAGGATTTGTGGCATTGTGGAGCTTGAAGACCGTCCCCGCTGCTCTTGTGAGTGATCATATGCTGGGGAGCGATCTGGCTGAGGTCTGTTCTTAGTGTTCCGCCGGAGTCCCGCCCGCTGTGTTCTGGTGCTGCTCAGGGAGGTTTGGTGACTCGAGTTGCTCTGTGGCTTTAGGTATGTCGGCTGCGTCTTTCGCGGCTTCATCGCAGCTGCCTTGTGTGCTTGTCGGTGCTTGCTTGTATGGGTGCCCACTTGGAATGCCTGCAGTGGGGCACTATAATGGCTTCGGCGGGTCTTCGGCCGGATCCACATGGTCACCGCCCGTGCCGCTGTGAGGTTTGGCATACCCCTGCTGCACTGCAGCTCGTAGAAGGCTGTGCAGAGCCTGTCGAGGACCTCTAGGGAGGAAGGCTGAGGATGGTTACTCATGGCTCCCCTCTGTGGACTGCGACGAGCGGCCATCTTGGACGCGCTCCGCCTGCCTCGTGTTTCTGCCGATTTCGGGTTCCTTAGCCAGAGGACTGATCAGTTTGCCAGGTCTGTCTGTCCAGAGGGGACTGGGATATCCCCCACCAGTCCAAAGGGGGGGGGGGTTTGGAGACCTGTTTAGGTGCTTGTGGGGTCCGGTGTCTGAGAGAGCGGCCGCCTCTCCCCGGCTCCGGTTTCTGCAGGCCGCGCTTGGTATCCCGCTTTCCTAGCTCCCACGGGCTTCAAAAAGGTCTTGATTTGTTCATGGGTGCACCCCCGACGTGGGTGATGCACCCTGGTGGGTCCTTGGGCAGTATAGCCCTCGATAGTGCCTTTTTTCCCGCTTGTCAAGCAGGAGCTCGTGTCCCCTGCTTCTGCTTAGTTCGACGGTCAGGCTCCGCCCCAAGATGCAATAATTTTTATTGGGTGAAAAATTGCATATATCTCTATCTATCTATCTAATTCTAATTGTATATATTAGATAGTGACCTACAATAACAATATAGAATAATAATATAGTCCAATAATATATAAAAAAAATATAACTTCTAATTCTAATTCTAATTCTTGCATTCCATTGCATTGTAAACTTATTTGGGCAGGGCCCTCTTCACCTACTGTTCCTGTATGTCATACGTGTCTTGTTAGACCTAAATTTTTGTCTTGTTTACCTCTTTTATAGTGCTGTGGAATATGTTGGCGCTGTATAAATAATAGTCATTTCTCTCCTGGTCGCCATCAATACTCTGCTTGGATGTTACATTGAGTAAAATAAAAATCTTAATAAATGTCATACTATAGCGCCCTCTTGTGCACATATTACGAAAATATCAACTTGAACATTTTTGATCTTACATGTGCTAGAAATGTGAGAAATTAATTTCTTAAAGTTTTATCGAGTAACACTACTTCAGGAAGGAACAAAGGATATTTTTAGGTTCAGCTAAATGAAAAATAAAATGTGAATACAAAACCCACCATTGTAACATGTTATAAGATAATAGAAATTATTATTATTACCATCAACCAAATCACCAATTCAGATACACACATCACCTGTCCTTGTTTTATTGCTACTATTTCTGCAGAAAGCTCTTTATTCCAACCACCCACACCCCAAATAGCCTGACTTTCTCGATTAACAGAAGGGAAGCAGGTTAAACACCATCTAGACAAAGCTATGAACCTCCCAGAAAACATCTCCCACAAGTCTGAAATCACTGCATTACTCTGCCTCTCTGTATTTCCATGCAAAATATTCCCAGGGTTATTTACTTAAAGGAACACTATAGGGTCAGGAATACAAACGTGTATTCCTGACCCTATAGTGTTAAAAACACTATTTAGGTCCCCATGCCAACTTGAATAAGTTAAAATCTCACCTATTTCCACCGCTGTGCAGGGCTCCTCACACCTGGTCCCACCCCAATCTACCTCCTTGGCTAAGATCATCAGAATTGACAAAAGCATTACATTGGCTGAGATCATCAATTCTGATGATCTCAGCCAGGGAGAGGGGGCAGGGTGGAGCTAAACACCCTGCTGACCAATCAGAATCTCCTCATTGGCATGCATTTTATCAATGCATCTCTATGGAAAAGTTCAGTTTCTACATGCAGGGCGGGGAGATGCTAAACGTCGGTGCTGCACTTTGTAAAGCACTGACCTAGGAAGCACCACTATTGGCCGTCTCAGCAAGAAGGCAGTGTTTACATGAAAATGGCTGCAGGGACAGGCTATACTGACAATGACAACTACATTAAGCTGCAGTTGTTCTGATGACTGTAGTGTCCCCTTAACTTTGAATTGTAGCAAATGAAAACCCAAGTGGCAACATATTAGGAAAAATAGCAGAGATATAAATAAAGCAAAATTGGAGAATCTTTCCAGGTTACCGTAGCTATTTCTGATTACATTTTCCCATTTGGATTTCAATCTGCTACAATTAAGAGTTTAGTGACTCCCCTATATGTTTAACAGATATGTAATGTAAGTGTAGTAAATATATTTTATGTTACTAATATGTTAATTGTTCAGACCTGATTAAAGAAATCTATTTGTCCATTGCAAATATATAGAAATATATTAAGTATTAGAGATTATATGGCATCCGCTGTTTCTTCCAGATTCAGAATAATTGTGTGTTTTCTAATTTAATATGGAAAAAAAAAATAGTATCTTTGTAAGAAATAAGTTAGCATCACAAAAACGACAGCAGATTGTGATAGGTGGTTGTACAGTGGCTGTATTGGTTATGATTCCAAGAGTACCCAGACGCTGTTTCTCAGTTATGGGACAAATCATTTTCAATGGTTTACCCTCTTACTGGGTCTCTCACAGGACCAAGAGATCTCCTGTGGCCAATGAATGCAATTTTGTGCATTGGAATATGCACAGATAAACATTAGCCAGCCCAGAACTCTAATTTTGGTAGACCGGTACCGATAGAGTTACACGTCCGGCAGCATAGGGGTTAAATTCCTTATGTGCAGCGTTTCAAAGCAACTCCAGGCACACTGACCACTTAAAATCACAGAAGGAAGTGTGTAAGGACTGATTTAGTGTTAAACTGCTCGAAAATTATTTAACACTGAATGGAGAGACAGCTACAGGAGACTCCAGGCAGTATAAACAATTAAATGAGATTAATAGATATAGTGCCTACAGTGTCCCTTTAAATATCCCCTTGTGCAATATTTTATGATGCCTTATATTCATTGTCATAAATAACATTCCTTGCAAGATTTCGTTCCTCACTTGACGTATCAATTTTCCAGTTTACAGGTTAACCCCTATCCCCTAGCCATACTAAATGATTTGTAGGTCAATATTCGGCATGTTTTCTGCTTTCATTAGGAAGATGGAGTTAAATCAGAGCACAGACTGATGACAGTCATGCACCCATGTTAATCAGAATTCACCCTGCTAAAATGGTCCCGACAGGGGCCTGTTCTGCTACGGTACACCCTAGCCTAGCCCAAGGGAAATACACAGACCTGCTGAGAATGGTTCACAGATCAATAATAACTCAAATAAGGTAGAGAGTTCATGTGATCTTCTGAAATTCCACTATTCCTATAGAGCAGAAAAGTATTTTAGCACAACTTTAGTCATGAAAAAGTATAGCACAAATTAAATAAGAGCCAAAAATGTATTTATGTAGCAAGAGAAATATGAGAAGTACGATGGACCAATTGGTAAAATAATTATTTGAAGGTCAATATTAAATGATGTACTGGTCAACATGGGACAAATGGTCTTTCTAGTACTCTCAGTGGCCTGAAATTGTTTATAGCCCCTTGGCCATACTAATTAAACATTTGAAATCCTTTCAGTTTGGAAAATATCTTATTTTTCCTATGCTAGCAATCTACCGGTCTAATAATCCAATGCCATGAACTCAATTTTTACCTGTGAAAACACTAAGCCACAAATATTAAGTGTCTTTAAATGTTTTTTCATTGTGTGCAGCTGTACTACAATATACTTATAAACATCCTTTTTTTACGGCAGATGCTTTCACCGCCCTGTTATCAAACAAAGCTTATAAAATCTGTGATGGGTACTGTAGACTGTAATTGAGAAAATTAGACAAGTGAGGGATGGAAGTTTTTAAAATTAGAGATTATAATCCTAAAGTAATTATTTGGATTTGGATATTCTTGTAAAGCCTTTTAAAAACTCATAAAAACACAGTCATAACCTTAGACTGGGCAATAAGCACAGAAACTGGGAAACCTGAATTATTTTACTGTTATTTAACAAGCTTTCTAATCAAACACAATTTTAATTACAGGTTACACATTTTCTGTTTCTCCAGTGGGCATATTATGCACCAAAATGCCTACGCAAATCTGTGTGAGACACAGATCAATAAATTGACATACAGATCAGAGGAAATCTCTATTATAAAAATGGGATGCATTTCACTCAATCCATCTTGTGAAAAGATATGGGCAATTGAAATTAGAAATCTCAACATTATTCGAACCCCAGAAGGGGAGAGCTCATTCTTTTGTCTAAGTACTATAAAAGATTTTGACAACAATTGGGGGGCAGCACAGAAATAAATGTAGTACCATAACTATTGCAATGGTAATAGTGCTGAGTGCCTGTTTAAATAAGAAAAAGACACCTTGAAACCCATATATTTGTAATAATGACTCAAAATATTTTTCAGTCAGTAGTTAACCTCTATCCATCTTTAATAGCATTCCATAGGGAAAATTAACACAGATACTGAATTTACAGGGGCTTCAGTAACAGGCGCTTCCAACACGAATCCTACTTTGAGATGAATCGGTAATACGGTACTTACTTCCCAGGGGTAGTGTGAGAAGGAAAGTGATCAGCAGCAGGCCCCTCATGATGAGTCTTGTGGATGCTGCAGGCTGTGTGGTGGAAGGAACTGGTCACTAAACTCTGGGTGCTAACTCTGTTATAGGATTAGACATCTGACAATGACATGATTATGGCAAGAGATGAACTTAATGCTGCTCTATGAACACTGAGCCAAGGGCAGAGCGCAGCCACCTGTGGTGTCATTCTGTAGTCTAATACACTAATGGATACGTTTTACAGTTCATGGAGACCTTAATATTAGTAGTAGCAATGTATGCATCACTACACTTGCCATAAAAATAGTTTTAATGTAACAGTATATAAAATATTTCTCTATCACTATCACAAATACACATCTGCATGATATTCTATAAAGACTAAATATGAGAGTTCTACTTATATATTTATACACACACTAATCGATACATGATACTTGTTAATAATGTTTCAACCTGGAGAGGTTATGATTAGGACATAAATGATTTAAATAATTATGATGATGTGTAGTTATATGGGAATGTATTTACTATAAACTGGTTTCATTGTTTCTGGGTTTCGAGCAAACATGTAATAGTTAGATCGGATTATTATTTTTCATTAATGATTTTATACTGAAGATGATTTACAATATTGAAGAGCTTCATGAAATAGGGATATCATGTTGAATTCTGAGGAAAGTTTATGTTTTTGCTTTGGAGAAGACATTTTAGAAGCTATACATATGATTAAGCACAAATAGGTGTGCTACGTAGTGTTAAGTGATGCACGGCTGTATGTAGCGGTTATATAATACATTTTAATTCTTTTCATTCTCTAGATATCAGATATTGGTATAAGTTTGTCTCTAATTGCTTGTTTGGTTACACAATTTCCCATGAAGGTAAAATTGGTTTATCATGTTACCAAAATATTAATTTAGTGGAAGTGTAGGCATACATTATGTACCTAAATTGTCAGGGTTATATTAAAGGACCACTCCAAGCACCCTAGCAACTACATTGCAAGGACGTTGTTATGGTGCAAGGAGGTCACAAGAGTAAAATTACTGTAAGTGTTAAATAGCTCATTAACTCTAGAAAATTGCTCTGCCCCTCTACTTCCTCGGTCCAGATGCCGCTGATAATTGAGAGCATCAGCTGATACGGAGTCTATCACTAGCTTCACATTGAGAAAATGGAGTTTAAAAATGTACACTCTCATTGCAATGAAGTAGCCATGGTGCCTAGAATGTCCCCCTAAGGGTTATTTAAAGGAATATATATATAAAGTCACGGTGGGGGCTGTGGATAAATGATAACCTGGGGAGATATAGTTATGATGAGGGTGATCAGTTGGTATAATTTAGTGCCCTGTGGCAGGGTAGAGTTTGTAAATTTGGTTGCATGCCATCAACCCCTTTCACCCTTACACTCTCCCCATTGTCACGGCAATGACAAGTCTATGGTCTGTGATTCCAATAAAGTGCCTGTATTGAACCAAGGAGTGCCTGGACCCCCTTTATTTTACTTCATTGGTCCTGGGAATCTGGTGTTTGGTTCTGGTCACAGAAAGCACCCAGGCTCTGACTGATGGGAGTGAGTGCAGTTCCATACTTTTTTCGAAGGCAATGACAAGTCAACCTCTCTGCGAAATGGACCATTGTACAACATCAACTATGATATCTGACACGCTGAAAGGAAATGAGAAGGGAGATGCCTGTAGGAGAAGAATCCTAGTGAATGTTTTGCCATGTTTACCATACATATATCTGTTAATATTTAAATTATATAAATAAGAAAAACAAGGCAGGATCAAATGGATTTTAAACACAGTTTATACATACACAATCAAACAAGGAAAAAAATATATATGTATTCATATATTAGTCACATTTAATCTTGTTTGTGTCAGAACTGTCAAGTATTTACCTGAACATATAAAAAACATTTGCTGTATATAAAATATACTGCCGTTAAATATTTACGAAGCCTTTTTTTTTTTTTTATCACTTGCCATTACGCTATGATTGTGATTCCCATAATGCAAACGTTATTTGGCTTCCATGTATATATGGAAAAATATATCCTTTAACATAGATTTTATCTGGCAAACAGGGATAGCAGCTCAAAATTTATAAATCTCTCAGGGCAACAATGCTTTTAAATAAGGCCATTACAAAATTATTCATTTTTAACCTTTTTGGGTCCTCAAGCCTAAAAAATGACCATACTATAGTGATAAACAAAATAAAATGTGGTTAGAGAGACCACGATTATTACCTTAGCTCTACACAGTCAAAGTTGACCATTTTCAAAATGGTGGCACTTAAGTTAATATTCATGGTATGGACAGTGTGAAGGGCACTTTTTGTGGGCTTAAGAAAATAAGAATATCTACAATATTTAATGAGAAAAAAAATATTTGCTAAGAGAATATGATCCCTCTATAAAGAAACGTATCTCATCTATATTTTTGTGTGCCTCTGATTGTTGCAAAATGTCACGGCCACTTGAAAAACAACTAAATTTGGTTAAATATAGCTTTAACTCTAAAAGCCTGGTCTTCTATGTACCAATATTTTGTCAGACCTCTCAAAATGAATCTACAAGCCCCTTGATGTAAACAAAAAGCAGCTAAATAAAAACTAGACGGGGTGGGGTAGCTATTTAACTAAGGAACTGCAACTTTGTGTTTTTTTTCTACAGAGATTACATTGGACAAGCCAATATTGTGTACAGTAAAGAGATCATAGTCAAAAATGAATTTCATTTCATCCTCTTACAGTATACATTGCCTCTATGTGCACTTCCACCCCGTGAGGACAAACCTGTTGCACTCTGCAGCACTGAACATCATGTCTGCATTGTTCAAACCCAATAAAAAAAGAGGGAGTTCTAATCTCCTGGCAACAATTAGACAGTTGTCTGGCTGCTATGACGGCTGTTAATCCTGCATTACTCACTGAAACCTCTTAATGCAGAAGAGTGGGAACTATTAAATCTCTAATCCCTGGTTTCTATAAGCACTTGGTGATATACTCTTTTGCTGTACAATGTATGTTTTGTATCAGAATGCGTTAAATAGTTTATTTGTGGTATGTCCTCATTGTGAAGCAGGCATACTCTATCTGAAATCCTGTAAGGCCCACTAATTGCAGCTAAAAAGGCTTAAGACTGGGATCATGCTCAAATGGGACAGGTAATCTACTGACATACCCAAATACAGTTGAAGCACAAATAGGGGTAACATTGCAGGAACAGATGGCATCAATATTACCCATATAATACTCAACAACCCTATTCATTTACAGTAACCACGAGCATAAAAGCCCCTTTTAACCACACAAACAGGAGGGTCTGTGTGAACATACTTAGGAAGTGATTCATTCTCTCAGAGAACAGTCACTGGAAATCCCATTCTTTATCATCATAGAACAAACAAGCTTCTCATCAGTGTCTTCGCCAGAGTATCACACATCACATACAACATAACCATAAACACTATTTCATGTGTAGAAAGAGATGCCTTTTGTATCATTTAAAATAAGATTCAAGGATCAGATACGTGTGTAAATAAACATTTGCCTCTTCAAGTTCAAAGGAGTGGACCAATCAATTTCAGACAGGCAAAGAAGCAGAAGGTTAATTCATTAATTCTGGGGAGCGTGGGGGTTCATCAGTCATTCCTTCCCATCTTAGCAATCAGTTCATCACAAATTTTTGTTAGCTCTTCGATCTCCTGGTTCTGGAAACAGAAAACAATAGCAAAGCTCAGCTGTACTGTGATGTAACGGTCAGCAATCAAGTATTTTCTGCAGGGCACAGGGACCTCTGTACAAATCTAAAAAATATTAGGCCCGGTGCATGATAATTGATATAGAACAAATTACTCAATACGAAAAGTGCAATGTGGTGGATTAGTTTACAGTTAGTTATGCTAAGTGGGTTTCCTATTTCATTTTTATATATATATATATATATATATATATATATATATTTTTTTTTTTTTTAGTTATGTTTCTCAAGGCATTGCTGGTTTGCTTTCTAATTATTAGACCTGTTTAAGGGTTACTTCAGCCAGGCTTAAAATCTTGTATGGCACACTCATGCTAGGGATAAATGTTCACTCGCTAGTGCCTATTGGCAAGTGGTACTTTTGTGCACTGATTCCAGTCACATTTATATTTTGTTTAATTTTCATACTCCTTTGTATAATTTGTGATGTCTATTCCATATGCACACACACTATCTATACCAAGATCCCCCACCCCTCCAAAAAAGAATGTTTATTCTAACAAGTTTTCAAGGGATACACAATAATGAACGGATCATCAAACAGCAATATTACACAATCCAGAAATCATTAAATCATTGCAATAAAACCCTTTTAGATGAAAAGGGGGATTCATTCACATATTACAATATAAAGTTTAGGCCATCACAGTGCTCAATCTTGATGGATCCCAGTTTAATTTTAAACATGGGAGATATATTTCCACGTGTATTGCAGTTTGGAAACAATCAATGTAAAATCAGTGTGGTTGGAGAGTTATATAAATATAACCAAAAAAATGGGAATTACCGTACGTAAGAGTGTATGTCAGGACTTTTTATGCAGGCAGCGTAACAGGTAAGTATTCTGCTTAATTATGCATGACATAGCTTTATGAGGTCAATGCTTGCACAGTTTTTCCTGCTAAAATATGTTCAGGTTTCCCAATAATATGTTTTGAATGAAATTATATTTCTCAATTTTATTATAATTGGTGACCGTAATATCCTTAAAGGAGCATTAAGTACCGAGACTTAAATCTTAAAATCTCAATCTTATACACTATTTGATGTACAGAAAGATGCTTTTTGCATTATTTAAAAGAACAAAATTATTCCATAGATTAGATAAACGTAATCATCTCCGAGCAATGGCTGAAATAGCCTCTCTGTGACAAACCACCTAGTCACCATCCGCCTCCAGGCTGATTTCCTCTATGTTTTCCCCGAGAGACTATTCTCACTGCCTAGCCCCCATCACCTTTTCCACCAGATCAGGAGCGCCCCTTCCTTTGGCTGTACCAGGAGTCCAGAAATCCCCCACTTCCCAAACAGCTAGAAGAGCGTTTTTTGGAGGTAAGGTACCCCGAACTATGTGGAACAATTGCTACCTGAAAGCCAGGGGAAGCGCCCCCCATTTCGTCCACTGGAGCGCCCAACATTTGGCCGGCCAAAGTCACATGTATCCTGGACCTCTTTTGGGCATGGACTCTGTAAGCAGCCAGTCAAAAACATTACCCAGGTGGCAGTTTGTTAATTCTTCATGAATCCGCTATCTTGTTAACATGGGTGGTTGGATCAGAGCTATCCAGGGTTATGTGTTGGGGTTTCTGTTGATCTTGGTATGTTTTTAAGGTGATTTTTGTTGTGCCCTGGGAGATAATCA
The DNA here is from genome assembly GCF_036172605.1 of Pelobates fuscus. Taxonomy (NCBI): domain Eukaryota; kingdom Metazoa; phylum Chordata; class Amphibia; order Anura; family Pelobatidae; genus Pelobates; species Pelobates fuscus. The sequence continues at coordinate 260,013,746 of NC_086319.1, read as the reverse complement.
GTTTAGCGAGCAGCAACTCAATTATCTCAGAGACACAGAGGAACCAGGGCAGGATTATTTGCAACTGAATAGGGACCAGATGCTGGGGCTCCGTGTATAAATGAAAGTGCAGTGCCTAATAAAATCTACTACTAACATTACCCCCAACACTACGGGAAAGGGAACTCTTGACGGTGATACAGCGGCGAACTGCCACACTCTCTGACAGACAACCACTAGAAGCGCTTCCTCCTTCAGACCTTTTATTTCCAAAGGCCATTGCATTTGGTGTCATCGTAAACACAAAACGATGTTGCTAAACAAGCAGTATCTCTATGACCAGAGATCTTCGTGCATGATATAAATCTTGCATGAATCAGACTGCTAACCAGAGAGAGACCTTACGAATACAGGTAAGGTTTTTATTTTTGCAATATTGGGAGATGCCATCCAATGGTTTCTGCACATAAATTCTCATACACACCTTTTGCTGAAGCGCTCTTTCCAGCGAATCCACTTTCATTTGCTCCTTTCTCAGCGTGGCTGTGAGAGCTGCACTTTCTGCTTTTGCCTTGGTCCGAACTTGGGCAATCTCTTCATTGGCTCTTTAAGAAATGGAGACACAAGACAAAATTGTAATTGATTTGCGGTTTATCATCAAGAGATAGCCTAATACACTAACTTTTCAAAACACAAACAAGATATGTGATCTTGATTACTCAGTTAAAATATAGCCTCCAAATTCAAATAAATGATTTCAGAAAATCAAAAAACACCAAAAAGACCATGCAAACTATTAAGCAAAGACTACTTGCTTACAAAATACCACAAGAACTCCCCAGGGCTGGCTTCAACACATGGTTGTGAAGAGAAGCACAAATGCAGAAGCACTGCAAACAGCAATGGCATCCCATGGTTGGGACAAAATAGATAGATCACCCAGATTATATGGCCCAGTTACCACAGTTGCAATTCCTACAGTGAACTAAGCCAGTACTAGCATGGCCAAAAGCAGCAATGAACATTTCTCTGAGCTTCCTCTCCCAGACAAAAGCGAATATGAACGTTAAATTCCTAGTCAATTCTTCAGTGGTCAGATTAGATTGTGCCAAGACAAAATACACCACCCATGCAAAGAGTCAAGGATGGGTTCAGTTTGTTACTTATCTCTGTATATACATTTAATATTAAAGGGATATTCTCAGCAACAACAACTTTTGTTTTATGAATATAGATCATGTCCTTGCAGTCTCACTGTACAATTATCTGCCAGTTAGGAGTTAAATCCCATTTGTTTTCTGTCTATGCAGCCCTAGTCACACCGCAACCAGGAAAATAAATTGTTTAATTTATCAATCAGTACAGGGTGTTTACTTTAGATGTTTTGTTAGTTGAACTTTGATCACACACAGAAGGCTCCTGCAGGCTGGAAATCACTGATAAAAAGCTCTGGTGTTAGTAGTACTTGTCAGTAGGAATATTACAGGTGTATTCATTAAAGTGAGAATTCAAATTGAACTTCACACTTAAGGCCAAAATAGCTGAATTGGAAGCGTAGCTGACTGAGGCTATGTTGGCCTTTATTCATTTTTCACATTAGTGAATTATCCAGTTAGGCTGGTTTCAATGGAGACTATTATATTGTTGTGCAGATTTATTTTTTATGTACAGCCCAGTATGATGTGTTTATTTCATAATACTGTCTCACACACACACCTAACACCTCACTTTTCTTTAGCCGTTTATTTTATAATATTGTCACACACACCTCACTTTTTTATCTCAATTATAAAATGGTACCTGGTGCACACAATAGCTTTTATTTCAAGTAATTTATTCAGATTGAATGAGCATTTACTCCATTTTTTAAAAAATGTATTTTTATTGTGCATTGTGATAAAAACAGGCAGGCTCGTGGTGCCCCAATAGCAATCCTCGAGCGTTTTTCATGCTTAACAGTAGGAGCAATGGGTTAATAGGCACATTTTGTATAATAAGGTATAGAGTAGAATAAGCATATATAGTGAACAGACCTAAGCAGTACAGTAGCTAGTCTATGGGTGATACAATTAACTCTGGTTTGCAACGCTAGTGACTTAGACAGGCTAGAGCTATTAAAACATATCATGACATTCAAGCTAGGTCTTATGAGATTGTCTTACCATAGTTGGTGTTGTCAACAGTTTAACCAAAGCAAATCAGTTTAGTAGATCAATAAAGAATTTTACCACCCCAGGTTAACCCCCCGCCAGTGTCTGTGTGCCGTGAGGCTTGCCTCTGAAGTGTAGTGACTGCAGAGGGGCTCAAGCTTAGGAACAGCCATATTAGGTGCAGTCCAGGCAATTGGCAGATTGATAGTTCTCTTACGGTGTACTTGCGGTTTGGTACAGTGTCTGCCTCGGGTAGGAGTAAGATCTCTGCAGCCATGTCGTTTTCAGGGTGATTTCGCAGCTATGGGCTATTGGTCAATGTGGGTCTGCTGCCTTGCGGTGCTCGCAGTGTACAAGGGTTCGTCGCAGGTGCCATGTCTCTCTCTTTGAGGGTCCTCTCTATAAGAGCACGTGGATGTGCTTGAGTGGTAGTTCGCCGGTGTCGGTCTCCACCGACCTATTGTGCTGCTGCTCGCATGGGTGCGACTTGGTTCCGGTTTCTCCACTACCGTTCAGCTTGACCCGAAGTGGGTCTTGGCAGGTACATGTCGGTTTCCACGCGTCCCGTGTCAGTTTGCTGCCAGTGTAGGGCGGGTGCGTCTGTCGTTTGCTGGCTTGGGGACTCTGCATGTTGTCTCCGCCATTTTGGCTGCGGCCTCCGAGTTCTGGGGCTCCGTCACAGCCTGGAGTGCTAGTATTTCTGGCTGCTGGCTGGCCCAGGGTGGGGACCGGGGGAACAGGGCCAGACCCACTCAGCCTTGTCTGCGGCTCGTGCCACTGGTGGGCAGGATAGCGGCCGTCCACCTCACTCACCGCCGAGCGCTCCCCATCGCGGGAGACGGAGAGGAGCCCCTCTGAGGGACTAAAACTCTACAGCAAGCCTCACCTCAGGACCAGGTGTCCTTACACAGGGTCGCCTTTGCCAGTCGTTTGATGGGTATTAAATCTATTTTTCTTGTGAAAATTGGGCTAAGACACAGGAGCTGTTCTTTTGTGCGACCTGCCAGCATGGCGGTCGGCCCCGCCCCTCTCCATTTGTTTTTTAATTATGAATTTATTAAACATCATTATTAATATTATTTATTAAACATAAATGTAAAACTGTTTGAGACCAATACAGAGGATAGCTTTCTAAACCATGAATACAGACAGGCCTTACTTGTTCAGCTTCTCCTCTGCATGGAGCTTCAGGGCTTGGTACCTCTGCTCCTCTTGCTTTACTCGTGCTAAATAATCCTGGGCGCACTTCTTAAGGGCTTCTTCATTCTGGCAAAATAAAAGAACAAGAGGTGCATTATATTTGTTTTATTTTATAGTGCAGAAACATTCTATTAGAAAAGACAGCGATTGTCTTGGAATTTTGTCAAGGCATGCCAACATTTAACGAGAACAAACAAAACTATAATTCCTGGAAAACCAGAGAAAAATAGATGGGTGGATTGGCGCTATTGATCAGGAAAGCAACTACTCCCAAGTGCCTAAGAATCACCAAAAAGCACTATAGACATACATCCAAATGTTGTTTTATTTTTGGATGTATGCCAACATTTGCTTTTCTTGCATGAGTTAAGCCACAAATCAACATATACAGATATCAATAAATTGAAACAATATGCCTCATCCTAAGTAACTGGGTATTTTAGACAGTGCTTTTCTGTCCTTTAGAACACACCTATGTACTAGGTTCTGATCTGGCGGTCTAACTCTCCATTATAAAAAGTGTGTAGGTAACCGAGTACACATGTAGGTAGTTCAAATACAGCACAATAAAGACAAGAGGAAATTGTACATTATGCATTGACATTTCTTGGACAGTAATATTACAAAAATAAAAGATGGAGAAAAGTGATAAAAAGTGCCTTACTAAAGTACCTTGAGTTATAGCAACTATGTCATTATTTCCCTGGTGCCAGATAGAGTCCTTTCCCAATAGCTAGTGGGTCCACTTCGAGCATTCCAAGTATGGTGTGGGTAGCCTAGTGTCTGCATTTTAACTCTCCCTTTTCTTCTAACGCTACTATCTTTTTTCTTTTCTCTTCCTCTTTAGCTCTTCCTCCTCTAACACTTACTTGGAAATGTTTCTCATATGAACTCTACTTTCAGTTCCCAAACATGTTAACATGGTGCCTGTTGTCCCCTCCACCACCACCGCGTCCGGATAATGTTGTATATGAAGTTGAAGAAATGTACACAATATGGGTATGGGATTCTTTTTTAGAAAACCAGTCTGGACACCATAACAACTTTATCAAAATGTAGTTGTTATGTCACCAGACTGGCGCTGGCTTAACTTTAGGGGTTAAATAGTTCATGAATGGTTTAACCCTAACGTCTGTGCTCCAGTGCTAGATCGCTCTGCCTTTTTGTCCTTCCACTATTGCTAGCATCGGGTAAGGATGACGCATGTTGGCTTAGACCAGTAGGCTGACCACTCTAAGCCAGTCAGTGGCACCCCTGCCTGAGCCATCTTTATGTAGGATTTCAGAAAGTAGAAGTGCAGGGGAGCAGAGCAATCTGGCACCGGAACACAGACTTTGGGGTTACTCCTTACTCCATTCCCTCCGTAATCCCTCCCTGCATTATATGTATCCCTTTCACTCTAGTGTCCCTCCCCTTGTTCAACCACAGTCCACCCTTTTAGCATTGCACACTCCCTCCCTCCTTGGCTCTGACTGGCACATATGCCAAAGTATTTTATTTGAAGATGAAATGGTGTGATGACAAAGAAAGAGTGGAAAACTTTGCCCTGGGCTGGTTTCCAGGTATGTTTTATAATATTTTAAAGGTTATTTGGGAAGACCAAAAATATATATATATATATAGAATAAAAGTAATAAAACAAGAAGAATTAAAAAAAAACAAGAATTAAGAATTAAAAAAAACAAGAATTAAGAATTAAAAAAACAAGAATTAAGAATTAAAAAAAACAAACAAAAACAAACAGTATCTGAAGTAACCATTTAAAGTCTTATCATGAATAATGTGTACACTGGACATCATTTATACTGACATGTGCCTGTATTTTTATGTGACATTACCTTCTTGAACCCCTCAAGAACACCTTTAAGATTCTCGTAACGCCGAAAAAGATCAGAGAGAGAACGTTCCACTGAGTTGAGGTCAGTTATGGCTTGGTCCTTTTCAAGAGTGAGTTGCTGGAGGTTCTTCTGAGAAGCCATCTTGCCTCTCTGCTCATCTTCTGTTTAAGAAAAACAAAAAATAGAAAATAGCATTACAAGACAGAAGTAAATCTTAATCGCTGACATAGCCACATACCATTTTGTTGAGCCTGTCGATTAGAACAGACAAATCATATTCTTCAAGACCCAGACAAATGCCCACATCAAAAATTTAGTGTAGAAGCAACCCAATGTAATAGAGATAACTAACATTGAATCTAATTTGTATTAAAACATAAATCTTATAATTGAAGAATGGAATTCTGAGCTAATTTAAAAATTAAGAGTGGGTTACCAAGCCAACACTACCAAGAGACAAGGTAAGAGGAACTAATGCCTGGCTACATTTGTTACCTTTCCACAACACTGTTACAATAAAGCTATGGAGTCTGCTTTAAAAAAGCAGTGAGGGTGTGACACCTCCCGATACCGCCAGACGGGACCCAGAGAGGGTGACGGCCTTTGTGCCGAGACAGCCTAGACAAGGCACCTATGCTGCAGTCACCACCTGAAGGCCTCACAGTGCCCAATAACAGTGGTTTGCTGCTGATATTATGCTATTAATCTACTGTTTTGCTATGCCCCCATTGCTTCTCAGTTGATTTACTTTTCATTGAGTTAAACGTTAGCACATCATCAGTAAACCGCAACAAAACTCAGCTCCTATAACACGTAACTATTACTTTTTTATTAAGAGAACCACGCACCTGACCATGCATTCATAAAAAAAGAAACATTTTGTGCTGTTGTTTTATTGACATAACCGTGTATTAATATATGGATATATTTGGCGTGTTCCTGCTGTTGTGGCACGGTACGCTTGTTTGTTATTTTATGCGCAACAAAAACAAAGAATTTTTTTTTTTTTTTTTTTTTTTTTTTTTAAAACAGTGAGGGTATTGTTTTACAAGGATGTGTTAGTCAAAGAAACTTTATTTAAAACCTTGATTTCCATATTGTTACGTTAGTTCCTTAGTAAAACACAATTCTATTATACAATATAATTCTATTATGTGTCTGTCATGTCTATTTCAAATGCTATGTGACATAATCACCAACTAAGTACGACAAAGCTTTCAGTGCTGAATCCAAGTTTCATGTTGTTTGCATTTGATGGTGTTTGTGTCTTTACACTGCGTATGCATGTAAAATAATGCGTGGTGAGCACTATGTCTGAATTCCCAGCATAAACACATGGTGTTACAGGAAGAATTCTGCTCAGTTGGTGCCCTGGTATGGGTTTAATGAGAAATAAAAAAAATAGTGTAATTCAAAACCCCTGGGCCGTGAATCACATGCTGATTACTAACTTGTGTAAGTGAGTCAGAGACGGATGAACTGAACCCTGTGCAAAGTCGTGATAATACTCAGCAAAACTTGGTAGATTGATGAAACTTAAATTTTATACTTACCAATCATCTGTGCAATAGTTTTTTCATATTCTGCAACAATTTTCCTGAAGAGAGATAAAAAAACACCCCATTAACAACTCCCATACTCACTTTACCAGAGGCCAGAGATACCCCATATGATTATGCAAGTGTCATATTCATTATACCAGTCTACAGAGATATTCGGCACCTGCAGTAGTTACAGCATGTACATGACTACTAAGCTCACTGAATGTGAGCATATGAAATAGATCATTGGTCCTCACCTCATTTCAAGCACCTCTGTGCGGCTCTCTTCATACTTCACTTTCCAGTCCTTTGCTTCAATCTCCTTTATAATGATCTTTTGAACCAAACAGATAAAAGATCAGGACTTTCAAGAAAAAGCTACATGCCACTTACACTGCTGCAACACTCCTTTGGTCGTCATTTGTAGTAGCAGAAATGTCACTGATTAGCTTCATTTACAGCAATAACACTGTAACAAGCTGTGTTAATGACAGAACCAATTCTTTAACAGAAGCAAACATGTCTGGGGGCCTAGCATTCATCACAAAATTAAAAAACAAACATTTGAACAGTAATCATTCTATAATTGAAGGGGATCATGCCAGTAACAGTTCTGTAGTTCAGGGTTCTTTTGACAGCAACAATTTAGTATATGACGGACCTAGAAGCATTAATAGTCTTGTGAATGAACCGTCTACAGGCAGCAGTAGTTTTGAGATAGAAGGGCCTACTCAGAGTATATTACCTGCTTCTGAAGAGCCTACAGCAGGGGTGCCCAAGAGATAGAACCCCAGATGTTGTAGAACTAAAACTCCCATGATGCTGTGCATGTCTTTAGAATGACAAAGCATCATGGAAGTTGTAGTTTTAAAACTTCTGGGGATCTACCTTTTGGGCACCCCTGGCCCAGAGGAATTTAAAGGCCAGTGGCTGAAGGTTATACCAACATTAGTAGATCCGTAAATGAAGGGTGTTTTAACAAACATAGTTCAGTGTATAAAAAGCCTATGGGTAGCACTGTAGTTGAAAGGCCTATTGAAATAAATAGATTGCTATACTATTGACACTCCTAAGCCAGAACTTCCCATTGACAGTAATAACCATGTGACCGAAGAGCTTACAGGCAGTTATAAACCAAAGACAGAAAGTATTGGCAGACAGAACATTCCGCAATGTAATGAGGACAGTAGCAATTACATGAGTGAAGGGCCTCTGCATATTACATGGCTCAGATTAACTATATACTATTGCTTATTAGTGGAAAATTAACCCACATGTAAATATAAATTCGTCAAGCAATGTATCTTCATATACAATAACCAATAGAATTGTATCGACCATAAAATTCATGGAGATTAATGCATGAACTTCATGAATGTAGGAGTGATATTACCAAAACTAACCACAATGGAAATAGCTAGCAAGACCAATGATCAAAGAAATGGCTACAGAATATTGAGTGAGGGCATGCTAACAATAATACATGCTTCTATGGATGTGGAAGTGATCACTGAAGGACCATAATAATTTGTATACACACTGCAGTTTTATGTCTGCTTCTGAGTGAGAGTAATGAGGCTTATTTTTAAGTATTTTTGTATTTTGAATAATTCAATATGAAAACTTTCTATGACTTTAACAATTCTGTTACAGCATATTTATAATGTGAGCTGCTAGTTATTTACACCGTTTCTAGGATTAGTATTGCATTCATAACATCTATATACATGTTAATCATGACTTTTAATTTACAATAGTAACTAGTGTTTTACACTAGAAACATTTATGAACATTAAAGTCACAGAGTAAAAGGAGAAATAAAGTGTGAGTGTAAGTTACTAGTAACAAGTATTTAGTATCTCTGGCCAGCAACTGTTTGAATACATATAATCTTAAATAACTATGGAAAATTTATAAAAAGTAATATTGGGTGTGGTTAGTGATTTTCTGGAAGACCTCACTAGAGCAAGGATGCTGGCAAATATGGCTAGTGACAATACCCCCTCACATTTTTGTAAATATTTTATTATATCTATATATTTGACAACACTGAAGAAATTACACTCTGCTACAATGTAAAGTATTAAGTGTACAGCCTGTATAACAGTGTATATTTGCTGTCCCCTCAAAATAACCCAATTAGCCATTTTCCCTCCCCGGTGTCATGTTACTCGTTAGTGTTACAAGGTCTAAGGTGTGTTAAATTTGGTGTTATCGCTCTCACACTCTCTCATACTGGTCACTGGAAGTTCAACATGGCACCTCGTGGCAAAGAACTCTCAGAGGATCTGAAAAAGAGACTTGTTGCTCTACATAAAGATGGCTTAGGCTATAAGAAGATTGCCAAGACCCTTACACTGAGCAAGACTATATAGCGGTTTCACAGAACAGGTTCCACTCAGAACAGGCCTCGCCATGGTCGACCAAAGAAGTTGAGTGCACGTGCTCAGCGTCATTTCCAGAGGTTGTCTTTGGGAAATATATGCAGGAGTGCTGCCAGCATTGTTGCAGAGGTTGAAGGGGTGGGGGCAGTGGTGTATTTTAATTTTGTGCTGCCCTAGGCATGACTAAACCTGGGCACCCCCCCCTAATGTAAATTTACCATTAGGGCGCATCTCTTCCTGATTAAGAACCCACCCCTTCTTCTTTAGACTCCACCTTCTCCTGCTCCTTTTAAAGGAATACTATAGGGCCAGGAAAACAAAGCTGTTTTCCTGCCACTATAATTCCCTATAGTGCCCCTCTCCCACGTGTCCTCCCCTCCCCCACTCGACACGGAAGGGGTTAAAATCCTATGGGTATTTAGCAGATGCTGGATGTCCTCATGCACAGCGTGAGGATGTCCAGCAACAATTAGGTGACTTTTGGTCACCTAAAAACCCAAAAGTCCCTCTAGTGGCTGTCTGGTAGACAGCCACTAGAGGTGGAGTTACCCCTCAAGGTAATTATTGCAGTTTCAGAGAAACTGCAATAATTACACTTGCAGGTTTAAGGGTACTGGGACACTGCACCCATACCACTTCAATGAGCTAAAGTTGTCTGGGTGCCTATAGGGTCCCTTTAAGCACACACTCTGACAGACACACACATTCACTGACACAATGGCAGATACACACTGATCGTAACACACTCAATGACAAACACACAGACGTCACCGATTTCACACACACTCATTTACTGACAGAGAGACACACACTAATAGTCAGACTCACTGATTTGACAGACACATGCATACACTAACAGACGTACATATACTCACACACACGTACATACGCTAACAGATGTAAATACACTCATACACACACTAACAGACACACATACACACTGACATACACTCATATACTAACAGACACATACACTCACATACATACACACACACATTAATAATATAATTAACATTTTACCACTCCACCCAGCCTCCCTACCTTTTGGGAAAGCTGGCATGGATGAGTTCCTGGGGTCCAGTGGGGCTGCAGTGAGGCTGGCGGCTGTTCTAATCAGAGGTGGCGAGGGAGCTATTATCTCTCCGCTCTGCTCCCTCACAGGCTGTCTACTGATGCCGGGAGCCGGAATATGACATCATTTTTATTTATTTATTTACACTATATGATCATACATTGCATAAGCCTGCCACAAACATCAATGTACCCCATCTTTGGCAGGTCCTACTCTCACTGCCAACTGTCTACTAAATGAGCTACTCACTTGGGGAAATCCTTCCATCTCGAGTTCTCTGCAGTACAAAGCTTAAATAGGGTCCTGAGATGAGACACCTGTGGCAGGGGGCGGTGCAAAACCAAGGAGCTGGCTAGACTCCTAAATATATGTGGGAAAACAAGGGGCTGGCTGCACTCACCTAAACATGCTTAAATTGAGTGCTGCTGGGGGCCAATAAGTACAGTAAAAATAGAAATCCAGCACACTCACTTATCAACTAAACAGCTACTTTGATGCTGACAGATTTGACTAGTTTTATTAAAAACACCTAATCTAGGCAAAAAATAATGGGGGTTTATTTACACTATATGATCATACATTGCATAAGCCTGCCACAAACATCAATGTACCCCATCTTTGGCAGGTCCTACTCTCACTGCCAACTGTCTACTAAATGAGCTACTCACTTGGGGAAATCCTTCCATCTCGAGTTCTCTGCAGTACAAAGCTTAAATAGGGTCCTGAGATGAGACACCTGTGGCAGGGGGCGGTGCAAAACCAAGGAGCTGGCTAGACTCCTAAATATATGTGGGAAAACAAGGGACTGGCTGCACTCACCTAAACATGCTTAAATGGGGTGCTGCTGGGGGCCAATAAGTACAGTAAAAATAGAAATCCAGCGCACTCACTTATCAACTAAACAGCTACTTTGATGCTGACAGATTTGACTAGTTTTATTAAAAACACCTAATCTAGGAAAAAAATAATGGTTATTTTGAGGGGACAGCAAATTGACACGGTTATACAGGCTGTACACTTACTACTTTACATTGTAGCAGTTGTCATTTCTTCAGTGTTGTTACATGAAAAGATAAAATAAAATGTTTACAAATATGTGAGGGGTGTACTCACTTTTGTGAGATACTGTATATAGCAACAATATGTAGGGATCGACCAATATAATTTTTCATAAACTGATGCCGTTACAGTTATTGGTTACCTTTCGGAATGATAACAGATGCCGATATTCTGTACATTTAAACTTTTGAAAAAAAACAACATAATTTCTACACAAATGTGGCATTTACTGAACATGCCAACAGTAAACATGCTCCTACCACTTGCAGTCAGTTAGTACATGCAGGGATCACTGAGACTTTATTTAATTGGTCTTTACCTTTTTACAAAGTAAATTTAAAAAATTGAATCAACTGTAATCTAGCAATAAAACCCCACCATATAGCACGGTAGTGTGATCCAGAACAGAAGTTAGAATGTACTACCAAAAACTACAGCCATAAAAAACCTCAGGACTTCACCCACTTGAGTTTAGGGTCTCTGTGGATATGGTAGAGAAAACAGTCTCTACAAGACTTTAATCTGGAGAGAGCAGCAGAAAGCAGAGTCATATCTGGCTAAAATATAAGCACATCCCTTTCACGACAAGATACATGGCAATAGATTCACTGACAATGATCAGAGATGACTTGACTAGTGACTTGCTAAACAGAGAGAAAGAAATCGCAAACCTGTTCCTCAAGTGGACTAATGGATCTCAGAACCACTAACTAACACTACAGTATTTCTAGACTTCCTATTTCAGTACAGAAAGACTTGATCGTAACCACTGATAATTGCTGCTTTGAGAAAAAGGGGTGTAGCGAGACATACTGCTCTATTTGCTCTTCCAATAAAGGCATAACAGCAGTTCCCTCCAAGAATCAATTTCTGCTGGCAGAAGATACTAAACAAATTATAAAAATAATAATGTGGGTGTTTCCTTTAATGACCATGTCAATGTAAATGACAGTTATGGAGAAGACTATACAAGATGTGGGTTACCTCCTCTCTGATCATGGAAAGCACAGAAGTTTGGTCAGACTCGTTCAGAGTGATGCTGTCCAAGGGACTTTGGTTCTCGCCCCTTGAACTCTGCTGAAACAAGAAAGCTCTGATTCACTCATTATCCTCTCCTTTAATGTCAAAAAGGGAAGGGGATCAGTAAGCCCAAAGCACAGATCTGCTCCTCGCTGTGGTAATGTCAAATGTTTCTCAATGTCATCTGGACAGTTGCAAAATTGTAGACAAAAAGAAATGAAACAGAGATGAAGAACAAAACCTAGAACAAACTACCCTAAGATGCTTTCCCTAGACACCTAAGTGCACGAGATAGCTTAATTTTTGTAAAAAGTGTTTGTTTAGCTATTGAACTGTAACATGATCTTTAGTCAGTCAAATCCTGCTAGAGTATCAGGAACATTATGGTTTAAGATCAATAAAAAAAATTCCAAAAATGCACAATTAAAACTTCCCTGTTGTACATTTTAAGACCACAAAATATTTGAAGGATTATTATAAGCCAGTATCATGGACTACATTTTTCACAGGACACATATCTATTTTTCGTAGTTTAGATATCAGCCATAAAACTCCACCTTAAATATTAGATACTAATTCTGGAGTGAAACACCTAAACAAGTGGTGAAATCGTGGGGAAGAATATGGGTTTCGGAGGTTGAAAATAAGCCCTTGTTGGTGTAAACATTGCTGTAGGAGGGGATATATGACTGAAAGAGGTTAAATATGAATAGTGTGGACAGAATATGGACCTGCATGGAGAAGAAAGACTTGGGAAGGATCATGACAGCAATGGAATGAGGGTATACGATTATCGGTAGTGAGGTTGGAAGAAATTGGCTTATGAGGGTGAGGAGTAAAAGGATGCATACGGAATTATGGGAATGGCTGACAAATGTCAGCTGAAATATTGAAGCGCTGTCTGAGAGACAGTGTGGGGGAAGCAAAAGGGGCTAAGAGGGCCTGCAAACATCTGTGGTGGTGGGTTGTTACTAATAAAGCCTTTAAGATAGGAGTGATAGACACAAGAAGAGCCTCAGAGACACGGGTGTACTGAAAGTCAGGAGAAGTAAATACATTGAGCATTGGGCTGACTACAAACGTGTGGCAGTAAAGTACTAGTCATAGACAGTCTGCCTTTTTCTCCCTTCTTTTCAGTAAACATGAGAAAAAGGAATAAATCTTAATGAAATTAATATTTTCTTTTTAACCCCTTAAGGACACATGACATGTCTGACATGTCAAGATTCCCTTTTATTCCAGAAGTTTGGTCCTTAAGGGGTTAAACTAATATTTCTATGTGGCATTTAATTGGAGTTAAAGTATGAATACTTAACCTTTTCACAATTTTTTTTTAAAAATAACTTGGTGTAATTTTTTGGGTGATGAGGTGTCGTACTGAATTTTTACATGACACAGTAAACAAAATCATAAGTTGCATCATCACCCCTGTTTAGAAACTACGGATGTAAATATAGACATATCTAATACACGAATTACAGCAGATCTTAAATTTAACTTCCTAACATTAAATTAACCCAGGCAAGATGATGGGCTTTGGACTCCAACTATCATGTATTCAGGTTCAGAACCTTTTTAGCGTAGCAGATCTCACATTAAAATGCATGTATATGTGTTTGTTTTGTTAACTATTCTGTAGAAGTGACTTTCTTCTTGCTATTTTTTTTTATTTACTTTTTTCAGGTTCTAACTATTACATTTTTCAATATGATCACTGCTTATTGATGTACAAGTATATGAAAGAGCAACAATATATTTTTTGTTTTCTTTGTGACAATGAATGGTAGATCAGGAAAATGTTCATCTTAACTAATCAAGGTTCTCTTTGGTCAGTGGGAGAATGCGAGTCTTAAAGCATGTGTTGACCCTTAAGTCCTTGGAAAGGATCATCCTAGTTAAACGTGTCTTAAATACTGCTGAATCTGATAATCTTTAAGGATTTGCTGTGCTAAGCAACATGCATTATATATATATATATATATATATATATATATACACACACACATACGTATCCACACACACACACACACATACATACATACATATACACACCACAGCTGAAAGTAATCTTTCTAGAACAGTGAAAATATCTTCAATTGACATGTCCATAGAGAAATGGGTAATTAAGTGTTCTTGCATAGCAAGACCACTTAATGTTATCTCACATATATATTATTATTATTATTATAGCCAAATTTACCACCCTAACTCCTCCCACAGTTTTTACACTACATAGACAAAAATATACCAAAACGTGCGGATTGTTCCCGATTGGTGTGCTATTACTTTGTGGAATGTTTCGCCGAATGGTTCACGGAATATCGTCGTTCTCGAGACAAAATTGGTCCCATAAGAATGAATGGCAAAATGTTCAAAGCTAGAGTGGGAGCTGGCAAAAGCTGAAAAATCAGGACATGATTTCTAAACTGCCACCACTCCCTCATTTTCAAGCCCACCTACACAAATCATATATCAAAATGTTCAGCTATCCCTGCTGCCACTAGAAATGTCCACGGCAAAGCCATAGTCCTGATTGTTTTCACAATATGACCATTTGTTTGCAACTCACGCCGTCCATTGACATTCATTGAAACTCCACTCTAGCCAGCTCAAATTTGAAGGGCAATTTAAACTGTGACTGTGCCTTCATTGTTAATATTTCAGAGACATACTATGCATGTAGGTCTGGGTCTTGTGATTCTCACAATATAAAGCTCTTCGCTGTAGGATTTATAGTTTTTAAAATACAACCGTTTGAAGATGGAAACCGCCAAAATACTCTGACCTGTGCCAGGCTGGAGCAGCAAGTGATGTCATATACAGGGCCTTTTGTACCTGCTAATGTTTTTATAACTGTATGTTTTAATGTAACTGTGAAGCACTTTGGGCAACAACGTTGCAATTAAATGTGCTATATAAATAAATAATAACACTTCACACGGGGGGCGGAGCCTGACCACGAGCCGGAGCGGTCGCACCTCAGCGAGGCTCCCGACCGCAACCCGAATAAAAGCCTGACAAGTGGGGAATTAAACCCCCAACTTACCCACTCCTGACCAGGGGCACCATCGACACTCTCCCCTACAGCCTCCCATGCCGTTTGTGTGTCCGGCACGGGTTAACCGCCGGAAGCGCAGACCCGCGGCCTACAAGCCGGCTGCAGCCCTCGATTGGACGGCATTCCTCGACGGCCTCGATCAGCCAGAGGATTCAACAGGGGACGATCCCTACATAGCACCCTCACCCACTCGGGCAGAAATGGGCCGCCGGTCCCAGAAACCCCCACCGGAGACGGCCTCAGGGTCCAGAGACATCAGCACCATGCTGCAGCAACACAGGCCGCCAGCCAAAATGGCGGGAGCGGCGGAGCAGGACACCATGAAGGTACTCAGGGGTCCCAGCCCACATGCCCAACCCCCAGAACAGGTACCTACACCAGGGGGAACCACTGATGGGTCTGCCCCAGTCACCCAGCGGGACTTCCAGCACCTAATTGGGGAAATAAAAAACCTCCTGGCGACCAGCATAGCAGCCATTAAATCTGAAGTGCAGGCTATAGATGTCAGGGTGCAGGCCACAGAGAACGATGTTGCTAACATCAAACAGGGACTGACAACCATGCAGGACACAGTACTGGCACTCCAGACTCAACAGCAAGCACTCTCCCTACACTATATCGCCCTCGATGACAGGACAAGGCGAAACCACATAAAAATAAGAGGAGTACCAGACGACGTCTCCTCAGACGAATTACCTCACTACCTGAGACGCCTCGTGGCCGCCATCCTGCCACCCACACAGGCCAAGAAATTCAACACGGATGGGATATACCGCCTGCCACCTTCGGGTAGGACAGCCCCAAGATTGGCCCGAGACGTGATTGTCCGCTGTGCCGCCTCCCAAGACAAAAGAATCCTGATGACCGCTCTCCGGGGCAAGACGCCACTCACATTTGAAGGCGCACAGCTTAACATCTACCAAGACCTCACCAGAGCCACGCTACAATGGCGCAGATCGCTGAACCAAGTCACCAGCACCCTCAGAGAAGCGGGGATAGAATACCACTGGAGGTCGCCCAGATTCCTGGTGGTCACTAGACACGGAACTGTCCACAAACTCTCCACTCTTGAAGAGTTCCCGACATTCTGTCACGCTTTGGGCATACCCGCACCTAACCAGGCCACTGACAAGTGACCTACTCCTGAGGCCTGACTCCAACAACAGAGACTTTACCACACATGTCTTACGTTGCTCAGTTATGACTACCCATATTCTGCTGACCTTGAACTACTCCTAGCTCACCTCATCCCCCCCCACTGACAAGAGGGAGCGACCGCTCCAAACATACGTACCCCCCCCCAGACCCCCCTGGGCTCTGGTATACATAGAAGAAGGCCATAACTCAGAACCCGATAGGGTCACTACACACATACTATAGTTACTCACCCCTTCTCCCGAGGCAATACACACACTCACGATAACACACCATTGCGGACCCACACTCTCTAGTACATAATTTTGTTTAACTGCTATTGTTCATGCCGTACTATGTTTTCATGATTATGTTTGATGTACAGTTCAAATACTCTTGACCCGCAAGGGTGTGAAAAAAAAAAAAACAAATTTCAATAAAAAGAGATTGACAAAAAAAAAAAAAAAAAATAACACTTCACACAATTTCCCCAGAAATTGTAGCTTTTCTAGTTTGTGTCTAATATGCTCATAGTGGAAAACAGTATAAACATTCTCATTAGTATGAATACAACCCCCCAAATACAGAAAAAAAAAACACACAAAAAAAACCCATTTAACTAAAAACTATTTTATTGTTTCTACAAAATTCACTCCACATTATTTTTGCTTCAAAGGGATTCTCTAAGCACTGGATTGAACAAAAGTTATCGTTACTGTGAACTAAACAGGAGACAGAGGAGCATCTTTGAAGAGACTGGCCCATGGCTAATAAATTTGAGTTTTATAGGAATTTTATTAGTATTCTTTCTTTAAGAGGGGACATTAATCTAATCTCTAAAAGGCCCAATTCAACTTTAACAATATTTTTTTTTAATGTTAATGTTTTCTGTTGATTTAGAAAAATTGCTTTTATACAGTGGTTCAAAGTGCTCACATTCTATAGTTATGTACACATTCATGCACACCACTCTGCATCTTAGGATAAATGCAGTTTTAAATCAGAACTGTTAATAAAGACAGATTTTTGACATGTGATATATACTGTGATATGTGGAGAAACAAAACAAACAGAAATCTATATGAAAATCCGTAAATAAAACTTCCAGGAGGAGAAAATAATCTGGAGATTTAAAGATGAACAAGCAGGGACTAGGTTTATTTTTACACTTTGCGTGTATTTGCTGCCCCCTGCTGTTTGTAACCAGGAAAGGTATTTAGTGTAGTAGCAAAATAAATATTTATTAATATATAAATATCTATATTTATAAAAAAAAATTTCGACTGTAGAAGAAGAACAGTTTTAAAATATTTGTAATTTCCCATTCTGGTTACATTTATTACTGAGTTTATGGGAGTGTTGTTGACATTTACAGCTGAGCCTTTTCTTTTAGGTTTGTATTTTTTTTTTTTTTAAACTATTTTATTATTTTTTATTATTAGTGTTGTTTAACATCTCTACACCAACATTTGGCACAACCTGTATATTTTGACCTCATTTTAATATTATTTGGTAAACATTATTGACTGGATTTGGTATAGTAGTTATTTCTATTCTATTTATTTCCTTCTTTTGTATATTGCACTCTTTAAGTCTGTGAGTGCAATATACCCTAAAGCCTTTTTTTTGGTGTCTAGACATATTACACTATTTGTGGTCCTTGTTTATATTTGTGGTCCTTGTTTATATTTTTTTGCAGATTATGTTTGTTTGTATTGGTATCTAAGAAGTATTTTCTTTTCTTGTTTATGTATTTGAGGAATCCTCACATAATCTGCAAATGTATTTGTATAGTGTATTTTATATTGGGTATTTTGAAATTCCGATTGTTACTTCCTTTGGAATCTCAAAACCAAAATAAATTTAAAAAAAAAAATATATAATTTTTTTTTTTTGGGCGTCAAATTTTCATTAGAGATCAGTCACTTGCCATTAGCAAAGTTATATAGTGTGAAAATAATTTAAAAAAACAAAAAACAAAAAAACTTACATTAGAATCAGGATCAGGGTGTTCAACAGCTAGCTTCTTTTCCAAGACTGAAAGAGGAAATAACATCGGTATTAAGCCATTATTATACTGGTGAAGGGCCCAGTTGTAATTGCACCCTGTGACGTGTACCCCATTGATTGCAAATGAAGAATATTATCAATACCTGTAATAGAGTCATTGGAACACTCAAAGAATTCTTGTTCATCATCATTCTTGATGCCTGATCCTGTGGTTTGGGGACCAGGAACAGATGCCAGCTTCTCCTCATCTGTAGCATGGCCCTCCCTCTTCTCTAGGCTAGGAGATTCATCTTCTTGCTGTTAAGATTGTAAATAAATATATCCTATTTCAGAACACTGGTGTAAAAACCCAACTTCACTGTTCCCCTAAAAAAAAAAAAAAAAATCTAAACCTGCAACAATCCAAGTCTACGAGTTAAATATAAAGACATGTGCCTAGCCACTTGATTAATGTTCCAACAAAGGGTGTGTGAATTACATTTTTAAAACTGCTGGAATCATGAATGTGAACACAAAATATTCAGCCAATTAGAATACAGATAGAATACAAATCTATTGGTCTGAGAATCAACAAATTATATTACACTAATGACAACTTTGCTACCTGCTATAAAATCCAATGTTTATAGAGCATTTAAAGTCACAATTGGAATGTTCCATCTTTCTACATATACCGTATATACTCGAGTATAAGCCGACCCGAATATAAGCCGAGGCCCCTAATTTTACCCCAAAAAACTGGGAAAACTTATTGACTCGAGTATAAGACTAGGGTGGGAAATGCAGCAGCTACTGGTAAATTTCGAAATAAAATTAGATCCTAAAAAAAATATATCAATTGAATATTTATTTACAGTGTGTGTATAATGAATGCAGTGTGTGTGTGTATGAATGCAGCGTGTGCGTATGAGTGCAGCGTGTGTGTATGAATGTAGTGTGTGTATGAGTGCAGTGTGTGTATGAGTGCAGTGTGTGTGTGTATGAATGCAGTGTGTGTATGAGTGCAGTGTGTGTGTATGAATGCAGCGTGTGTATGAGTGCAGCGTGTGTATGAATGCAGCGTGTGTATGAATGCAGCGTGTGTATGAGTGCAGTGTGTGTGTATGAGTGCAGTGTGTGTATGTGTATGAGTGCAGTGTGTGTGTATGAGTGCCGTGTGTGTATGAGTGCCGTGTGTGTATGTGTATGAGTGCAGTGTGTGTGTATGAGTGCAGTGTGTATGTGTATGAGTGCAGTGTGTGTATGTGTATGAGTGCACTGTGTGTGTGTGTGTTGCAGAGCCTTGGTGGGGGGTGGGCATTTTTTTATTTTTTTTAATTATTTGAATTTTTTATATTATTATTTATTTTTATTATTTTTCATTTAATTTAATTATTATTATTTTATTATTATTATATATTTTTTTCGTCCCCCCTCCCTGCTTGATGTATGGCAGGGAGGGGGGCTATCCTTCCCTGGTGATCCAGTGGCATTGGCAGTTCAGTGGGGGGGCTGTGGGGGCTGTGAGAGCTGTAACTTACCTCTCCTGCAGCTCCTGTCAGCTCTCTCCTCCTCCGCGCCGTCCGGTCAGCTCTTCTGTCAGCTCCCACTGTAAGTCTCGCGAGAGCCGTGGCTCTCGCGAGATTTACACTGGGAGCTGACCGAGGTGCTGAACGGACGGCGCGGAGGAGGAGAGAGCTGACAGGAGCTGCAGGAGAGGAACGAACATTATATTTGCTGACATTAATAAACAGCTATTTTTTCATCTACACCTTTATCTATAATATTTAAAAAAAAAAAATTAAATTATTTTTGTAGTGCATATGCAGATAACAGTCGCTTATGAGGTACCCCAACGGCAATCCACTAGCGTGGTGTAGCCATTGGTTACATTGAGGTATATGAGAGATCTTGTACAATTTTTATAATTAATGAGAGGTTAAACAAGAGTAGCATAGTCTAGGTATTATATAAGACAAGTGTGGTTCCGTTACTTCCGAGGTATATCAACATAGGAAAAAGAAAAGGGCAGGGTTAAGGCCTGCGGCTTGTGCCACTAAGTGTCCAGTTGTGATTAAGTTGGGGGACCGGTTAGCCATATAATATGTCATATGTACAACGGTTGATTTAGGAGGGTCAATAGGCGTGTGTCTCTGAGTGGCCCCTGCAAAGTGGAAGGCTAGACAGTGATATAGGCTGAGCGTTAATTTGGCGTTAGTGGTGCTGAGCCTGTGTACGTGAATGTTTCCTGTGCCATTGTTGTGACGGCCAGAGTAGGTGGCGGTTAAGTCTGCTATCTGACCAGGCTAGTTATGTCTATGCAGTCTCACTGCAGGGTGCGCCAATTAGTAGTGGCTCTAGGGAGAGAAAAGGCATGTAAGTAGATTCTGGTAAACTAGACATGGAAATAAGAAGAGTATACAAGAAGGAACACAACTTAAGAGTAAAACGAAATTGCAGTGTATGGGTTTGTCACACGATAAACCCTCCGGACTTGTGCCATTCGCCTCCTGGTATTGCTCTTGGTCCGACATTGTCCTCGGGAGGGCTTGGCAGTAAAGTCTTGCGCTGGCCAGTGCTACGGAAAATCAGGCTCGCCCCTCCAGCCTGTACTCTTGACAGTCAGCCAATGCCCCTACGGGGGTCGCCGCTTGCTTTTGGACTCTGTCTGCGCCGGGGGGCCACGTGGCGGTGGGGTGTCCCTCCAGCCCTGGGGTTGTGGGGGAGCCGGTACCCTTGTACCACAAACCTGGAGTCCTGTGCGGTCCAGGGTCTTCCCGGGAGGGATGTTGCGGTGGGTGTTGCTTGTAGGTAGTGTGGGGCCCCAATGGCGTGTCGGAACCCTCCGCTTGTGTAGTCGGTACCTTCTGGTCGAGACCTTCTTGGCTTGGGGACAAGTGTGCGCCCTTGAGGTGTTCCCCACTCTTCCCGGCACCGCCATCTTGTGCTCCTGTGTGTGTCAGTCGCTGAGTTCATGCACGTTGTGTGCGGCCCAGCAATGTTGCCCAGAACCTGGTAAAGATTATGTCAAGGGTGTCTGGTGCTGTAGTGCTGGGCTCTGCCACGGATGTGTTATGCCTTGGGCATCTGCCATTTTGTTTCCCTCCGCTCCCGTTCAGGAGTAGTACAGGGTCTTTAGGACGGGTTAGGCTGTGGTAGCTCAGCACAACAAGGACCGGGATAACCCCCACCAGTCCATGGTGGGGCGGGTCGGGGGGAGACTCTGACTTCAGACATGTCTCGTATTCGCAGGGGGAAAGTGGCCATCTCTCCCCCGCGCTCTCTTTGGTAGGCTGCATCTGATTGCCACGGTTCCCGGCCGCTTGGAGCTCTAATCCCTGTTTCAAAAGATGCGGGTAAGTTATTGCCGTTGGTAGGGCTCGCTGGGTACCTTTGTCCGGCACCTGGGTCTGAAAAATCACAGAGTTTCTAGCTTTATAACGGGAGCTCATGTGAGGCACGTCTGGCCTGCTTGCCAGTCAGGCTCCGCCCCCTATCTATAATATTTTAATATAAAATGTATACCATGCCATTTCATTTATAGTGAAAATGTAGAGTAGGTTTATAGTCACATAAGGAAGACACAAACCACCACAGTCAAAAAAAATCTATGTGCAGATACAGCTGCATTAGGTAGTTAAAGGACCACTATAGTGCCAGGAAAACATACTCGTTTACCTGGCACTATAGTGCCCTGAGGGTGCCCTCACCCTCAGGGACCCCCTCCCGCCGGGCTCTGGGGAGAGTAAAGGGGTTAAAACTTACCTTTCTCCAGCGCCGGGCGGGGAGCTCTCCTCCTCCGATCCTCCCATTCGGCTGAATGCGCACGCGCGGCAAGAGCTGCGCGCGCATTCAGCCGGTCTCATAGGAAAGCATTATCAATGCTTTCCTATGGACGCTTGCGTGCTCTCACTGTGATTTTCACAGTGAGAATCACGCAAGCGCCTTTAGCGGCTGTCAATAAGACAGCCACTAGAGGATTTGAGGGCTGGATTAACCCATTTATAAACATAGCAGTTTCTCTTCATTAAGCTGAAGTGGTCTGGGTGCCTAGAGTGGTCCTTTAAGTCAGATCTTACTTCAGGAAAGTCACTTATCTATAGTACAATCAGAGATCCCACATTCCTGCTGACAGGAATAAACATAACAAACAGAGAAGTCACAATACCACTGTAAAAGATTGTTTTGCCCCAAGTGCTTTCCTGAGAATTGAAACGCAAAGTTATCAAGTTGATTTTAAGAAAGTCTTCAATCCGTAATTTGTCATAACACGATCCTACAAGGTTCTCATTATTTGGCGATTCGCTTAGAATTGAAATCATCCACTGGCCGTCTGGAAAAACCATGATGCGTTTTATCATGGAGGCTGTGATTAGAGCTAGCTCATCTAAGTAAAACATATTCTCACTTATGTGAAAGAGATGGATTCAAAAACTTGTCAGTGAGATATGTTCAACTGCATGTGGGTCAAGATTCATTATTAATCAATGCAGCTTTAGGTTTATGCAACCCTCTTGTTATCAAGTCTGTTTTGCCTTTGGCTTTGAAGGGATTAACCTATAATGACTTAATATAGAGGATTTCAGAATTCAGTTTGACTGTAAAAGAGAGGTATTTTCATTAGTGCATGGAATGCAAGCACTGCAGGGTCTGGTTGTTACAAGAGGAACATACCAGCTATTAGACTGCATGAATGCCAATAGTAGTGATTTGATTTCAGAAGCTTTTAGTAATACGATTTACAGCACCAAATAAACAAAACAAGGAAGATGCAGGGTTGGACACCAATATATCTTCCAAAATGTAAATTAAAAGCTACTGTTATGTACAATGTTCTGAATAAGTGCAATGATTTCTCCTGGATATCTTCTATGCATCCAGGGACAGATATTTTCATCGCAGCAGAAATGATTTATGAACAATTAAAACTATTGCAAATAATGCAAAATAGCAGAAATGGTTATCTGCATTATATAAATACAAATACACACATGTATAAATATACATATTCACAATATATATATATATAGGTGTTTTGTCATGAGGAAAGTTCCCATGTGGAACCGAAACGTTGACTTTACCTGACACATCTTATGTATGGTAGGCAATATTCGTATACATAAAACGAGACCACACAATAACCACAGACAACGTTTAATTACTTTTCAATGGGCTTGGCCGTGGTGTTTATTTAAAGCTCAAGGGGCATACAAACATAACTTTGGAACCATATATTTGGAACCATAATCATATAACATATGGTTTACCAACTTTCAAAACCTTTTACTTTATTAACCACCAAATAGCCAGTCAGTCATAACTAACCTGACCGGCTTTTATTTAAAACCATTTACCACAATATCCTTCCTCAGAACTTGACCCTGATGATGACTTTTGTCCCAAAGCCTCATAACACCACGACAATGCAATGAAATAAAAGTAAAGAGGGGGGATCCATTCGCACCGTTCCTGCTTCAGTCCATTATGACAGGATTAAACTTGTGCTGCTTCTTTTTATACTGTACCAGTTTCCCGCTCTTTTTCTGCTGGCAACTTTCAACCAATCCCATGCCAGCTCCAGCCCCCAGAAACAGCTGTGTCATCAATTCTGCCCAGATACTAACTGACCAACTGCCACAAAATGTAAAATTCCTCACATTCAAATCCTAGACAAAACAGGTTGAGGGGCGGAGCCTAACCACCGAGCCGACCAGACGTGCTGTAAATCAGCTCCCACAAAAAACAACGAAAAAGGGGGTATAAACCCCGCTAACGGACACGTTCTGGAGCCTGAGTGCACCCATCTAATCAGGGTCACCATGGGGCGTCGAATGAAGCCACAAACGAGTTGTAAATCGCCCGGAAACCCGAAATCCGTGTATGGGGCCTATCTGTGCCGGAGCCAGGGAGAGACGGCCGCTCTCCTGGATGGTAATGCCAGATATCGACCCTCTCAAGCACCCATTTCTATTCCGCCTCCCCCCTGGACCGGTGGGGGTTATCCCGGTCCGCAATCTGCTCCAAAAGCACGCAGCCGAGCAGACCGCACAAGCATGACACGGGCGTACTAATCAGCAGACCTTAACGAGACCACCTAAAATGGCGGATGGCACACTATCCCGCATGAAGAGGATGTCGCAGCCACCGACCGCACTACTGAGGCGCCCAGAGGCGATCCGGTCCCACCCCTGGGACTCACCTAAGGGGAGACAACAGGCAACCCGACCCAAAACGCCTCCACCACAGAAGAACGACAAACGGAACTGTAAATGCTGGGGAAGGAGGGGACTAACCCCGGGTAAAAACCCATCTCACTTACCCATCCAAGCGCAACCATACCCACCCGGGCAGCAGGCCGTAGGGCATAGAGCCCGTAAGCATCATCCACATCGGCGGAGGAAACAGAGATGCAAGCGACAGACAACGACCCGCTCTTCCGTCTCTCCCACAAGAGGAGGAAACCCGGACCCCAGAGGCAACCGAGTTTGTGGAACGAAGATGCAGGCCTGCACTCCAGCCTGGGGCTGGGGGGACACCCTCTCTGACACAGGAATTGCAGCTAACCACAACTACCGAGAGTCGGTCACACATCGCCTTTGCAGAGCCGGCATCGGGTGATAGAGAACTGGATGGAGGCTGCATGTAAGCACTGGTACGGGACACTGTCACTCTGCTAGCCCTGCATACTCTGGGCACTAACATGCTCTAACAACGGATTTGTAGATCCTACCGGACGGACGGACACGCTTTTGGACAATATGATGCCTATCTAACTGATCTTATACCTTGCTATGTAGGTTAACAGTGGCAAGTACAGATACACGTTATATGCTGCCAGCAAAAGCATTTTAGAGCTTAGACAGTTATGCAACACCGACACATACCTGCCATCTGACCTTACACACACTTGAGAACACATGCTCACATGCATTTGATTTATAAACAGGCATTACACTGTACAGACAGGGACCGGTGCATAGGGGTACCTTAATATTGTTTACATGCCCAAAACCAAACCGTTTAAGCGTTAGTCTAACTGGGTGATACTAAGGGGCAGGAGGCGCTAGACACCAATGGAAGCTGTGTTACAGTTCACTTAGTCCATACGCAGGTCTTACCCGCTTAATTTATGTGATTGTCTGCTACGCTACAGTGGTAATATTCTGATGTGATATGTTCGGTAGTTTTTGGAGCGAATCCAGCCTGAATCGTGCTATATTACTAACTGCATGTCTAGGAAATTATATTGTACTTTGCTATTCCTTTGACATCCCAACACGTCATGCAGTGCTCATGAATATATTATGTTGTTCCTGAACGACAAGTTAACAATTTAAAAAACGAAGCATCGTTATCCCAGAAATGTCATAGTTTAAAGCTGATAATGTTTAAACCCTCTACTGTAATCAAACTATACTTTTCCCTCCTTCTCTTCTGTACCCCATCAAAAATGCTTCAATAAAAGAAAGATTGACAAAACAGGTTAACTACTTCATTGCCACCATACATATATAGAAAACAGAAGTATAGGTACGCAAAGTAAATATGTGGAGTAGCCCTCAAAGACAAGCTACAACTGACATAGCATAAGGAGAAAACAGAGTGTCACCCCAATATGGGAAAAACTGTGTAAAATTGTGCAACAATGCAGTAATGTACAATAGGTTGACACCAAAATCACATTGTGACCATGCAGATAGACATATAAAAATAGTCAAACATATACTTGCATAGGTCTGTTCAGGCAGTCCAATAATTGTGGAGTGGTTGAAGTACCACTCCAGACTATCGGGTTCCAGGAGGATCAGCCCCTTGTGATCGTAGGATCCGAGATGTGTTAAGCTGAAAGCACTTCACGCTTGAGAAAGCCACGAGAGGCGGGGCGAAACGCAGTGCGTGGACCGGAGCCCGGAAGCAACTGTACTGAGAGAGAGAGCGGCCGGCAAAAAACAGGGCACAGAGTGGGGTCAAACATTTTTCACGGTTTACCTTATTTCCCCTGGACTTGCTGAACTCTTATGCAAAAATCAGCAGCAGTGGCTCCAGCCTACACATTGTTTTTAAAAGTGTTAATAAATGGATTTTCTTTCTATACCTAACCGGTCAAAGAGTGAAGTGCTTTCAGCTTAACACATCTCCTTATGCTATGTCAGTTGTAGCTTGACTTTGAGGACTACTCCACATATTTACTTTGCGCACCTATACTTCTGTTTTCTAGATTCTTACTTGGTGGAGATTTTGTATCAGAACTCCCTGTAGATTGTAGGTTGCATTTTCGTTACATCCTTAGCATATTCGATAATTCTTCTAATTGCGCCAACTTATTCTGTTTGCATTTTTTCACCACACATATATGCCACAGTGCTTAGTGTCTGTGGCTTCTTTTTTTCAAGTAAAACCTTTTGAAATACCTTGGAGTGCTGATATTTCCTATCTGGCCGCTGCGGATCCACGCCAAATTATAGCCCCACGTTGGCCCATGGTGATGACGATGTCGACGCGCGTATGAAGTCACGCGGGAGATGCGCGCGCACATTCTGGGGTCAAAAGCCAATCAGACTTTAAAAGGCTTATTTAAATGCATTTTTACTAATCCTCATTGCCCTGTCGTGGTTGTCCGAGAGTGTGTTCTTGAGCGTTTATTTCTGGTTTTTGACTTTGGCTTCGTTTGACTTCCATGTATTCTGGTATCCATGACTTTGGGCTTTCTCTCATCATTGTGTCTCATTCTGTGTCCCCGACCTCGGCAAGTATTCTTACTATTATCTGGTACGTTAAGTCAGGCCATTCTAAGGCCCGGTAAGACGTTACCTTTTAGTCCTAGGTGTGATACAGTTCTATGTGCTGGATCAATTATGTGCAGGCACTCACTTGTCTTCTTAACTTGCAAACTTTATTCACCAATGTTCAGTAATGTCAGGATGCTGATGAAAGTCCAGATGAGGACTAAAATGTTGATGAAGACAGGTAAGTGCATCTCTTCGAGTGTATGTATTGTTAAAAGGCTGGAGGAGTGCTGTGAGTGCAGGACCGTGTCTTTTGTTATATAGATATATATATATATATATGTATATATATATATATATATATATATATATATATGCACAAGATATATAGTTTTTCCTCACTAAAACAGAAAACATACTATTTAGCTTTAAGTATACAACCAGAGGCATAAGCCATCCATATGTGTTATAAAAAACCTAGATGTTAAGCTATGCACTGAATGTATATGTGTAGCAAGTACTAACCAAAGCAACATGGACCATTATTGCAGTGTTAGAATTAGGACAGACAAGCAAAGGAAAATTTTTGAGAGTACCTGACAACTGTCTATCTCAACACTCTTCTTATCTAACAACGTTACTGATGGAGAGGATTCTGTACTTTTTTCTGGTTTTAAGTCACCCTTTATCCAGTTCCCTTACCAATTCGCTATACCAGTTTTGTTCCATATTTGATGCATTCAGTCTCGCTTCTATTTAGTTTCTTACCAGCTACCTCAACATAACATCTCTACTTAACTATTTTCTCACATTCTTCCTCCTTTTTGCCTCCAGACATCTTGGACATATGACCAACTCTAAACTCCAACTCTCGGCTGTCATCAGCATGGCCTACACTTTCAGCACTTTGCTTTGATCAAAAACAATAATTTTATAATTTCTAAATTCACTATAGCCTACTAATCCTTCTTCATCTCTCTCGTCTTTAACAACCATGTGGTTCTTCTTCAAACAATCCAGCCTCAAAAGTTATTTTTCATTGTTCCTTAATTTTACATTTACTCATTCAGTGTTCTTTTTGCCAACATCCTCCTCCTTATGGCCTGTTTCAAGTTGGAGCACTACAGTTCTGGTTATTCTTTCTTGCTTTTGACATCGCTTTCATACCTCACATCAAACTGTTCTCCAAATCCTCCCATTTTCAACTAAATGAGTGCATGCCTTCATTTTAATGTGGCTGAAGATGCCCCCAGGATACTTGTTCATGCACTCTGCATTTCCTATTTACATGACTGAACCTCACTCTCAAAATTAAATTAAGTTAGGAATAAATAGATAACATTACGGCAGAATGGAGGATAACAAATTTTTATTATAGAAAAATAAAAGGTTAGGTTTTAATATAATCATCTTTCACTGGCATACATACCGCGGTTGAAGGGGTCGCAGCTGCGACTGGGCCCATCACTCCAGGGGGCCCGGCCGCCCTTTTGCGGCCCCGGCCCGTGCGGCAAACCACCGGGGCCGCCGTCCAAGGGGTCCATAGGGTGGCCCATGCTGTTAGGGCCACCCGATGGATATGGATTGTCAGGGGGCCCGGTCAGCGCAGGGCGCTAAAACAGCGCGACTGGGCTCCTTGCGATGACATCACAAGTTGGGAGGAAGTGACTGCACGTCACTCTTCCCAGCATACAGACAGCCAGCGCGGGAGAAAGGAGAGGAGGGAGTCAGAATAAACTGAAACTCAAGCCTTATATTTGCCTCTGTAACTTTTGAAAACACCATAAAACCTGTACATGAGGGGTACTGTTATACTCAGGAGACTTCGCTGAACACAAATATTAGTGATTCAAAACAGTAAAACTAATCACAAAAATTATATAGTTCATGTAAGTGCCATTTGTGTGACGATATCATCGTTGTAATACATTTTACTGTTTTGAAAAACTAATATTTGTGTTCAGCGAAGTCTTCCGAGCAAAACAGTACCCCCCATGTACAGGTTTTATGGTGTCTTGGAAAGTTACAGGGTTAAATATAGTGCTAGCAAATTAAATTCCCTGGACTTTGGGTCTGGGTTGTCAGGCAGGTCATGCAAATTGTAATTAATAAAATGACCTAATCATGTTAAATTATTACATAAATATATATGTAGAATTGTATATATATATTTTTATATATATATATATATATATATAAAACACAGAATCCAGCGCACTCGCTTATTAACTAAACAGTGATTTCAAATCTTAGAGATTGTAATAGTTTTATTTAAAAACACCTCACCTAGGCAAAAAATTATGGGGGTTTAGTAACATTATATGATCATACATTGCATAAGCCTGCCAACTACGTCAAAGTACCCCATATTCGGCAGGTCCTAATGCTTGCTCTTATGAGATTAATCCACTTACTTGGGAAATACTCCCTTACTGGGACTCTCTGCAAGTCAAGGCTAAATAGGGTCCTGGAATGAGGCACCTGTAACAGGGAGGGGTGCAAAACCAAGGAGTTGTCCTGGGACTCCCAAATATATAAAAGAAACCAAGAGGGCTGCACTCACCTAAGGTGAGGTGTTAATAAGCGAGTGCGCTGGATTCTGTGTTTTGTATATTTTGGCCCCAGCAGCACCCTATAATGTGTGCATGTTTAGGTGAGTGCAGCCCTCTTGGTTTCTTTTAAATATATATATATATATAGTGATATATACTTATGTATATAGATAAATATATTATTTCGTTCCACTTGTATTTTGATATCAATATATATTAATTTTAAAATACAGTAAGAACGAAATTACACATATATATTTTTTATTTTTGTAAATTATTTTTTATTTTTATTTAACATATTTACTTATTTTATATATATCATTCAATATTAAAATACACTTAGACAGTGTATGTGTATTTATGTGTATGTATGTTTATGTGTATATATATTTACTTAGATCATATATATATATATATATATATATGTATATATATATATATATATATATATATATATGATCCAAGTATATATAATTGTATTTTTGTACACTGTTTTAAACTTTTTTTTTTCCAGGCAGCAGGGGAAGTATCTGTCATTACAGGCACTCCCCCAGCTGGCATTGCTGTGGATGGCTATGCCGTCCATGTGATCGTGAGGTCTTTGACCAGGAGGGCAGGAACGGAAGCAGGGGGACTCCCTGGGATGCCAGGTGAGTCCCCCCACCGCAACCATCGGCGTGGGATCGCCTGCGACTGGGTAAGTGAGTAGGGCGGCGGGGACGTGCTATGCTGTCCACGGCGTTCAAAGCCGGTTCCCCAAGCACTGCATAGCACGCCCGCCGTCCTTAAGGGGTTAATGCAAAGACTGCCTTCTTAGAGAACATTTATATTTCCCTCCAGGGACACCTCCAAGTGGCCTCTCCTCAGATAGCCACTGGAGGTGATTTCTGGGGCAGTGCTGCACAGTTGGCAGCACTATTGTTTCAATGTATCTCAATAAGGAGGGTGCTGATTGTCTAAAACAGTGTTTGGCCCTGCCCCATCCTGCCTCCATGCGGATTTCGGCCAGCGTCAGCAGACCTGCGCGGCACGGGAAATAAGGTGAGTTTTCATTTTCTAAGGGGACTAAGGCGGGGCAAGCCATCTAAATGGTGGATTAAACACTATAGGGTCAGGAATAAATGTTTGCTTTGTCCACAGGAACTAAAAATACCCTGCGAATGTAGAGAGGATTTATATTTCACAGTTACTGGCAACATAGCTTAATATTAGCGGTGCTAATGCAAACAAACAGAAACTGTCATGCGTAAAACAGCCATATATATATATGTTCACCTGTGTGCAGACATCGAGCACAAGTGATGATCCTTCATAGTTCTGTACTTTGCAGCTGTTTCTGTGGAAAGAATAATAGTAATGTTAATACAGTGATCTCATCTATTCAGACACTCTCATTGTAAAAAGATGCGGTTCTTGAAGGCAAACAGAATCTGAAATATTGTGAAACTAGATATTGATGCTCCGTGAAATTCAATCAAAAAGTTAATTACACTGAAAGTGTGCCAGGCCTGTAGTATTTATAGCGCTATTAAAAAGCAGCGGTCTTTTTGACTGTTAATGACTATTGCAGTAGTTCATCCTTTGCAATAAAATGGTCTAAAGGAGACCCAAGTCACCCTCCTTTTCTAAAAATCATATACCAGCAATAAATATCAATCTAGAGCCCTTTCTTCTATAGTTTAGTCTCTACTAAACTCCTTCTGAAATTTTCCGTTATTACTTGCACACAGGGTCGAAGTTTAAAGAATTATCAAAAATAGTTTATTTTTTTTTAACTAAGGACCCCCAGCTTGAGACGTGATAATAAAGAATTTTCACATTCTCATTATTAGTCAAAATATGTACACGTATATACAGGATTTACCGGTGCCGTGTCAAAGTTAAACTTTTTATTGTGACTGAAATGACATAGGCTCACAGGGAGATTAAAGCCTGTGTCACTTATCCGGGATAGACGGATCTTCATCATTATCATGGATAAAGCTGAGGGGATGGAAAATGGGTGCTGAGGAATTATCAGGTCTTTGTAAAACTGCATGAAAACATTTTGACAAAGAACAAAAAAGGTCTGTAACAGATGAAAATGAAAGGGACAGCATAGTCACCAGAACAACTACAGCCTATTGTATATGTTCTGGTGAGTATAATCCGTCCCTTTAGGCTTTTTTGCAGTGAACACTGTATTTTCAGAGCAAATGCAGTGTTTACATTACAGCCTAGGGATACCTCCACTGGCCACTCCTCAGATGGCTCCGAGAGGTGCTTCATGTGGCAATGCTGCATAGTGTGCAGCACTGCCATTAAGTGTCTTCACCCTTTGCATGAAAACACCGAACTTTCCTCATAGACATAGGCGTGCACACAGGGTGTGCCGGGGCACACCCTAATCCCTGCGGCACACCTATGGATTGAAACCGGATCTCCCTCACCGGCCCACAGCAGCATGGAGGGAGGCAGGAGAGGACCCGGGGAGCTCTAGCCAGCAGCTCCGCCTGGTTCCTCTCGCGAAATCTGAGCGTTGCCGTGACAACGCTCAGATCTCGTGAGAGTGAACTCTAGCCCCCCAGGCTAGAGTTCACTCTCCACTGGACCACCAGGGATGGCACATGGCAGCAAGGATCCCCCTCCCTACATAAGGTAAGAAGGGAGGGGGGATATTTACTAATCTACTCCTACCTCCACCCCGCAATCCCTGCAAACATACAGCACTCTCACACAAACAGCACACACAGCACCCTCACTCTCACACACACACAGCACCCTCACACACACAGCACACTCATGCACAAACAGCACCCTCACACACAGCACACTAACAGCACCCTCACAAACACACACACACACTCGCACCCACAAAGCACACTACCAGCACCCTCACACACACATCACACTAACAGCACCCTTACACACAGCACCCTTACACACACACACACAGCAACCTAACAGCACACACACACAGCAGTGTATGTATGTGTGTATATATATTATACATACATACATATACACGCAGCGTGTGTTTGTGCCTTAGGGTGCACACCCTAATGCAATAGGCTGCGCACGCCTATGCTCATAGAGATGCATTGATTCAACTGATCTCTATGAGGAGATGCTGATTGGCCAGCACTGTGTTTGACTTGTACTGGCTCTGCCCCGATCTGCCTCCTTGAAAGTCTATGGAAAAACATTGCACAAATAATCGTTATAGTGGCATCAATTAGTTTACCAACCATTTTCTTTATGTTCCATTGATAGTCAGAAACCATAGTCAAAAATTGCATAAAATAAATATAATGTCACATTTTTGGAAACTGTTAAAATTAGACTATTTGTTCACAGATACATTCAAGCATATGCACATTTAGTTTGGCTTTAGTAAGTAAGCTGTTTATGTTTAAGTGTAAAATGTAAGTGTAAACATAAAAAAATATGGTAAACTGTCAGAGCCAACCAAACATAAATTTTTCATTAAGAGTTGTTTGCATGTCGATTGATTTATTGATGCTGATGTGAGAAGTGGATTACTTAGAAAACATATCTCATGCATTCACTGTTAATTATATATGACATCACTTGGTTGACAGATTCATTATCTTTTTATTGATCATTCATTGAACTTTGACCCCTTTACGGTGTTCACGCAAATGTTATACTAAGAGAACACCGGTCACAGGGCTTTCAAAGCATCTATCACTGGGTCGCATCTAGTCAGTGTTTAAACCTGCTAAGTTTGATCGATCAGTAAATACATTTTGAAAACTACCATGGGCGTCCGCGGGGTGGATGGGGGGGCGGCAAGGGGGTGCACTTGTCCCCGTGGATTTTTCAGCTTGTGCCGATATTTTTCTTTTGAGATTGAGAATACACTGCAATACCGGCGTTGTACAGTAGGTGGCGCTATGTATGGAGAGAGACAGGGATAGGAAGCGACATCTTATTCTTGCTTCTCAATCCTGATTGAATCCGCAGGGGAGCAGCACAGAGTGCAGCCAGCAACTCCCAGACTGCAGATCAGGTAAGTGAGGGATGGGGGGGCAGCCTATGGATCAGGCAAGTGAGGGATGGGGGTGGGCAGCCTACAGATCAGGTAAGTGAGGGATGGGGGGCAGCCTACAGATCAGGTAAGTGAGGGATGGGGACAGCCTACAGATCAGATAAGTAAGGGATGGGGGTCAGCCTACAGATTAGGTAAGTGAGGTGTGAGTGTGTGTGTGTGGGGGGGGGGGCAACCTACAGATCAGGTAAGTGAGGCATGGGGGGGGGGCAGCCTACAGATCATGTAAGTGAGGAATGGTGGGCTGCATACATATCAGGTAAGTGAGGCATGGGCGGGCAGTCCACAGATCAGGTAAGTTAGGGATGGGGCAGCATACAGGAAGGGTCAGCAAGGAGCAGGAAGGTAAAGTAGGAGAAAGGAGAAGGACCAGAAATGAGCAGGAAGGGACATCAAGGAGTGAAAAGGGTCAGAAATGAGCTGGAAGGGACAGAATGAGCAGAAAGGTAAAGTAGGAGCAGAAAGGAACAGGAAGGGGCAGCAAGGAGCAGGAAGAGGCAGGGAGGGTCTGCAAGAAGCAGAAAGGGGCAGGGAGGGTCTGCAAGGAGCAGGAAGGGGCAGAAATGAGCAGGAACGGTCTGCAAGGAGTAGGAAGGGTCTGTAAGGAGCAGGAAGGGGCAGGGAGGGTCTGCAAGGAGCAGGAAGGGGCAGAAATGGGCAGCAAGGAGTAGGAAGGGTCTGCAAGGAGAAGGAAGGGTCTGCATGGAGCAGAAAGAATCAGAAGGAGCACAAAGGTAAAGTAGAAGAAGGAGCAGAAAGGGCTGCAAGGAGTAGAAAGGAACAGCAAGGAGCAGGAAGGGACAGAAGTAGCAGGAAGGTAAAGGAGCAGAAAGAATCAGAAAATAACACAAAGTAAAGTAGGAGAAGGAGCAGAACGGGTCAACAAGGAGCAGGAATGGTCAGCAAGGAGCAGAAATGGTCAGCAAGGAGCATGAAGGGACAGAAGGAGCACAAAGATAAAGGAGCAGAAAGAATCAGAAGGAGCACAAAGGTAAAGTAGGAAAAGGAGCAGGAAGGGTCAGCAAGGAGCAGGAAGGGCAGCAAAGAGCAGGAAGGTAAAGTAGGAGAAGGAGAAGGAAGGAGAAGGAACAGAAATTAGCAAGGAGGGACAGCAAGGAGCAGAAAGGGCAGCTAGGAGTAGGAAGGTAAAGTAGGAGAAGAAGCAGGAAGGAGAAGGAACAGAAATGAGCAGGGAGTGACAGCAAGGAGCAAAAAGGGACAGCAAGGAGCTGGGAGGGGCAGAAGGAGCTCAAAGGTAAAGTAGGAGAAGGCGCAGAAAGGGATCAGAAAGAGAAAGGAGCCAAGGAGGAGAGAAGACAGTGTCAGAAGAAAAAGAAGACTGTGTCAACTGAAGGAGAAGAAAGGGAGATTGGAGCAGGAAGGACAAGTGAAGTGATCCCTCCACTACATTCTGGACACCACATCATAAGGCTTTGGTACCTGGGCCTGGCAGGGAAACTTTGGACCTTCTCATCTCCCCAGGTAAAAACAATATTAGTGTTAATGTGTTCACTTTTATTTACTGAGTGTCAGGAAGCACAGAGTGCTGCTGGGTAGGGGTGTCGCTGATTGGCTAGAGCGGTCAGCTGGCATTCTATGAACCGGGAACTAGCGATTGGCTTAAAGCGTCAACTGACCACTCTAGCCAATCTGCAGCACCCATGCCTGACGTCAATCTGCACTTTATGACACTCCGTTTCAGAAGCCGAATATCACTGGGAGATCTGGAGTTGGAGGAAGTCTTTGGGGTTAAACCATATGAGAGAGGTTTCACCCCTTAAAGGAAAGAGGGCACCCATGGGCCTCCTGGCATCAAAGCATTTTCATTTAGATGAAGTTGGTATGGTGACCAGAATGTTCCTTTTATTTGATTAAAGGAACACTATAGTGTCAGGAATACATATATGTATTCCTGACACCATAGTTGTGAAATCGCTATTCACCCTGGCTTTATGTGATAATGACTATGCCCCTCCCCTTCATGGCACTGTCAAAAAGGGGCCAAGCATGGATGTCATTATAATTATGCGTTTACATTCAACTACAAAGTCTTGTATAAATATGCATGCAGTTAGCTGCTTTACGTATGCTTGCAGAAACACTACAAAAACCACAATCATTACAACGTGCTACAGTGGTTATAGTACCAGGAGTGTGCTGGCACCATCCCAAGTAAAATCACTTTTTTATATGCCCAGATAAATTTGAGTGTAATGAAGTCCGTCAAAACATTTAATGCAGATCGAGAAGGCATCTAATCCGGCACTACTAGTTATTGATTTATAATGTTAAGACCATTAGTTTTATTGCAAATGAGCATACATACCCCCCTTCTCAATACTAAAAGTTATGAAAAATGGGGCAGGAGACTGTCTAGTCCACACAGGGTGGGTCGGGTCACAAAAATGCAATAGGGAAGTGCAACTAACTAAATAAATAAAGGGGTTTGCGACAGCAACTGGTGTTAAATTTGCCGGGTAACAAAATCACGGTACCACAGCAAACACAGCCGAGTAAAGACTCTCTAAAGTGCAGATGTCTAGCAATAGTCCCACACAAGACAAGGAAGGATATGCTCACAAGGGTCTTTAACATGTCCCAGAAAGGGAACACTAGAACAAACAAAACAAACAAAAATAAACAAGAGTAGAGCACAGATTTTAACCCCTTTTATAATAAATGCCACCGTGGTGGGGAATCTATTAACTAGCACATAGTGTCCCCCACCGAGCCCCCGCCTATGGCCCGCGAGTGGCGTCCCCCTTGGCCCACACTAATGAGTGGCGGATGGGTGCCATAAAAGACAATAGGGGGGAATCTATGGTCCTGTCCCCCTGGTCCCCACCTATGAGCGGCAGGTGGGGGCCCTAAATGACAAGAGGGTGGAGGCCGGGATAATAGGTCCCCTCCCCCTATTGTCTTTTAAGGCCCCCACCCGCCGCTCATGGGTGGGGGCTGGGTGGTTAATAGGTAATCCCCTTCTGTTGTCATTTAGAACCCCCACCCGCCGCTCGTGGGTGGGGGCCTGGGACAATAGGTCCCCTTCCTACTGTCTTTTAGGGACCCACCAACCGCTCATGGGTGGGGCTCGACTGTCCTCTTATTGTTATTTAGGCCCACACCCACTGCTAATGGGTGGGGGCCAGAGCGACGGGCCATAGGTCCCCCCCATTGTCTTTTAGGGCCCCCACCGCCGCTAATGGGTGGGGGCGGCAGTAGGTCCCCCGTTTAGTTGAATAGCTCCCACTCGCAGAGCACGGTTGGGGGTTCGGGGGGGACACTATGTCCCCCGTTATTTGTTTGAATAGGTGTCCCATAATGGGGCACTTTATTAGAGGGGAGGTTGTTTTTATTGTTATTTTTACAACAGTAAGCAGCCACAAGGAGGGAGCTGCGTGCCGGTAGCTCCCTCCTTGTAATAAACTGAACAAATGAACACCCACATTCGGTGTTTGTTTGACATTTCTATTCATTCATTAGTCTTTCTGACGAATGAATAGACGAAATTCCCGTCCGAATTCCGGACAGTAGCGAATGCCCATGTGTATAACTGGGCATGCGCGGGAATTTCATAGCGCTATCTAGTGTGGGCAGATGACGTGTCCCATAAGGCCTTCATCCGCCCACACAAAGATGGTGGCACCCAGGCACAAAATAAAGTTTAAAAAAAGGTCATATGGGGTCAATTAGAGGTAGTGGAGTCAAGAAGAAAAAAAATGCAGCCATGACAGTGCGGCTTTAAATCACAGTAAATGGAAAAGAAAACAGATGCATTGCCAGCAATCCAAAAGACAAATACATTTTGTTTTGAATAAAATCGTAACTGTAAAATATTAATTATCTATGGGATAATACTGCACTACCTATTTTTTTATGTTTTCCATAGAGAATGCATTCAAATAATGTGATATATATATATATATATATATATATATATATATATATATATA
Source organism: Pelobates fuscus (assembly GCF_036172605.1). Taxonomy (NCBI): domain Eukaryota; kingdom Metazoa; phylum Chordata; class Amphibia; order Anura; family Pelobatidae; genus Pelobates; species Pelobates fuscus. The sequence goes on along the minus strand of NC_086319.1, from coordinate 259,976,043 downwards.
TATATATATATATATATATATATCCGAGACCCATATAAATAGAGCACAATGGAGACAGATGCTTCAGAAGAATCCTTTTCGTATTCTGTCTTATGGGGTCTGATCTTATCCCATAAACACATGACCAGCAATAATTTATGGCATAACTAGTTTATCCCCAAAAAGCAGTGCCAATTATCACACATGATGAAAACATGATAACAGGGATACCGGTACTTTGGCAGCCAAAGTGCCAAACACTGCTGAATATGAGTTCAACATTTGAGAAAATATAGTCACCTAGACAAGAAGAAATAAATACTAACACTTTTATCTGACACTTACAATGGTTTCCACTACCAAGCGAATTATGGGTTTAGGTGAGGGTGATCCCATAACACCACCCGAGTAGATCTTTTTAAGTGGTTAGGTTAGGTGCAAGATGTAAAAGTGAGACTGTGGGATAATCACTATAATAAACAATAGTAATTATGATATTTGTACTGTGCCTTTAACCGGGCTGAAAAATCTCAATTTTTGGGAGCAACATTTTGCCATGGAATACAGAACTGTGAAGATCTCAAGTGACAGACAGTTATATCACAAATTTAGTAGGGTTAGACGAGAGCAACAATATGTGGGAACCATTATTGAACATCAAGCATATTCAAATATATACAACAAGTATTTAATGATTCCTATTTTCTCCCTCTTGTGACTGATAAATAGAAATTATTACAACGTAGGTCGAAACGTTGTAATAAACCTGCCTGGAACCAAGTACAGTGAGTGCCTGAGATTTTTTTTATTACTAATAAATTACTGATAAATAGAAATCGACCTCTGGCAAGAGATTTCACAAAACAGGGATCAAACACAAAATATTGTTCACTTCTATTTGTGGTGGTAAGTAATTTTAGACTTGGCTTGTAGATGTTTATGTGTTTTGTCTTTTAAAAAAACACCCAATATTTTTTTAAATGATACAAATGAAAATGTGAAATATGTTTCTGCATGCATACATACGTGTATATGCAAAATTGCTGTGAGTGCCATCTAGGTATTTAGGGAGAGCTTTATAATGGCTAAAAATAGGTTATGTTTTGGAATGCAAAGGACTAAATACTGACAGACATCCTAATGGTTTCCATGGTGATTGCTCCATATTTATATAGCACTCTGCCCCTGACTAGCACCTGTTTATGCTAAATCTCCTTCTTAGTGTTTCATATAACTGTACACTTTACTAGGGGTGGTTCATCATCATTCAGCTCATACTAAAGTTGATTTTTATATTTATGATGATATAATATGACATTTGTCCAATTTAAAATTTTTTATCTGAAGCCTTTTTCACTCAGGTTGCTATTTGTAATATATATGTGTTTTTCATCAATTATTTGTTCGAGCATCATGGTAAACAAAAAACATAACTGCATGAGGCCAGTGAGGTAGCTCTCACTTCCTTAGTTGTAGAGAAGCCTAAAGTAAGTAGATCATGCCCTTACTTGTCCCTAGCTCACTGACATTCTATACTTACAAAGTATCAGCAATAACCCTAGATGGCCCTGGAAAAAAGAAGACTTTGATGTATAATCAATACACAGTAACCCTAAGTGCTGGAATGCTTGGCATTTTAATCGCATGGAGGTTATCAAAAGAATCCCAAATGCTTCAAAGATTAGCATCAAATCCTAAAACCTAGAGGAAGATTCCAAGGTTGTTATTCCAATCTCTGTAACTCAGAGCTTTTCATGATACAAGAGACGCTGCATTTAAGTTTAAATTTAATGCCATACTTCATGCTATAAAATACAACTGACTGGACACATTTTATTGCTCATAACATTTGTTTACTTATATTTAAATCTACGATTTCCATCTTGGGTGTTACACTATAGCTGAAGAAGTCAAAGTGAATCTTTAAAAGAGAATAGTTTATTTTTTTAGTAAAGTATACATTTTTTTTAACTGACAGAGTATTCCCTTAAATAAGAGGTAAAGCCGGCATGGTTCACAGATTACAAATATAGAGGACAGAAGTGCTAGAAGCAATAGGCTTGCCCTGTCGCAGCATAACAGTGTCATGTAACGCATCTCAATAAGCCATTCAAAATCTCTTATCAAAGCACCATAACTACTACAACACACTGTAGTGGTTATGGTGCAAGGAGTGCCCTTACACATTCTTATTGTAAGGAGTCAATCCATGTTAGAAGGGTTTGAGTTCTTACGTGGGGTCTGCAAGCACCACTCCGTGCCTCCACTACTGCCTAGTAAAAGCTGGAAGTTCTCTTCACTGAGCTAAAACTAGCAGTGCTGAGAGACCCCCACAGTGGGGCTTAGCCAAGATAGCCAATGGAAGCAGAGGAGGAGCAGGAGCTTCTGAGCAGTAGTGGAGACAGGGAGTGGTGCCTGGCAGACCCCCATAACAAGTCAAATAATTCTAAAATTAGGGGGTTATCAAGGTACTCCTACAGAGTGCTGTAATGCGTACCGTGCTTGGAGTGCTTCTTTAAAACGTTTATGATTCGGCGCCCACGTTACTCATGGTTACACAAATATGCTAAAATAGAAGTTCATATTTTGTCACTATCAGGGAATGGCACAAGAAGACTCTTGGTATCATAACCACTACAGTGCTCTGAAGTGGTTATGGTGCTTGAAGTACACTCCAGAAAAAGTGCAGAAACAAATAAAGCAAAAAATACAGCTGTGGATCATTTTATATAAGGTTTTTGTGGGATACATATAGAGCTGTCATAGCTTGCTATTCGAGATCTGTACTGTTATCCAACCTATCCCTATACCATATAACCTCTTTATTTAATTCCTCTTCTAATCCATATAATTTCATGTCTATAACATATCAATATCATTCCTATCAAAGCCCCATATATCTTCATAATTTTGCGCTTTATAACATTTTAACGGACTCTTCTTTTAAACGCTCCTTATAATTTCTCCTACTGCAGAAACATGCAAAGATCCTACTAAAAGCAGATAGAAAAGAGATACTTACAACAAAAAACAGAGAAATTTCACTTGCTCAGAAGTCCTGAGGCAAAGGAAGAGAAAATAGGACAGATGGAGTAAGAGGAATAAAACAAATGAAAAAAACTAAAAAAAAACAACAACCCGAAAACAAATGACTTTTTGTTACTGTAATATAAACTCACAGATATAGATTATATGGAAAGGTAGGAGCTTGTTAGTAATTGCAATATGAGTCACAAAGAGCAGTTACGTGGTTACAAAGGTTACATGGAGTAACGGGCTTTACAGAGAGAGGTTACATGGAGTAATAGGGGGGTAACAGGAAGCAGTACGGTTATAGGGGAAGGTAACATGAGCAGGCAGAGTTAAAGGAAGAGCTTATAAGGGGCAATTGGAGGAGTTATAGGAGAGGATACATGGTGTAAAAGGAAGAGGATTAGGGAGGAGATAATGTCATTTTTTCTAGATTTCCCATTATGTTAATATGGTTGAAAAATTAAAATGGAACCAAATTAGAAAATAAAACCAACCTAGAAAAAGAAGGACTTGATTTAATATTTTTGGGTAAGCTTTTCAAATCATCACAATTTGTTTTGAAAACTTTTTAAATGATTTATTGACAAAAATTCCTTAATAGACTTGTGGAAATAAATAATTTGAACCGTGTTTTTTCTAACAACAGATTGTGATCATTCAAAAAGCTTATCCGAAAATATTAAAATAGAGGCCTAAGTTAGCAAAATAGTCGTAGCAGCCCATTTTATTGAGCTAATATATATATTTTAGATCACATAACATTTGCCGTTTACATACTTATATGCATTTTTAGTGATAGAGTGTTGCTCTTAATAGATGTGAGTCATGACACTGAACATGAAGGTCTTAAGCAGGAAGTACCTCTAGCGGTGGTCTATCCGACATCCACTAGAGGCATGACATTGCCATTTCCTAGAAACAGCAATGGTTTACATTAAGATCTCGTGGTTTAAGTGCTAAGAGTGTCCCTTCCAGTAAGCACTTAAGTAAGCACGATACTGAGATGCTGAACTCCCCAGTAAGACAAAAACAGAAACTTGCACAATATGGCTTCCACGTCATCAATCATGAGTCCTTATCAGCTCATCTTCAATGCTGTATCCATTTCACACGTTGCATCAAAAATCTTAAGTTAAATATATGTTATGTTATATATATATACATATATATATAAAAATATATATTAGCAGTATGTATTCTGTCACAAATCTCATACCATGCTTAAAGAAAACCTACCATAAACATTAGAAGGACCATAGGCTGTACATAGTGTAGCGTAGATCAGTTTGAGAACTACGGATATTAGGGACTTGGAATAACCATGAGCATGTACAAATGCTATAAAACTACATAAATGAGGTACAATGGACACAATGTAAATACATGAAAATATGACCTCAAAAAACACAAATCAAAAATGCACAACATTTTTGTGTTGAATATAGTTTGCCTCACCTAATTTGCGCAAACATTTGTGCCTTGACAACACAAACATAGGTATATATCAAATCTCCTTCTAACATCACTATGTATATGCATAATCCACACAGTTTCCAAACACCTGCGGTGCCCAGGTTAGCCATTACTGCAATATCTAGAACATAGTGTACATTGTAAATGACAATTTTGACCTTAAATTTAGAATTTACTTTGAATTCTCACTTTAGTGAATAACTCTGTTAGGTTTTTCACTATATGTTCAGTTTCAAGATGACCTTTAGTCCAATATATTAGAATTGCATAATCTGTCACAAGTGAAGTTTATTTCATCACTGCTATTTTAGTCACAAGTAAATGTTCATAGAATAGACAACAAAAACAAAAAAATTGAAAAATATATCAAACAAAATATTCCATTACACATACATATACATACATACACTCACTAAAGTAAAGAACACTACACTCAAAGAAAGACTAAAATCAAATTTTCTATCGTGTGACGCATGCTGGACCTCTATCACATAAGTAATTGGAATTGAAAAGACCACTATAGGCACCCAGACCACTTCAGCTCAATGAAGTGGTCTGTGTGCCAGGTCCATCTAGGGTTAACCCTGCAGCTGTAAACATAGCAGTTTCAGAGAAACTGCAATGTTTACATTAGGGTCAATCCAGCCTCTAGTGGCTGTCTCATTGACAGCCGCTAGAGGCACTTCCGCACTTCTCACTGTGATTTTCTCAGTGAGAAGACGCCAGCGTCCATAGGAAAGCATTGAGAAATGCTTTCCTATGGACTGACTGAATGCATGCGCGGCTCTTGCCGCGCATGCGCATTCAGCGGATGACGTCGGAAGAGGGAGGGGACTCCCCAGCGCCAAGGGAGCCCGGCGCTGGAGAAAGGTAAGAATTTAACCCCTTACTCCCCCTTCAGCCCGGCGGGAGTGGGACCCTGAGGGTGGGGGGGACACAAAGACCCTATGGAGCCAGAAAAACGAGTTTGTTTTCCTGGCACTATAGTGGTCCTTTAAATATAATAACACCTAAATATTGAAATGTTTCTTCTTATTTATTACAAAATTGTTCACAACAATTCAAAATGTATATAAAAAAGAGGGATTTAAAAGTACAGTTATTTCAACAGGCAGATAGATCATGTTTTCTATCCTTGTACAAAATAGATGAGAACATCATCCATGCAATTATTTACCTTAATAAACAGGCAGTAATAATAATAGAGCTCCAAATGTCTATGTCTCAAATCTGGTGGGACAGTCCCTAATTCTGGGTCTTATCACACTGTCCAGGGTTTGTTCCATGGTAATTCACTTTTTTTGCAATTCCATTTTTATTGACTAGAATACATGCAATCAACAAAACAAAAAACCAAGAGACTAAGGTCTCTACTTTAGTCACCAAAACAACTTTATCTTAAATGAATACAATAGGCACCAAAACAACTTGAGGTTAATGAAGCAGTTTGGGTTTATAGCTCATGCCCCATGTAGTGTCCCTACTCTATTCTGCCATTTAAGACTTAAATCACTTTATTTATACAGCCCTAGCCACACCTCCCTGAAAATGAACTTAGATACTCTACATCCCTGTATTGCACAGTCTGTTTAATCTAAATGTGTTATCTTCTGCTCTGCAAATAGCCTCTTAGACCATGCAGGAGCCTTCCGTGTGTGAAAAAAGTTTTCAGAGCAGGAGAAAAAACTTCTAAAGCAAGTTAATGTCTAATTGTAAGTGGAACCTTTTTTTTTTTTTTTCATACAAGCTGTGTGAGTCACAGCCAGGGGAGGTGCGGTTTGGGCTGCATAAACGGAAAGAAAAGAGATTTAACTACTACTACTACTAAATGACAGAGAATTGAGCAGTGAGACTGCAGGGGCATGACATATACACAAAAACAGCTTCACTGTGTTGGTGACTATTGTATCCCTTTAATTTAGCTGTTTAGGTGTATAGATTATGCCCTTATAGTCTCACTGCTCAATTTAGTTTCTGTTTATGCAGCCCTAGCCACACTTGCCCTGACTGTGATTGACAGCTGGTATGAAAAAATGGTTTCATTTTAAATCAGATGTTAAAGGGACACTATAGTCACCAGAACAACTACAGCTTATTGAATTTGTTATTGTGAGTAGAATCATTACCTTCAGGCTTTTTGCTGTAAACAGTGTCTTTTCAGAGAAAAAGCAGTATTTACATTACAGCCTAGTGATAACTTCACTGGCCACTCCCCAGATAGCTGTTAGAGATCCTTCCTGGGTCATGGCTGCCTAAAACGCATGCAAACATTCAGTATCTCCTCCCTCTGCATGCAGACACTGAACTTTCCTCATAGAGATTAATTGATTCAATTAATCTCTATGAGGAGATGCTGATTAGCCAGGGCTATGTTTGAATCATGCTGGCTCTGCCCCTGATCTGCCTCCTTGTCAGTCTCAGCCAATCCTATGGGGACGCACTGTGAGTGCTACCACTTCTGATGATGTCAGAAGACTGCTTGTTTTTCTGAGTCAAACAGCATGCAAATCTAGCTTCAGGCTTGAATACATTAAGATTTTGCTATATTTATGGAGGCATTAGGGGGCCCAGGGGGCTAGATAGTGGTGTTAACACTATAGGGTCAGGAATACATGTTTGTGTTCCTGACCCTATAGTGATCCTTTAAGTTCCGAAATTTGTATTTTCTGCTCTGTAAATTGAACTTTAATCACACACAGGAACCTCCTGAAGGCTCTAAATAGTTATTAACAACATAGGAGATACAACATTTGAAATTAAACAACATGTGCATTAAAGGAAGTGTAAACATTTTAAGAAGTGCTTAGGAAGGCTTTGTAAGTCACATGCAGGGAGTAGTGACTAGGGTTTCATAAACAGTGATTTAAATTGTAAATGGCAGAGAATTGAGCAGTGAGACTGCAGGGGCGTGATCAATACAGCAAAAACTAAAGTATCTTAAGGAAAACTAAGGAAGAAAGAAGGAGAGAGATTGGGGAAAAAAGAAGATTGGGGAGAGGTACTTTAGGGGAGGGCAAAGGTTTCTTCACATTGGTTGTGCCCCCACACAGAGGTCCCTGGAGGGATGCTGTAATTTTGTACATAGTTAGTATATAGACACTTGTTTAAAATCCTGGAGTGAGAAAGAATGGCTTCAGTCTCTCACTTGTGAAACGTAATAGCACCAGACACACTATGTTTTGGGCACTAGGACCATGTGTAGAGAGCAATGTAAGGGCACTTTGTGCATATTTATTCCCTTCTATGAGAAGCATGGATAAGTAAGCGGAAGAATCAGGAAGCATGCACACAGAAACACACTATATTCCCTGTAAATACACACATATAATATACCTATACACACTCACACATTACAGCTCTTGTGCACACACTATACCCCTATACATACATGCACAACTAAACCCCTATACACACACACACACACACACACACACACACACACACACACGTGCACTACAACCCATATACACAATGCAAGCCATTGCAACTCCAAGATACACACACATACTTTAAAACCCAGAGACACACAAACCACAGACCCTTGCCACACAAAGTACACCACAAACACACCTCTTTATATACTATAACACAAATAGTCTTTTCTACACACATTCCACAAACAACCTCCAAACACATTCAACACCACAGGGAGCATCCATACACATGCACAACGCACTTTAACAGCCCTGTTCCACTTTTGTTCTCCGTTCCCACTATTGGGGACACCAGAGACAAGTCACTATTAAACGCACAAGCTTGCATAGTGCAAAAAAAAAAAAAAAAAACAACCCCAAAACAACAGGACATTTTCTTAATCCAAGAGCTACCGAATGCTCTAGAGGGGCATCACACTAACATACTCATCAGTGGGGTCGTGCTTGTCCTTGGTGATGATATAACACAACCTTTTCTGATCTGCCTTTAACTGTCCAAGCTGAATTTTCGACACATTTCTGCCCTGCTCTCTTTCATAACATTAAACGTGTGTATATATAATAAGTCGTTCTATAAAGTTCATCCAAAGTACCTTTTTAAGAAGCATTTAACAGTTTAAAATGCAACATATATGTTAAGGTTAAACCAAACACAATTTGAAAGAAACCTACGTGATCAGACGAGATCTTGCCATCTTTGGTGATGAACTATTGCTTCCAGGCTCCATTCTTTGTTTGGATTCCCACTTAAGATCACCATCAACAGAGTTTTTCTCTGGCCCAAAACTGTCTGTATTGTCATCTATTGGTTCTTTGTTGAATCTGTTGGATGCTTTGGGGAGAGTAGGTGAGGAGTGCAAAGCAGATTTTCCTCCAAATGGGTTAAAGTTGGGGTCATCCCACTGGCTTGGATCAAAGTTATAGGAGGTTTTTGGTATGGGAGGCTCATCAGGGTCAGTTGACGAAGACAATTCCACATTCTTGTCCAAACGTTCTAAGCTGGTAGTTCTGTTAGCAGTATCTTTCTGTTTTTTTGATGGAAGTCTGTTGCCAGATTTAGGAATTTTTCTTGGTGAAATTTTCTTGGTTTCATTATCTAAAACATCTATTGCATTGATTTCTGTCACCGTGGTAGGTTCTGTGTAGTTTTGATCCTGGACCTCCAAGACAGAAGACTGAGCGTGGTCAGGTTGAAGCACACCATCACTACCACAGTCTTCATCACCACTGTTGGAGACATTCACTTTATCTATAAACCCAATGTCTACATTTTCCCCAAACAGCTTCTTCTGTAGAATGTCATGGTCACATCCTTGAAAGTGAGATTCGTCTTTTGGTAGCTTTTCTGGTTGCTGCACAACAGTTTTCTCTGAATGACATTCTGGTAAATCAACAGGTGTACCGCTTGTTTCATCTTTAAACTGTGGAAAGGATTCATCTAAATTCAAGTTGGATGTGTTGTCTGTTTTTCCTGTTTTCTTTGCCAAGACATGTTCTGTGTCATTGCTATGAGAGTTGTTATTGTCATTTAAAGATAATTCAGATACAAGGTGTGTAATCTCTTTTTGTGGTTCTGCAAACAAAACTAAAATAATAAAAATAGAATGAAATATAAAATAAAATATAGCAAACAATTAGATTACCAACATATCCAAAAGATTTTTTCATGACATAAAAATACCCAATTCCCAGTATTATCTATAAAGCATAACCAGTTATGCAACATGTTTTTAACATAAAATGGTTTGCATGTATGTCAAATGAAAAGTAAAAATAGTCAATTCAAATTTATGTAAAACAGTTGTGACTATATTTTACATAAATACAAAGACCTTACTCTCATTGTCAGGTCTACAATAGTGAATATTAGCTAAAAAGACAGCCCTTGGGACGAATGAGGAGACAGCACCACCACAGGCAGCATGGAAAGGCTAGAGTGAGCAGCTACATTCTCACTCTCATCAGCCTCAGCACAGACCCCAAAAGGGAAGCTAACAGGTCGCTGCAATGTGTGTTAGACTGTGTGTGTGTGTGTGTGTATGTTTGTCAGTGTGTATGTGCATCTGTGTGTATGTGCGTATTTGTGTGTATGTGCGTGTGTATGTGCCAGTCTGTATCTGTGTGTATGTGCCAGTGTGTGTTTCTGATTGTGTATATATTTGTGTGTATGTGCCAGTGTGGGTATCTGTGTATGTGTCATTGCATGTATCTGTGTGTATGTCAGAGTATATCTGTGTGTGTATATGTGCATCACAATTTGTGATAGTAAACACACTTGTTGAACTCTGAGTTGTGGGCCGGAAGAAATGGAGGCAGCATGGTGCGCATGCACACTAGGTTGATATGCCCACCGTCAAATCCTGCACTCATGCCTGCCAGGAGTATGGAAACAACAGTGACAAAATCAAACATCTGGTGGATACAGCCTTTCGTAAGACTGGCATTAATGTTTTTAATTATTCAGTAAAGTCCTTTCTACTAAAATGTTTGCATCTTCTCTCTGAGTTGTAATTATTTTAAAAGCTGTGTGGAGAAGAAAAATATCCCTTAAAAAAATAAATAATTGATTTTAATATATTTTTGTAAACAATAAAACATGAATTAAAACCAACACCATCATGACTGGGGGATCTTCTCCCTCTCAGCCCTCCCCCACCCCCACTAGATTTTCATTATGTGCCTTAGTTTAAATCATAATATCCACAACAAAGTTATACTTTACAATGGATTCTTATTTTGGCACAGACTGGAACACTGTGCTTTGTGGAGGAGGGGGATTCTCTCTCTCAAAGTCTCTAATCATTATACCAGGGACACATTTTACACACTACTTGTTTATGTAAAAGCTTTATCTTCAAAGTATTAACTTACAGCAGGTTTTAACTCTCCAGAAGAGTTTATAAAAATAGACTCTTAATAACGTGCTTTCATGTTAATCTAATAACTGGTATAATTATATAAAATCCATAATTATACACGAACCAATTACCGCAGTAATTTATATCCTGCATATTGGCTCAGGTAAGCGAAAGCAAGCTGAATGCTAATTGAAACTGCTAGTGGGCACAAAAAAAAAGATTTGCCTTGGTACAAGCATATTCATAAGTCAGACTTTCGATTTGTCTAAAAAAATCTTCATGAGAATTGTTGTGCCTCAAAAGCTGAAGGTAACAGTTCACCGGGAACTGTTCGCCGGCGAACATAGCTTGTTCGCGGTCGCCACGGCGGGCGAACATATGCGATGTTCGGTCCACCCCCTATTCGTCATGGAGGTGGGAGGGTCTGGGAGGGAGGGTCTGCTGCTGATTGGCTGGAATGTGTCTGCTGACTGTGAGGTACAGGGTCAAAGTTTACTCAATGATGACGAATAGGGGGCGGACCGAACATCGCATATGTTCGCCCGCCACGGCGACCGCGAACAAGCTATGTTCGCTGGCGAATAGTTCCCAGCGAACTGTTCGGGACATCTCTACGTGGTATTCTAATGATCCATAAAGTCCACTACCTTATCAGTTATATAGTCCATTCCAGTTAAACCTCTCACTATGCCTATGGGTGTACCATCCCAGGATGTGTGCTTACACATATTATATACAAGTCTGTGTAAAATTGGTACCCTACATTATCCATTTTCTTTTTTTTTTCTAGTAGAGTGGACTGAATATTTAGAACTGCAAAGTTACCTTTTTTTTTTTAATGAAAATATTACTTTTGAAGGGTTGCACAAACATATAGCCAAGTGATATAATCGAAAGGATTTTGGTACCACTGTATGGCCAAGGAATATAAGCCACCTGCCCAAACATCATGTGTGTACTATCTTAAAAGTGCTTTTAAAATATATATATGTCTGATTTTAGAAATATATATATGGAGGAAAAGTGATGTTTTAAACTTTGTTTGGGTAAAATATTAATATTCCCTCCAAACGACACATCATACATGGAGCAGAACACAATCCGTGGTCTATCTCCCAAATTAGCATAGAAAAATCATTCTTATGCATTTATATGCCCATGTTTTTGCTAGCCTTTAAAATGGCAAAAAATTGAAGTTGTAGTTAAGTGTTCTTGCATAGCAAGACCACTTAATGTTATCTCACATATATATTCATATATATTATTATTATAGCCAAACTTACCACCCTAACTCCTCCCACAGTTTTTACACTACATAGACAGTAATATACCAAAAAGATTGTTCCCGATTGGATCGCTATTAGTTTGTGGAACGTTTCGCCGAATGGTTCACGGAATATCGTCGTTCTTGTGGCGAAATTGGTCCCATAGGAATGAATGGCAAAATGTTCAAAACTAGAGTGGGAGCTGGCAAAAGCTGAAAACTCAGGACATGATTTCTAAACTGCCACCACTCCCTCATTTTCAAGTCCACCTACACAAATCTTATATCAAAACGTTCAGCTATCCCTGCTGCCACTAAACATGTCCATGGCTAAGCCATAGTCCTGATAGTTTTCACAATATGACCATTTGTTTGCAACTCACGCTGTCCATTGACATTCATTAAAACTCCACTCTAGCCACCTCAAATTCGAAAGGCAATATCTAAACTGCGACTGTGCCTTCATTTTTAATTTTCCAGAGACATACTATGCATCAAAATGTAGGTCTGGGTCTTGTGATTCTCACAATATAAAGCTCTTCGCTTTTTAAAATACGACTGTTTGAAGATGGCAACCGCCAGTGAAGTGAGCAAATTGGAGCAGTTTGTTTTTAACCGCTCTTCTCTGCCCTATTTGAAATCTATTAGTTCCTGTTGCCAGTTGGTGGAATGTTCGAGGGATTTGAAATGGCGGCTGCAGAAACCCTGGGTAACAAGGCTGCAATATGAAGATGCTGTTATATATGTATTAATAAAGTGAGTACTTCGTTATACAGGAATTATTGACTGATTTGTACAAAACATAATAGTGGCAGCAGGGATAGCTGAACGTTTTGATATAAATTTATATCCCTCCATGGCAAGACCACTTACTATTATCTCACATATATATTATTATTCTTATTGAGCAATTTAGAGCAGTTTGTTTTTAACCGCTTTTCTCTGCCCTATTTGAAATCTCTTAGTTCCTGTTGGCAGTTGGTGGAATGTTCGAGGGATTTGAAAGATTTGAAAGCTCTTCTCTGCCTTTGCTGTAGAGTGAGTGAACCACACTCCAACCTTTCCACAGTTACTCTAGCCACTCCAACCACACAACAGTTACTCCACCCACTCCAACCACACAACAGTTACTCCAGCCACTCCAACCACACAACAGTTACTCCAGCCACTCCAACCACACAACAGTTACTTAAGCCACTCCACCCAGTTACTCCGCTCACTCCAGTTGTAGACTACTGGTGGAGGCAGGAACACAACACAATTTCCCCAGAAATTGTAGCTTTTCTAGTTCTAATTTGAAAATCTACCTTTGGGCACTTCTATTCCTTTGTTTCTATCTTAAAAGACAGACTATTACAATTGTATTAAAGCAGATCTTTTGAGAGTCACAGCAAAGATGGCTCCTTGCAGAGGAGACATCCTGGAAGAGATTGATAGCAGGTTTATTGGGTTTTACACTGCTGCAGACAGTTCAAGTCATGATGCTATGAAATCTATGCTTTGGTGTGCACGGAACCATGCAAGCAAATTCTGCACACCCTAGACACGTTTAAAGGAACACTATAGAGTCAGGAACACAAACATGTATTCCTGACCATATAGTGTGAAAAACACAATCTAGCCCCCACAACCCACCCAAATACAGTAAAATCTTACTTTTTTAATCCAGTCTCCTGCTGTTGGCTCTGTCGCTTATCTGCCCGCTTGGCTGACATCATCAGAAATTATGACCTGAGACAATCACAATGCCTACCAATAGGATTTGCTGATACTGTCAAGGAGGCAGATCAGGGCAGAGCCAACACAAGCCAAACACAGCCCTCGCCAATCAGCATCTCCTCATAGAGATGCATTGAATGAATAAATCTCTATGAGGAAAGTTCAGTGTCTGCATGCAGAGGGTGAAGACACTGAATGTCGGTGCTAAACACTGTGCAGCACTGCCCCAGGAAGCACCCCTAGTATCCATCTGAGAAGTGGCCAGTGGAGGAATTCCTAAGCTATAATAGAAATACTGCATTTTCTCTGAAAAAACACTGTTTAATTGCAAAACGCCTGAAGGGAATGATTCTACTCACCAGAACAAATACAATAAGCTCATAGTTGTTCTGGTGACTATTGGGTCCCTTTAACTATAATTATCCGAGTATTTCCCTGATTTACTGTAAGAATACTTATTTACACAGAATGCCAAGCAATGTCTCACATTTAATGTGTATAACAATAATAAATACATAAATATAGTGACCTCCAAAGGTTCTTTTTAGGAATGTTACAGTTGCCAGATCAGTAACAACACCTCTTAATATTTCAAAGCTCCTATCCTCTTATTCTATATGCACCATACAAAACTCTACAAACCAAATAACCTGATCAAATAACCACCATCAAAGAGGAAACCATACTGTATCTAAAATATTTAGCTAGCCAGACAATTCAGAAAGCAAAACTAGCCACAGGGAAATGTCCAGTTAACTGCACACAATACCTGTGGATGCTAAAAACTCTATTAAATGATACCATTATTCATCTCAAAATGAGTTTACTTCTGTATGAATGTATAATAAATAGGTCTGATTTTATTATAGTGTAATAGACAGTATAATTGCATATAATTATACAGAAAAGCAATAACAGTATTAATTGATTTCACGCATGCTGGCCCAGGTGAGGAATGGTAAGCAAAACCCTATGGGTTAAAGGACCACTATAGGCACCCAGACCACTTCAGCTTAATGAAGTGGTCTGGGTGCCAGATCCAGCTAGGGTTAACCCATTTTTTTTATAAACATAGCAGTTTCAGAGAAACTGCTATGTTTATAAATGGGTTAATCCAGCCCTCAAATCCTCTAGTGGCTGTCTCATTGACAGCCGCTAGAGGCGCTTGCGTGATTCTCACTGTGAAAATCACAGTGAGAGCACGCAAGTGTCCATAGGAAAGCATTGATAATGCTTTCCTATGAGACCGGCTGAATGCGCGCACAGCTCTTGCCGCGCGTGCGCATTCAGCCGAATGGGAGGAGAGGAGGAGGATCGGAGGAGGAGAGCTCCCCGCCCGGCGCTGGAGAAAGGTAAGTTTTGACCCCTTTCCTCTCCCCAGAGCCCGGCGGGATGGGGTCCCTGAGGGTGGGGGAACCATCAGGGCACTATAGTGCCAGGAAAACAAGTATGTTTTCCTGGCACTATAGTGGTCCTTTAACTATAATGAAAAAGACTTGGCACATTAGGGCCTTTTGAATGCAATCATTTACATCAGTTTCTCTTCAGTCTCTTCTGGACTCCAATCAAAACACACAAGGAACATAGCACTGGAAGAGGCTGGCAAGATTCTCACAGCTACAACAAAGTGAATCTGTTCTTAGTGATGTTCTTTTATCGTGTACTTTGTATGTGGGAAAGGATTCACTTGAATGCAGAACACCAAAAAGCTGAATAATTTGGCTCCAATTGTGGTTTGAATTCTCCAAAAAAAGCACATATTAAAGAATGAAGCAGAGCTATCTGTAATCTCACATGACACAGAAAGTCATAGAAAACACAAATGATTTTGAATTCCTGTCACAGGTTAAGTTAATGTACCATCCTCAGACTTACAGCTTTATAACTCGGTTAAACTGTTTTAAAGCTTTAAAGACCAAAGAGGTGTGAGATGTCATGCCTTTAAGGTACCAGCAGGGCTAGATCCCTGCAGGTACAGGGAAGACCCAGATATCACTCTGTGAACTCAAGCCATAATTAATGGCCCCAGATTGGCGTATGAGTTGTGTACAGCTCTTGAAATCACTATAGTTAAACAATTGCTTTCAGCTAGGGTAATCCTCTAAGAATCGTGGGAGATTTGGAAATCCTCCAAGAGACCAGGAGACTCATAGCATTTGAAAAGACCCCAATTATGCTTCCCTGCCAACAGTGACAAGCAGTGGGCTGTGCATGTTCTCCAGCACTAATCACCATGTGGTCAGCAGAGACAGCACACAGATTTCAATATGTGAGGCAGATCTCCATCGCTTGCTGCAGTCACAAAGTACATGGTGGTCTGTACTGTGAAAGCAGGGAAATCCTTCTCCTGATGTGAGCAGTGACATCAGCTGAGGGAATCCTTTTTGTTAGGGTCAAGTAGGATTAGGTTAGAGGGAGGGAGAAATTTATATAGGGGTTATTTTTTCCCTTTTTTATGGGGGGTTGGAGTTATAGGATGGAAGCAAAATAGGACAATAATGAAGGAATAAGAATAAGGGTTGAATAGGCCTTACAATAGTTTTATCTGGGAATAAGCAATTTGTCTATGTATATGAATGTAAAGTGACGAATCATGAAAATATATTATTTGAAATTGTAATAACCTCAGTTTTGATGTTGTATTACACTCTATATTTTATGTGATTTGTGAAATATAACCAGCAGATTTAATGCAAAAACGGTTAAAGGAATTCACCAGGCACCAAAAACATTATCTCAATTAAATTGTGTGCAGTACTGCTATACAGTGTATCCTCTCTCTGCATGCAGACACTGAACTTAACTCATAGATGCATTGATTCAATGGATTTAGTGACTATTAAAGGGTTAATCTAAGCATCATAACCACTACAGTCCACTGCAGTGGTTATGATGCCAGGAGTACCCTGGCCCTGTTCCCCAGTAATGAGGCAAAATTTTCTCAAACGTGCCAAGCTCTGAGACTCCTTTCCCCTCTAGTAATGTGTTTCCAGCTTAGGCAGAGTTGCAGAGGCTGATCCAGTGATTTATTTACTGAGAGTGTCAGCTGACTGCTCTCAGCCTATGAGTGGCACACTGTATAGACATTTGCACAGAATAAGCCATCCCAGAAATAAATTGTGAAAGGTTTAGCTCTAAAATTGTAACTCACTCCTTGCAATATTTGTTTTTAAAACTTTAAAACCTTAAAGGGACACACCAGGCACAAAAACAACTTAATCCAAATGAAGTTGTTATGGTGCCAGGAAGCCCGTAGGAGGCGCTCTTACCTCAATGGGTTAATTCGTTCTAGAATGGTTTAACCCCCCGAAGTTGCTTCCAGCGGCAATGTCCACTTCTGCCCTGGCAGCATCAAGCTTCTGAATTTTTAGATTCAGGAAGAGAGCAGTGCCGCCGGGCAGGGGCACCGCGATTGGCTGCCACTCTGATTGGCCAAGATATATATATATATATATATAAATTAAAATAAAAAAACCTTCTATTATAAACCATGGGTAGGAGGGGGTTATATGTGCCTGCCCAACCCTGCTAGCCCTGGGATCATTGCAGAAGTGAGGGTAATGGCATATAATACTTGCTACCCCTAGGGTAACTGCAAGCTATACCCTAGTCAATAAAGGAGCTTCTTCTGGGAAACACCTTTGCACAGAGCCGTATTCTGAAGCTTCCCAAGGACGAGAGACTGAACTCCCTTGGGGAAAAAGGTAGCAACCCTTAAGTAAGCCAAAAATAAAAATAAAATGTCTGTCCTATAGGGACAGTAGGACGGGGTGTAACAAAAGTAGCCTCGTCATTGGTTCTTGGAGGAGCCTGTTTGCCAGCCTCCTGTCCTGTGACTATGATCCCTGTAATGATTTGTGGGTTAAAGACTCTGTTTGTGCCTGTGTGGGCTTAGACAGGAACCATTCGAACTTTCGAAGTGGCACTTCGAACTCCCGAACTCCTGAAGCCATTCGAACACATGACGGAGGCCATCTTGTTTAGTCGAACACATCCAGCAGTGTTCGGCCGTCGAGTGCATGGAACTCAAACCAGACACTCAACGGCACACATACTGCTAAAACTTTACCTTCCATAGAGGTTCGGCTTTTCGAACGGGAGTCGAATGGTAAACAGAAACCCACGAACAAGAGACATACAATGACTATATCCACGAACGGCTTTGTTCGATAATTCAAACATTATTTTGAATCCTCAAAGTAGACTGGCCGCACAGCCTGATTCTCTGGAACTGTTTTGGGCATGAAACCATGCGTGCGGTCGGTCAAAATGGGACTTCCATAGAATTCCTGAACCCCTGAACTGATCTGCGTGATTTTTGGATATGTTGTGCAGTTTTATTGAAGCCATGCAAATGCTATCTCATGTTTTACTTTGTACTTTCAACAGCTGTTGTGGCTGGGCAAGTTTTTTTATGTATTACTATGCACAACTAAAATAAAGAATTATAAAAAAAAAAAAAAAGTCTGTCAAAACAAAGCTTTGGAAGGTATGGTGAACCCAAGACTTGACTCCTAGCACCCACAATGCATCTCATGCATACTACATAATGCTGTAAATCTGTTGCGGTCACCGGCCCGCCGAGCCTCACGGTCGTGCCCGACCGGCACGACCGCTCCGACTACACGAGCTTACCTGCTCGTCGGCGAGCCGGGAACCGCGCATGTAGTTCTTCCGGGCATCACGCCCGAATCCAATATGGCGCCGACCACGTGGTCGCGTCTATGGATAGCCCCGCCCCCGAGAATTATACTAACGTGTGCGTGACGTCACGACGTCAACGCACACGCACGTTCTGGGGTCAGAGGTCGCCCTCTGACCAATCATAGCTTAGAGAGGGGTATTTAAACCCCTAAATCACCCTAGTACTTTGCCATGTCGTGGTTTCAGTTTCCTGGTTTCCTGAAAGTGCTAGTTTCGTGTTTCTGATTTCTTGGTATCCTGATCCTTGGCGTTTCTCTGGTTATTCTGATCTCTGGTTTCCCTGACTTGGCTTGTCTTATCGGTATTGAGTATTCTCTGGCTTCCTTGACCTCGGCTTTCCCTTTGACCATTCTCTGTCTCTAGCGTATTAGTCCGGCCATTCTAAGGTCCGGTTTACGCTCTGTCCTGTTATTTTTCCTTTTCTGACTTATGTATATGTATACATAGTTTCTGCGTGCTGGACCACATTACTAGTCGTGACATTACGACATGGCCATGGATCCTGCAGAACTATGCAAACATGTGATCGCCTGTGAAAATAGGGTGGAGGATATGGACCACAGGTTAGACCAATTTGCCCAGGCATTTCAGACCTTGCTCCAGAGGACTGCCTATTTAGAGGTTCCTCCTGTACCACCTGTGGTTCCGCCTCCTGTAGTGGTTCCCGTACCGCATAAACCACCGTCCATAACCTTGTCACCGCCCCCTCGTTATGGAGGTGATTCTAAGGAATTTAGAGGTTTTTTAAACCAAATAGAATACCACTTTGAGGCCTCCCCAGGTTCATTCCCAACAGATAGATCTAAAATAGGCTATCTGATGAACCAATTAACTGGAAAAGCCTTGACTTGGGCTAACCCCTTATGGGAAAGTGGTGACGCAATAGCCCGTGATTACAGTACCTTTCTTACGGCCTTTAAGGCTACATTTGAACCTAAAGGCAGGGAGAAGAACGCTGCCAAAGCCCTTATGAGAATCAAGCAAGGCAGTCGTTCTGTAGCCGATTATGCAATAGAGTTCAGGACATTAGCATCTGAGGTTGATTGGACCAATAGCGGTCTGGTGGCTGCTTTCTCTGAAGGTTTAGCTGAGAATATACAAGATGAGACTGCAGCTAGAGACCTTCCGGTTAATCTTAATGAGTTTACTGCCTACATGATAGACATTGATAACCGGCTCAGAGAGAGAGAGAAAAACAAACAACGTAACAGACGTTCTAATTTGTCCATAGCTCCTCGTTTCTCTAACCCAGTGGTGAGTAGCCAAACGCCTCTTCCAGAACCTGAACCCATGCAATTGGGTAGTGCTAAACTCACTGAGGCAGAGAGACAACACAGACGTAACGAGGGGTTATGTATGTATTGTGGCAAGAAGGGACATCTAAGATCGTCATGCCCGGTTCGGCCGGAAAACTTGCACACCTAAGGCACGTACGGGGACCGACCTTAGGTGTGATGTATATGTCCCCTAAATTGACTAAGAACCGTTTCCTTGTCAAAGTAACCTTATCTTTCGAGAACACTACTGTTCAGTGTGAGGCTATGATTGACTCTGGGGCAGCGGAGAATTTCCTAGACAAAGAATTCTCTGCAAAACATCTCCTGCCCTTAAGACATAAAGAGAAACCTATAGCAGTCGAGGCCATTGATGGAAGGCCTCTTACCCAGCCTTTCATCACACACGAAACTCTGCCAATCACTGTTTCAGTGGGTATTCTCCACTCTGAAGAAATGACCTTTCAAATCATATCTTCACCTACAGTTCCGATAATACTCGGTTTCCCTTGGCTCCTGAAACACAATCCACGTTTGGATTGGATTGAAGGAGAGATTGTGAGTTGGGGTGAGAGATGCAAAGGTGTTTGCTTTAAGCAAATCCTACAACCTATTGGCACCATTAATGTTCCTGTTACACCTCCCTTGACCACACAAATTCCACAGCAGTATATGGATTTGAAAGAGGTATTTAACAAGGTCCAGTCAGAAGGGTTACCTCCTCATAGACCTTATGACTGTACTATAAACTTATTACCAGGGACTATGCCTCCCAAAGGAGGAGTCTATGCCTTGTCCCCCCAGGAAAATCTTTGTTTGGAGGAATATATTAAGGATGCTCTCAGAAAGGGTCATATCCGTAGGTCCTCCTCACCAGCCGGGGCTGGATTCTTCTTTGTCTCTAAAAAAGGAGACCTACGCCCTTGTATCGATTATAGGGGTTTGAATAGGATTACCATAAAAAATGCCTACCCTATTCCCCTTATATCAGAGCTATTTGACAGATTGAAGGGAGCTCGAGTCTTTACCAAGCTCGATCTCCGAAGTGCATACAATCTAGTCAGGATTAAGGACGGTCACGAATGGAAGACCGCATTTAACACCAGAATGGGACATTACGAATACCTGGTTATGCCGTTTGGATTATGTAACGCTCCAGCGGTATTCCAGGATTTTATTAACGATGTCCTAAGAGAGTACCTTCACATGTTCGTTCTAGTGTATTTGGACGATATTCTCATCTATTCCCCAGACCTAGAGACACATCACGAACATGTGAGAATTGTTCTGAAAACCCTGTTACAGAACGGCCTTTACTGTAAACTGGAGAAATGCCAGTTTGACCAAACGGAGATACAATTCCTTGGATACGTTATATCTCCGTCTGGTTTCCAGATGGATCCTCGCAAACTGGAGGCAGTCTTACAGTGGCCATTACCCAAGGGTCTTAAAGCTACTCAACGCTTTATAGGTTTTGCGAATTACTACCGCAAATTCATAAGGGGATTTTCCTCCGTGATTTCCCCTATAACCAATTTAACTAAAAAAGGAGCAAATTGTATATCTTGGCCCAAAGAAGCAAGAGAGGCATTTGAACGATTAAAATTTTTATTTTCCTCAGCACCTGTCCTGACCCATCCTGATCCATCCAAACCATTTATCCTAGAGGTGGATGCATCAGAGACAGTAGTTGGAGCCATTCGGTCTCAAAGAGAAAGTCCTGATACGCCTTTACATCCCTGTGGATTTTACTCTCGCAAACTCACACCTGCAGAGAGGAATTACGACATAGGGAATAGGGAACTTTTGGCCATTGTACTTGCCCTTAAGGAATGGAGGCATCTCTTGGAAGGTTCCAAAGAGCCACTTTTGATCTTTACTGATCATAAGAATTTGGCTTATATTGGGGACGCTAAGAGACTGTCCTCTCGTCAGGCTAGGTGGTCATTGTTCCTCTCCCGATTCAATTTCGTAATTACATACAGACCTGGTACTAAAAACACCAAGGCAGATGCACTTTCTCGGCAGTTTGAGACAGATGAAGTTCCGGAACAGGTGATATATCCCATTGTACCTCCTGAATGCCTCGTTGCCACTACAGTTTCCGAAGTGTCTTCTCCACTCTTCTGTGCCATAATAGCAGATCAAACTCAGGCACCTGTGGGAAAACCTCCGGACAAACTGTATGTGTCACCTCAGTTTCGAAAGAAGGTACTAGATTTGTTCCATGACAGCCTCACAGCGGGCCATCCTGGAGTCCATAAAACTCTCTCTGCCATCTCCAGGAGATTTTGGTGGCCTGCTCTTAGAAACGATATCAAAGATTATGTTGGGGCATGTCAAATATGTGCCGTTTCTAAAGTTCCTCCTAGGTCACCTCCTGGACTGTTACAACCACTGCCCATACCTAGTGCTCCATGGACCCACTTGGCCATGGATTTCATTGTGGATCTACCCAGTTCAAACGGGTTTAATACAGTCCTTATGGTTATTGATAGATTCACGAAGATGGCACATTTCGTCCCACTTAAAAAATTACCATCTGCTCAAGATCTAGTTCAAATATTCTTGAGAGAGATCTTTTGGTTGCACGGTGTACCCAAAAGCATAGTATCTGACAGAGGTACCCAGTTTGTTTCTAGGTTTTGGCGTTCCTTTTGCAAACAATTGGGCGTCGAACTCTCCTTTTCGTCAGCATATCACCCTCAAACAAATGGAGCAGCAGAGAGGGCGAATCAGTCTTTAGAAGCCTATTTACGTTGCTTTATAAATGCCAATCAATCTAACTGGTACGAGCTCTTACCCATGGCTGAGTTCGCCAGAAACAACGCCACTCATGAATCTTCTAATCACAGTCCATTCTTTGTTAATCAGGGTTATCACCCCACTGTTTTTCCGTCTGCATTCTCAGACACAGAAATCCCCGCTTTGAACACCCGTTTAGAATCGATTCATGATACCTGGGATTCCGTCCATTCAGCTCTGCAAAAAGCCTCATTACGAGCAAAGGTCCAAGCTGACAAGAAACGGGGCGCTAATCCTGTCTATCTTCCAGGTGACAGGGTGTGGCTCTCCACAAGACATATCAAGCTTAAGGTCCCGTCCATGAAATTTGCCCCTCGGTACATTAGTCCCTTTCGAGTTACCCAACGTATTAATCCAGTGACCTATACTTTGGCACTACCGGCTCATATGAGAATAGCGAATACTTTCCATGTGTCTCTGCTCAAGCCCCTTACTTGCAATCGCTACACCAGGGTATCCACTCCTCCTCCGCCCTTGGTAGTGGGTGATCAAGAAGAATACGAAGTCCGTTCTATCATGGACTCCAAACTATCCAGAGGTGTCTTGTCCTATCTCGTTGACTGGAAGGGTTATGGTCCCGAGGAACGTTGTTGGGTTCCTGCTGACCGGGTCCATTCGCCCCGTCTTATCCGGTCATTTCACAACCGCTTTCCTCTTAAGCCGGGTCCTTCCCGCCCGGTGCGCGGTCTTCGAGTGGGGGGTACTGTTGCGGTCACCGGCCCGCCGAGCCTCACGGTCGTGCCCGACCGGCACGACCGCTCCGACTACACGAGCTTACCTGCTCGTCGGCGAGCCGGGAACCGCGCATGTAGTTCTTCCGGGCATCACGCCCGAATCCAATATGGCGCCGACCACGTGGTCGCGTCTATGGATAGCCCCGCCCCCGAGAATTATACTAACGTGTGCGTGACGTCACGACGTCAACGCACACGCACGTTCTGGGGTCAGAGGTCGCCCTCTGACCAATCATAGCTTAGAGAGGGGTATTTAAACCCCTAAATCACCCTAGTACTTTGCCATGTCGTGGTTTCAGTTTCCTGGTTTCCTGAAAGTGCTAGTTTCGTGTTTCTGATTTCCTGGTATCCTGATCCTTGGCGTTTCTCTGGTTATTCTGATCTCTGGTTTCCCTGACTTGGCTTGTCTTATCAGTATTGAGTATTCTCTGGCTTCCTTGACCTCGGCTTTCCCTTTGACCATTCTCTGTCTCTAGCGTATTAGTCCGGCCATTCTAAGGTCCGGTTTACGCTCTGTCCTGTTATTTTTCCTTTTCTGACTTATGTATATGTATACATATTTCTGCGTGCTGGACCACATTACTAGTCGTGACAAAATCATGCTGGTGTGACTCCTGGTGTTGCAGGATTGACTTTAGACAAAAATGGCCAACCTGCTGTGACTAGAGCTGAATTTGAGATTTTGGCAACTCAGCACTGTTTGCATACATTTTGCAATGGGCTTCAATTGACTGCATTTTTGTTTTAGTGGAAACGCTACATTTCCCCACACACTCTAAGCACCAAAAAAACGTTTCTTTAATTTTAACGTGTACATGCTTTTGTTGTATTTGGGAAACCTGGTGTGATCTACTGTAGTAAAAACAATAAATTGTGCTCAGCCAAATTCTCCATAAAAAAATATAAATAAAATCCTCATAAGGCTGGATGATTTCTACCCATTACAGATATGAGGCTTATCATTTTACTCTGAGCTACTTACTGCTCCTACACATTTCCACTTCACAAGAACAGCACAAGAACTGGTAAAAAAAAAAAGCAATAGTTAAATATAGCAGACTGCTCTATAGGAAAAATGATTTTCTATAATGGCTCCATGTTCAAGTCATGGATTTCATATGCTGTTTATCCTGTAACATTTTATAAAGCTACTGTTTTACTTAGATATATAATCAATGTCTTAAGATATTTTTGTTCGGCATGTCTGAAAATAATAATAATAAAGTAGTGTAACTTTATCTGAATTAATATGTTTAATTAGACATGTTTAAATACACAGGTTTTTTGTTTAGTTTTGAAGGGGTTTAGGATAAGAAGTCACTAGGGGTACTAGGTTTGTCCGGGGGCCTCTTTACTATAAACTAATAGGACATGCTTAAACCGTTATTTGCACAGTGATTTTTATAAATAAAACTTTCCCATATGCAAATTAGCAGGATTATCGAATTATTATTATTTTATTATTTATATAGCGCCTTCAGATTCCGTAGCGCTGTACAATGGGGATAATAAAGTCAAGGTGTACATTATACGGCTTTCAAGTATAATACAGTCATTAGGTTAAACAGATGTCTAATGAGGCAAACCACAAAAAAAATCCCAAGAATCCTTTTTATGAAGGCACGGTTATTTCAAAATTATTTGAAGTATGAATGGTATGCACTTCGAGAACAAACATTCAACCTCAACAAGGTTATACAGGATAAACTGATTAACCAGTGGCTCTTTCTAGGGGCTACTACAATCATACACTAGAAAAAAAGATAAGGGAATTCATTCCCATAGTACACTGGGTAGACAAGTTGTAGGAGTCCGGCGCTCTCTCTAAAATATTTGGAAATATATGCATTTTTTAAAATTATTTTCTCAGCAAATTAAACTAAACTACACAATTACAATTATTTATGTCGCGCCAACATATAACACAGTGCTGTACAACTATATGAAGAAACAACACAAATATGTATTAAAAATGTATCTAAGGACACAGAGCGACAGGGGGCACTGTAAGGCGATCATGCAGGGTGACAGAAGGTGCCTCAGGCATGTACAGGGTTGGACAAATGTCTGTCGAGAGTGTTTTATATTGTTATTTTTTTCATTGTCAGCTTTCAGGAAGATATATTTCCTCAGAGATCAGCATAAACTGGAAGATGTAAGCTACCAACAGTAACATTATTGGAGTCATAACTACTTGGCTACTGAGGTTTTCCTGTATATTTGATGTATGAGTGACCCACAGCTCACAGATTTTTACCATGTGGTTATGAAGGAGGCAATCTTGGGCAATAAATTAGTGGGGAAGCCAATTAAAAAAATGAATGGCACTGAATAGGTCACAAAATATTTATGCTAGAGAGTACTGCTAATTATGAAGACCTTATTACCAATAGTCATCATATGGGATAATGGGAGGACATTATCTAAGGTGCAAAAGGGGGAGCTATACAAGAATGTCACATGAATTAATGGGAAGGGTTATAGTAAAGGAGTAAGATAGGGAGTTCGTAGGCAGATGATATACGTAGCAATAGATAAGGTTATGGGGACAGGTTATACAGAGTGATAGGAGTAGATTTAGAGAGAAATTATATGGAGTAATAGGAGGGGTTATATTGAGGTTATATGGTGTAATAGGAGGAGTTATAGGGAGAGGTTATATGGAGTAATAGGAGGAGTTATAGAGAGAGGTTATATGTAGTAATAGGAGGAGTTATAGGGAGAGGTTATATGGAGTAATAGGAGGAGTTATAGAGAGAGGTTCTATGGAGTAATAGGAGGAGTTATACGGAGAGGTTATATGGAGTAATAGGAGGACTTATAGGGAGAGGTTATATGTAGTAATAGGAGGAGTTATAGGGAGAGGGTATATGGAATTATAGGAGGAGTTATATGGAGAGGTTATATGGAATAATAGGAGGAGTTACATGGAGAGGTTATATCTAATAATAGGAGGAGTTATAGGGAGAGGTTATATGGAGTAATAGGAGGAGTTATAGGGAGAGGTTATATGGAGTAATAGGAGGAGTTATAGGGAGAGGTTATATGGAGTAATAGGAGGAGTTATAGAGAGAGGTTATATGGAGTAATAGGAGGAGTTATAAGGAGAGGTTATATGTAGTAATAGGAGGAGTTATAGGGAGAGGTTATATGTAGTAATAGGAGGAGTTATAGGGAGAGGGTATATGGAATTATAGGAGAAGTTATATGGAGAGGTTATATGGAATAATAGGAGGAGTTACATGGAGAGGTTATATCTAATAATAGGAGGAGTTATAGGGAGAGGTTATATGGAGTAATAGGAGGAGTTATAGGGAGAGGTTATATGGAGTAATAGGAGGAGTTATATGGAGAGGTTATATGGAGTAATAGGAGGGTTATAGGGAGAGGTTATATGGAATAATAGGAGGAGTTATATGGAGAGGTTATATCTAATAATAGGAGGAGTTATAGGGAGAGGTTATATTGAGTAATAGGAGGAGTTATAGGGAGAGGTTATATGGAGTAATAGGAGGGTTATAGGGAGAGGTTATATGGAGTAATAGGAGGGGTTATAGGGAGAGGTTATATGGAGTAATAGGAGGAGTTATATGGAGAGGTTATATGGAATAATAGGAGGAGTTATATGGAGAGGTTATATGGAATAATAGGAGGAGTTACATGGAGAGGTTATATCTAATAATAGGAGGAGTTATAGGGAGAGGTTATATGGAGTAATATGAGGAGTTATATGGAGAGGTTATATGGAGTAATAGGAGGAGTTATATGTAGAGGTTATATGGAGTAATAGGAGGGGTTATAGGGAGAGGTTATATGGAGTAATAGGAGGGGTTATATGGAGAGGTTATATGGAATAATAGGAGGAGTTATATGGAGAGGTTATATGGAGTAATAGGAGGAGTTATATGGAGAGGTTATATGGAATAATAGGAGGAGTTACATGGAGAGGCTATATCTAATAATAGGAGGAGTTACATGGAGAGGCTATATCTAATAATAGGAGGAGTTATAAGGAGAGGTTATATGGAGTAATAGGAGGAGTTATAGAGAGAGGTTATATGGAGTAATATGAGGAGGTATAGGGAGAGGTTATATGGAGTAATAGGAGAGATTATATGGAGTAATAGGAGGAGTTATAGGGAGTAATATGAGGGATTATATGGAGTAATAGGAGGGATTATATGGAGTAATAGGAGGAGTTATAGGGAGTAATAGGAGGAGTTATAGGGAGTAATAGGAGGGGTTATAGAGAGATTATATGGAGTTTGAAGGAGATGTTGTAGAGTGCAATAACAGAAGTGTGATTTTATGAAGTAGCAGCAAATATAATTTTATTGGTATAACAGAAGATTTACTGGAAGTGGTTAAACTGTAGCAAGCAATATGTTAAGGGGAGGAGAGGCTTTACTGGAGAGTTGCTAGGGAGATATAGAAAGACTTTTCTTGGAATGGGAAAAATATGATCTTAGAGGCTGGCTTGATATTGTGCGCGGTTTGTGCAGTATGCACATGTGGGATATTTTTAGGATTCCTCAGATCCTGTGAGTCATTCACCCACATACTGTGTCTGAATCACAAGCACAAAAGAGGAGAAAAACAAAGCATCAGGAAGTTTGGAACATTTAATAGAGCAGAGAAGGAATGATCAGAGCTGTTATACAATAAGGTTTGACATTTACTGAGAGTTAGCTGGGAAACATACTTGAAAAGGAGAAAAATGTCATTGTATTCTTTCTGGTAAACAAACCCTAAATAAATAAATATATTAACTGAACTACAGAAACACCCATTGATAAAAAAAAATCTGACTTCTCAGACTCTAAATAGACTATAACTCCCCACAGTAGTCACTGTAGCACAAAAATTCTTAAGATGTTAGATGATTGGAGTAGCAGTCTGAAAAAAGCACAACTCTGCTACACATGCTCAGTTTATACAAAGTGCCAGGTCCATCATCATCATAGTCTTCACATATTCAAATTTAGAACAAAAAAGTACTCGGTAAATCATAAAATGTTCCACATACATAATAATGTTGGTGTTTACCAAAATCCAGTGCTCAGGTAAGACAGTGTCAGTAGAACCCAATTACTATGTGTGTCATAGATGCTCTGCATTTCTATCCATTGATGAGTATAGAGACACATTGTTCATCATTATACAGTATGTTATTATCATTAAAGAGACACAGTTAGCATCTTCATGTAATAGAGCATTTTCATTATCAGCATCATAACCCAGAGATATAGGAGCATGCCAATTACCTCGGGCCGCTTCCTTTACAGGTGATGGAACTGGTGTTGCCGCCTCTGGTGTGTCAAAGTGTCCCTCCGAGTCTGAACTGGGATGGAAATTAAACCAGTTTTGTTAGATTCCTGACATGGTTAGTAAGCAGATTTAAATCTTGTCATAACTCAATGCAGTCTGACATATTTCATGTCCATATTTCAATCCCACAAGCATGCATACCTACCAGTCGCCTGAATACCTAGGATGAGCACCACCTTATTAGCTCAGTATCTTGCTTTCCACTGGCACAGGTTTTTAGAAGATCTTAAGGCTCTTTTTAATCCATCTAAAAATGTTACTATCTACAACAGCACTGCTAGATCTGTTATTCATATTATAAAGGGCCATAATATACAGCACCACAAATTAAATATATGGATCCACAGTTTATATGGATAGTGCCACAAATGTACCGTACAATAGATAGTGAAATTATACTGCTAAGCAACTCTAATACTTGCCAATGGGTAGTGTTGATTGGGAATTTTAAGCCCTAGATATGTTATACAATGTTCATATGCAATATAGGTTTGCTGGGAAAAGAGTTGGTAAAGAGACAGGTAACAGTAAATAATCATTGAAATGTTCCTCTCCCCCACTACAATTTATTTTATCATCAGAAAAAAATTTAATGCACTTTGAAAAAATGTAAAATACATGTCATTTTCCCCTTACCCTAAACATTGCGGAATAAGTTGGCACTAAATAAATGGCAATAAAAATAATAGCATGAAAGAATCAGTGAGGGATGCATGTGAGAGAACTTTGCTATTGAACTAATTAAATTCGTAAATAAAATACAACAGAAAAGTAAAAATACCTCTACATATCACATTTTTTATGCAAAGCAGAATGAGGCAAGCAGTCCAGTTTCATCAGCAAGATTCAGCTACTGTACCCTGAATATGTAATCAATAGCGTTGGTCATCACTCAACACCAGTAGCAGAAACTCATCTGCCAGTGCCAACTTACCAAGTGAAGATATGTAAAATGTGTTCACTAATAATGTCAAAATATTGATCCAACCATTGGTGCAGCCAGCAGTGCTGGTGTAAAATTGCATGTTGTCCCTTTAAGAATCATGACCATTGGAGGGTGGGGGTGATCCCGGCCCAAGAGTCCATGCTTCAGAAACTGGAGATGGGGACATGCCAGACACACAAGGTATGACCACATGGAGCTAAAATGGCAGACGGACGCTCCACGTTAATACAGCGAGGGGCAACGTGCGCACACGTGACAGAGGAGGAGAACGGAGGATCCCGCGACTGAGCCCCAAAGGCGGCGGACCGGTCGGCACGGAGCCGGCTCTGACCTCTGGATTCGGGGGTGGTCCGGAGAATATGCCCCCACATATGTGAGCCCTGTGGCGCTAGAGGGTGAGGGCCCCTCGGCGGACCGGTGGCCGGAGGGACGCACACCGGCGCCATGTATGAGACAGGAGGCGGGAGAGGCAAGTCGGGACTGGAGCTCCAGGGGGGCTCTGCTGCAGCTGGGGAGGTGCAGGAGGCTGGAGCCCTGGCTGATCTTACAGGGGGGGGGGAGAAGCTAGACAACTGTGGCCTCTGAGTGCCCACAGCGCGGTGGAGCTTACCGCGGGCACGGACGCAAGCCTTGGGGTGGAAGAAGGGGGACCTGCCGTGACAGGAGGAGCTGGGGGGACTCAGGTTGGAACAACTGACCTACTGAGCGCACACAAACCCCGTAATAACCTACGGCGCAGCCATACTGGAGTAGCCCGCGGACACACTAACTAGGCAGCTGGAAGCCTTGCACTGGACAGTTCTCTCACACAGGGCGCCAAATCACCCGCTCCAGTGAAGCGACTCAAATTTTTAATTTTTTTTCCTGCGTTTTCCTTTTTTTTTTTTATTATTAAGTGCGTTTTGAAACTCCTAAGCGTGTAATAGCATATCTATGCATTGTTTAAGACGGCTCAGAGGATTGACAGGGCCACCTTGTATAGCTCATACTTTTTTTTAATTCTAAGTTTGCATTTACTTCCTAAGGGGTTAACATAAATATGCAAGAGATCAATATAAATATTTCTGTTCTGTTGCTACCAACGCTCTTCCCCTCCAACCACTCATACGAATTTAAACATAAGTTCCTAAGCATGACCCACTGAGTACATATTTAGCGACTAAGACTTACGGTAGCTTAAATGATTATTATATGTAGGCGTAGACTGGATATACAAATGATATGAATAGCTAATTGTCATTCAAAGCGGTATTGATGTGAAAAATGTACTGTGCATTACCATGGTCTGACAAAATATGCCTTTGCGCAGGCAATACTACAATCACCATTTAAACTTGTTTTATGTCTGCTATCATGCGTGCAAAATAAAAGACAATTTTAAAAAAAATTAAAAAAATAAAGAATCATGACCATTGCACACCACTCAGGATACTATTTGTAGGAACATTTGCTTATACTAAGGGACATAAAATGTATAATGCTTTGAGAAACATTTAATGATTTTTAAAGCTCTGCAAATGTTCCTATGGATGAGAGACAAATGTTAAAGGGGTTCTGCCATGACAAACATGCAGAGTTTGGTACTATGATGCCAATGATTTTTATCTATACATTGTGTGCTAGCAAATGTGTAGATATAAAGTTATGATCTTTTTAAAGAATTGTACAGACTTGGTATAGTTCCTGGTCCAACGTTCTAAATATATCTAAAATGTTGGAATTTTCTGTTAATGCCTTTCAGATGTAGTATCTGCTCATCAGTTGAAATGCAATATTGATGAGAACAAATTAAATTGTACAGATATCACTTACAGTAACCTTTACCACCTGTAGTCCACACAACAGGACATACTGTACTTAAAAACCTAGTGAAAGCTAAATCTACCCTGCCTGGTTAAATTATTTGATATTGTTACAATTTAAAATGGAGTATTTTTAAGTTGTAAAGGGTCAGTCAAAGCACCACAACAACATTTTATAATTAGAAATGGTATGGTGCAGAGAGTATACTCACTTATGACAGAAACAATGTGTAAAAAATTGCTAATAAACCAGCCCCTGTCACAGACACAACATAGAGCATAGTTTTCACTTGTAATGTGTAAATTTAAAGCGGCACTGTCATGCCGAACTTACCTTTCCCCAATCAATTCCTCTTCTCTCCCTCTCTCAGGATCATTTCTTCCTGTCTGCTCTAGTTTTCTTTAAAAATTAAGACAAAGTAGGGACTTTGCTCGGATCAGAATTTCATTTGAATGAATGAAACTCCGATCCTATTCATTCCGGCGGCTGCATCTTGCAGCCACTTAGTAGATAACTCCCTAATTCCCATGGTATCAGGGAGCTATCTACCAAAAGGCCCTAAATAAGAATGTGGGGGGGGGGGACCTACTATCCTCCCCCCCCGGCCCCCCGGCTTCTAACCAATCAGAGTGCTCTGTGTCATTTTACACAGCATGGGAAAGTTCTTTGGAATTTTCCCAAGCTGTGTAAAATGACAAAGAGCACTCTGATTGGCTTAAACCAACCAATCAGAGTGTTTTTAGCCTAATTGCAGGCTGCGCGGAGCCCTCCATGGGTGAAGATGGATTTATTTTTTTTGCGGCAGGTTTTTTCTTTTTCGTCTGGTTTTTTTTGCGCTCGGGTTTTTTATTTTATTTTAAGTTCGACGGGTATGATTATTTGGAGTTTTGAGGGGCTGAAAAATTGAGATTTTAGAAAAGAGAAGACGTCAAATGGTAAGTTTAATTTTTCTTTACATGTTAGTTATTTTATTCCCCCCTCACTATTTTTAGAGTGAGGAGGGTAGGTAGGGGGTAACTTTTTATTTGGGTGGGCTTGGGTACCCCTAGTCACCATGATTGGGGGGGAATTTTCATTTAGGGCCCCCACCCGCCGCTCAGGGGTGGGGGCCAGGGGGGAGGACAATAGGTCCCTCCCCCCACATTCTTATTTAGGGCCCCCACCCGCCGCTCAGGGGTGGGGGCCAGGGGGGAGGACAATAGGTCCCCCCCTTATTGTTATTTAGTGCCCCCACCCGCCGCGCAGGGGTGAAGGGGCCGGATAGTAGGGTAGTTTTTTTTACAGTGATCATCCACATGCTGCTCATTGTTTAGTAGACATGCCCCTACTCGCGGTATAGCTTTTGCTCTCACATACCCCCTCACCCAAAAACCTCAGCCTAACCCCCCTCAACTCAGGAGGGACCTTAATTCTCTTGATCTCCAACAGTTGTCAGCTGACATTGATTCTCAACTGCTGTCCATCCCTTCCCTCTCCTGTCCTTCACGGGCCATCTCCATATATAACTCTACTCTTACATCTGCCTTGAACACTGCAGCACCACTCCAAACAAGCACCTCGAGGAGGACCCGCCCCCAACTATGGCATACTAAATCAACGCGCTACCTGCAAAGATGCTCCCGTTGTGCTGAACGCTCCTGGAGGAAGTCCCGCACCCAATCAGACTTTCTCCATTATAGATTCATATTGTGTTCATACAGTGCAGCCCTTGCCCTTGCCAAACAGTCCTATTTTTCCGCTCTCATTAGTTCATGTTCCCGCAACCCCAGGCGTCTCTTTCACACCTTTAATTCTCTTCTTCACCCTGCTGTGGCCACCCCCCAAACTAACCTTACTGCTGATAACTTTGCATGTTACTTCACTGACAAGATTGAACAGCTAAGGAAAGAATTCTCCCCTCCTTGCCTTTCTGTTTCTCAATCACACATAGATCATGCCTTTCCTACCCTTCAGACATTCTCCCCAGCTACTGACCAAGAGGTGGCTGCTCTTCTTTGCTCCTCTCGCCCCACCACTGTCAGGATCGGGACAGGGATCCAACACGCAAAGTACAAACAGGACAGGGTACGTATACCGGACCTTAGAATGGCCGGACTAACGTACGGAGAGTAAAGAGAATGGTCAGAAACAAGCCGAGGTCGAGGGAACGAGAGGACAGGTGAGCGAGGAACAAGCCGGGTCAAGGATACCAGATGGAAACAGAGTAAGTCAAACTAGCCGGGTCGGAACCAAAGGAATAACTGAAATCGCCAGAGCACTGTGTGACTAGACAGGCTAGAACCACGACAGGGCAATGAGTGAATGGGAGAAACAGGTTTAAATACCCTGGTTACAGTGAGTATGCCCGCCTCCGATGAGTCCTGAGTGGCTTCCAGTCACTTGAGTGACAGATCGGTCAGGACTGACGTCATGACGTCGGGCAGCGTGCGTGACGTCATAAAATGAGACGGATCCCTCGCGGCCGGCGTGAGAGTGTCTAGGGGAGCCGCGAGGGATGGAGGAAGCCGACCTGCTGGAGGAGTAAACTACTAAGTCTCTACCTCTTTCGGAGGTAGAGGCTTCAGGTACCCTGACAGTACCCCCCCTCTCAGATACGCCCACCGGGCGGAAGGAACCGGGACGAGACGGAAAGCGTGAGTGAAACGCCCTGCGAAGGCGAGGAGCATGAACATCCTCTTGTGGTACCCAACTTCTCTCCTCAGGACCATATCCCTTCCAGTCGACCAAATATTGTACTCTCCCCCGAGAGATACGAGAATCAATGATGGAGTTAACCTCATACTCCTCCTGACCCTCCACCTGAACAGAGCGAGGAGGGGCGATCGTGGAGGAGAATCTGTTACAGACTAGGGGTTTCAACAATGAAACGTGAAAGGAGTTAGGGATGCGTAAGGCAGCTGGGAGAGCTAGACGATACGCCGCTGGGTTAATTCGAGTCAAGATCCTGTAAGGACCAATATATCGAGGAGCGAATTTCATGGAAGGAACTTTAAGCCGAATATTCCTAGTGCTTAACCATACTCTATCGCCTGGAACGAAAATCGGAGCCGCCCTTCTACGTTTATCGGCGTGTTTCTTAACCAGCATAGAATTGTGTAGAAGAATTTGTCGAGTCTGATCCCACAACTTCCTCAAATTGGCAACATGTACATCAACCGACAGTACACCTTGGGAAGGAGAAACCGAGGGAAGAATAGATGGATGAAAGCCATAGTTCATGAAGAAGGGGCTTGAATGAGTAGAGTCACAAACGAGATTGTTGTGCGCAAACTCCGCCCAAGGAATCAAACCGACCCAATCGTCCTGGTGTTCGGAAACAAAACAACGTAGATATTGCTCAATCTTTTGGTTAGTACGTTCAGCAGCTCCGTTAGACTGGGGATGATAGGCAGAAGAGAAATTTAATTTAATACCTAGTTGAGAACAAAAGGATCTCCAAAAACGGGAAACAAATTGGGACCCTCTGTCAGATACGATTTGGGAAGGTATCCCATGTAAGCGAAAAATCTCCCTCGCGAATATCTCTGCCAACTCTGGGGAGGATGGAAGTTTAGGCAAGGGAATGAAGTGGGCCATCTTGGTGAATCTGTCAACCACGGTGAGGATAACAGTCTGTTTTTTAGAGATAGGTAGATCGACAATAAAGTCCATGGCCAAACAAGACCATGGTTTCTCTGGTACCTCTAAGGGATGCAGGAATCCACTTGGGAGCGTATGAGGTTGTTTGGTCTTAGTACACACTTCACACGCAGCGATGAAATCTTTAGTATCTTTACGTAAAGCAGGCCACCAGAAGTCTTTAGAAATCAAAGCATACGTCTTGCAGATACCAGGATGTCCCGCCATCTTGCTGTTATGGAAACATTGCAACAGCTCCAGTTGAAGAGTAGGAGGAACGAAATGTCGACCCTCAGGAGTCTGTTTAGGTGCTAGATGTTGCAGCTTAATGATCTCGGCCAGTAACGGGGAATGAATCCTGAGATTCGTATTAGCAACAATCTTGCATTTAGGAACTATAGAAGAAAGAATCGGTTCAGATACAGTGAAAGGTTCATATTGTCGAGACAAAGCATCGGCCTTAGAGTTCTTAGAGCCAGGTCTGTAAGTAAGCACATAATTGAAATGAGTCAGGAATAAGGACCAACGAGCTTGCCTAGAGGACAAACGCTTAGCCTCCCCAATATAGGACAAGTTCTTGTGGTCCGTCAAAATAGTAACCGGATGTAAGGTGCCCTCCAATAGATGTCTCCACTCTTTCAAGGCTTTAATGACTGCTAACAATTCCCTGTCTCCGATGTCATACCTGCTTTCAGGCCCAGAAAGTTTCTTGGAAAAAAAAACACAAGGATGTAACGGTTTATCCACCCCCAACCTTTGTGAGAGAACGGCACCTACTCCTGTCTCAGAGGCATCGACCTCAAGTAGGAACGGCAAGGACGTATCAGGATGGACTAATATTGGAGCAGAAGCAAAAAGTTCTTTGAGATTTTTGAAAGCAACGAGAGCTTCAGTAGACCAAGTCTTAGTATCAGCCCCTTGTTTGGTCATATTGGTAATAGGTGCAATAATAGAAGAGTAACCCTTAATGAAGAGCCTATAATAATTGGAGAACCCAATAAACCTCTGGATAGCCTTGAGTCCCTTAGGCAATGGCCAATCTAGAATAGACTGGAGTTTGTCAGGATCCATCTTAAAGCCTTCCCCAGAAATCACGTATCCAAGAAAATCTATCTGGGTCTGGTCAAAGCTGCATTTCTCCAATTTGCAGTATAAGCCGTGTTGTAGAAGTTTGTGTAATACCTTTCTGACTTGTCTATGGTGGGTCACAATCTCTCTAGAGTGTATGAGAATATCATCCAGGTATACAATAACACAATCCTGTTGAAATTCCCTAAGAACTTCGTTAATCAGATCCTAGAATACTGCCGGTGCGTTACAAAGGCCAAAAGGCATGACCGTGTACTCATAATGCCCGTAGCGGGTATTAAACGCAGTCTTCCACTCGTGACCTTGTTGAATTCTCACCAAGTTATATGCCCCTCTGAGGTCCAACTTGGTGAAAATCTTAGAACCTTTTAGCCGATCAAAGAGCTCGGTAATCAAGGGGATCGGATAGGCATTCCTAATGGTTATTTTATTCAAACCTCGGTAATCAATACATGGTCTGAGTGAGCCATCCTTCTTTTTAACAAAAAAAAATCCAGCCCCGGCGGGAGAAGAGGATCTCCTAATGAATCCATTGTCTAAATTCTCCTGAATATACTCCTCTAAAACAGAATTCTCTTTAATGGATAGAGGATATACATTACCCCTGGGGGGCAAGGTGCCGGGCAAAAGATTAATTTTACAATCAAAGGTCCTGTGTGGGGGTAGTGTATCAGCGTTCTTCTTATCGAACACTGCTTTTAAGTCTATGTACAGAGGAGGTATCTGTCTCCCTGTAGACTGGGTAGAACTATCTGGTGTGTTAATCATAGCCAATGGAGACACCCTGCGTAAACACCTCTCCTGACAACCCTGGCCCCATGAGATTATCTCCCCTAATTCCCAATCGATAATAGGGTTATGTCTCTTTAACCATGGGTAGCCCAGGACTATGGGAACAGAAGGAGATGAAATGAGCATAAGTGATAAGTTCTCCTCGTGTAAGATACCAATAGTTAAGTTAATGGGTATAGTCTCATGAGAGATAACAGGCTCAAGTAAAGGTCTACCATCTATGGCCTCAACGGCCAAGGGTGTATCCCTTAACTGGGATGGGATAGTGTGTTTAGTAGCAAAGACTTGGTCGATAAAATTCTCAGCAGCTCCGGAATCTATCAAGGCCATGGTCTTTAGCATTCCCTTCTCCCACGTTAAAGAAATTGGTAGCAGAAGCCTGTGATCTTTATAATTATGCGTAGAGGACAAAATAGAAACACCCAAGGCCTGTCCTCTAGAGAAACTTAGGTGCGGGCGTTTCCCGAGCGAGTAGGACAATTCAGACGCAAATGACCTCTGGCTCCACAATACATACATAAACCCTCCCTTCTCCTGTACTGCCTCTCCTCTTCAGAGAGGCGAGTATTGCCTATCTGCATAGGTTCAGGATACAGTGAGGTATTGGAATCAGGACTTTGAAATGTAGGGGCTAATTTAAAGGCAGGTCTGAAGTTCCTCTCTCTAGTGTTCTGTCTCTCTCTTAAACGCTCATCAATACGAGAAATGAACGAAATTAAGTCCTCTAAATTCTCAGGAAGCTCCCTAGTAGCAACCTCATCAAGGATAATATCTGATAGCCCGTTCAAA
Organism: Pelobates fuscus; assembly: GCF_036172605.1. NCBI lineage: Eukaryota > Metazoa > Chordata > Amphibia > Anura > Pelobatidae > Pelobates > Pelobates fuscus. The sequence continues at coordinate 259,938,401 of NC_086319.1, read as the reverse complement.
AATACATCTATATAAGCCTGCTCATTCCACTTGACTTCTGCCGCCAGAGACCTGAACTCTAGTGCATAATCCACAAGTGTTCGGTTCTCCTGTCTCAGGCGCAACAGTAATCTGGCTGCATTAACCTTCCTACCAGGAGGGTCAAAAGTTCTTCTAAATGCAGCTACAAAGGCATTATAATTATATACCAATGGGTTATCATTCTCCCATAGTGGGTTGGCCCATCTCAGAGCTTTCTCAACGAGTAGGGTGATAATAAATCCAACTTTCGCCCTATCTGTGGGATAGGAGCGAGGTTGTAGTTCGAAGTGGATACTAATCTGGTTCAAAAAACCACGACACTTCTCCGGTGAACCACCATAACGTACAGGTGGGGTAATATGGGAAGAGGCACCTACAGTGGCTACCTCTAGACCAGAACTTACAGGAGAGATGGAAGTAGTACGGATCTCCTCAGGTGGGTTATTGGCACGAGATAATAGCGCCTGTAGTGCTAGTGCCATCTGGTCCATTCTGTGTTCCATGGCGTCAAACCTGGAATCAGAGGGACCAACCTGACTGTTTGTACTTGCAGAATCCATTGGCCCTGTCGTAATGTCAGGATCGGGACAGGGATCCAACACGCAAAGTACAAACAGGACAGGGTACGTATACCGGACCTTAGAATGGCCGGACTAACGTATGGAGAGTAAAGAGAATGGTCAGAAACAAGCCGAGGTCGAGGGAACGAGAGGACAGGTGAGCGAGGAACAAGCCGGGTCAAGGATACCAGATGGAAACAGAGTAAGTCAAACTAGCCGGGTCGGAACCAAAGGAATAACTGAAATTGCCAGAGCACTGTGTGACTAGACAGGCTAGAACCACGACAGGGCAATGAGTGAATGGGAGAAACAGGTTTAAATACCCTGGTTACAGTGAGTATGCCCGCCTCCGATGAGTCCTGAGTGGCTTCCAGTCACTTGAGTGACAGATCGGACAGGACTGACGTCATGACGTCGGGCAGCGTGCGTGACGTCATAAAATGAGACGGATCCCTCGCGGCCGGCGTGAGAGTGTCTAGGGGAGCCGCGAGGGATGGAGGAAGCCGACCTGCTGGAGGAGTAAACTACTAAGTCTCTACCTATTTCGGAGGTAGAGGCTTCAGGTACCCTGACAACCACTTGCCCGCTCGATCCTGTCCCATCTCACCTTATTAGATCTCTCTCCACTTGTCTCGTGCCTTCTCTAACACACATCTTCAACTGCTCGCTCTCTTCTGGCATCGTCCCTGCTGACCTTAAACATGCCACTGTAGTACCTATACTAAAAAAAACCATCCCTCGACCCATCCACCCCCTCTAACTACCGTCCCATATCTCTGCTCCCTTTTTCCTCAAAGCTTGTGGAAAGACTTGTCTTTACCCGTGTGTCTCATTTCCTCAATTCCAACTCTCTCCTTGACCCCCTTCAATCTGGCTTCCGCCCTCTCCACTCTACAGAGACTGCCCTTATCAAAGTTACTAACGACCTAATCGCAGCTAAATCCAAAGGCCACTACTCCATACTAATTCTTCTTGACCTCTCAGCGGCCTTTGACACCGTTGATCATGCTCTCCTTCTTCAAACTCTTCAATCGCTTGGTCTCTGCGACTCTGTCCTCTCGTGGTTTTCCTCTTATCTCTCCCAACGCTCATTCAGTGTCTCTTTTTCTAATGATACCTCCTCCCCTTGCCCTGTCTCGGTTGGAGTTCCCCAAGGCTCCGTCCTTGGTCCCCTTCTATTTTCTCTTTATACTGCCTCTCTTGGCAAACTTATTACCTCTTTTGGATTTCACTACTGTCACGATACCTTACCTGTCATCCTCGGACCCACGCAGTACAGCATCCTCCTTCACTGAGCGGCACGGCACCTCTGACGCCGGCCGCTCACTCAGAGCGGAATTTCTAACTTCGGCGCATGCGCGCCACTGCCGTCGGCTGGAAGCCGACAGAATCATGACGCAACCACGCACCCGGACCTTTTGGGGGCGTGGTTTTAAAGCAAAACACACCACACTATAAAAGGGCTGTCTTGACAGCAGTAAGACGCCCTAGTGTGGTTCTTGCTAGTTCCCATAGTGCTCTTTATGTTTATTGGTATTCTCTCCTGGTATTTGACTTCTGGCTACTCTATTTGACTATTCTACTCTCTGGTTCCCTGTACTTTGGCTTGTTAATCGTTATTCCGTCTTCTGTTATCCCTTGACCTCTGGCTATCCCATTTGACTACTCTAACGTGAGCCCGGCCATTCTAAGGTCCGGTATACGTTCTATAGTTAGGTTGCACTCTGCGTGAAGGGGTCACTGTCGTGACATTACACTAGGGCCATGGACCCTGCAGGTGTTAACCCTCTTGGGCTTGGTGCGGACAATAGGTTTGAGGAGCTGGACCATCGTATGGACCAGATCGCCCTCGCCGTACAAACCTTAATTAACCGCACTGCTTATCTCCAGCCGGAGGAGCAGACTCCTAGTCTGAGACCCCAAGAACATCCCATGGAAGTGCTACCTACAGGTACTTCCAATCAGGCTACAGCACCTCTCAGGTATGGGGGTGATCCTAACGGATGCAGGGGGTTCCTAAATCAGATAAGCATATATTTTGAACTCCATCCTAGAGCTTACCCTACCGATAGAGCTAAGATTGGGTATATTATAACCCTGTTAGTAGATAAGGCTTTAACCTGGGCTAATCCCTTGTGGGAGAATGACAACCCCATAGTCTTTAATTACACTAACTTTGTTGCAGCTTTCAGGAGAACTTTTGATACCCCAGGCAGAAAGACTAACGCTGCCAAATCCTTATTGCGTTTAAGACAAAATACCCGTTCTCTAGTAGATTATGCCTTGGAATTCCGTACTTTAGCTGCAGAAGTCAGATGGAACGAACAAGCATTCGTAGATGTGTTCCTGAATGGAGTATCTGATAGAATCCTAGATGAAGTGGCCACAAGAGATTTACCAGATACTCTAGAGGAGCTAATAACATATTTAGCTCATATTGATGAACGTCTTAGGTACAGGCAGAACACCAGAGAGAGACCTAGGAGAGTACCGGAACGTCTTGCTCTAACCTATCCCTCGTCCGAAACCCCTCCAGAACCCATGCAATTAGGGGCTACAAGATTGTCTGAGACAGAGAGACAATACCGTAGGAGGGAAGGTTTATGTTTGTATTGTGGCAGGAAGGGACATACACGAGTGAATTGTCCTAACCGGCCGGAAAACTCTCGCACCTAAGTTCACAAGGGGGACAGGCCTTGGGTGTTATGTGTATGTCCTCCTTCAATGATAAAAAAGATCTCCGGCTTCTTCTACCTATTACTTTAGAATGGGAGGGAAAGAAAATATCCACCCTTGCTTTAATTGATTCTGGGGCTGCTGAGAATTTTGTAGATCTCTCATTCGGGCAGAAAAATACCCTTCCATTCCAAAAAAGATCGGCACCCTTGGCCGTTGAGGCCATAGATGGTAGACCATTATCGATACCTCTTATTACCCAGGAGACCATTCCTCTAGTATTATCTACAGGTCTTCTTCATAGGGAGGTTATCATTCTGCAACAGATAACATCTCCTATTTTTCCTGTAATACTTGGGTTTCCTTGGTTAGTCCAGCATAATCCGTCGATTGACTGGGAAAAGAAGGAGATCATTAAGTGGGGAGATTCTTGTCACAGTAAATGCATTACTCCGATTAAACCAGTAGGCTTAATCAATATACCTACTATGGAACCATTGACTACCCAAATACCCAACCAATATATTGACCTTAAAGATGTCTTTGAACCTAAAGAGGCAGAAAAGTTACCTCCCCATCGTCCCTATGATTGTCCTATTGAATTGTTGCCTGGTACTATGCCTCCAAGAGGCACGGTTTATCCCCTGTCGATGGCCGAGAATAAAGTATTAGAGGAGTACATTGCCGAGAATTTAAAGAAAGGGTTTATCACTAAATCCTCATCGCCCGCGGGTGCGGGGTTTTTCTTTGTATCTAAGAAAGAAGGGGATTTAAGACCCTGTATTGATTACAGAGGGTTGAATAAGATTACTATCCGTAATGCTTATCCTATTCCCTTAGTGACTGAACTATTTGACAGGTTAAAAGGAGCTACTGTCTTTTCTAAACTAGATTTGCGGGGAGCATATAATTTAATCAGAATAAAAGAAGGGCATGAATGGAAGACTGCTTTTAATACTCGTTATGGTCATTATGAGTATCGAGTTATGCCCTTCGGCTTATGCAACGCCCCAGCAGTCTTTCAGGACTTCATCAATGATGTGTTGCGAGACTTTTTACAAATGTTTGTAATCGTATATTTGGATGATATCCTGATTTATTCTAAAAACATAAACGAACACTATGAACATGTCAGATTGGTTCTTTCAAGGTTATTAGAGAATGGTCTCTATTGTAAATTGGAGAAATGTTTGTTCCACAAGGAAGAAGTGCATTTCCTGGGATATATCATTTCTAGTACGGGTTTCCAAATGGAGCCGAAAAAGTTAGAAGCCATTCAGCAATGGCCCTTACCAGTTGGACTCAAAGCAATCCAACGCTTCCTGGGGTTTGCCAATTACTATAGAAAATTCATAAAAGGATTCTCTTCAATAACAGCCCCTATTACTGCTATGACTAAGAAGGGAAGAAATCACAGGGAATGGTGTACTGAAGCTAAAAGAGCTTTTGATTTATTGAAAGAAGCCTTTTCCTCAGCACCAGTATTAAGACACCCTGATCCTTCTCGTCCTTTCATACTGGAAGTAGATGCATCCGAGTCAGGGATAGGAGCAATACTATCTCAAAGACCTTCGGATGATCAACCATTGCATCCTTGTGGGTTTTTTTCAAAAAAATTAACGGAAACTGAGAAGAGATACGATATAGGGGAGAGAGAGTTGTTGGCAATTATTTCTGCCCTTAAAGAATGGCGATACTTGCTTGAAGGGTCACCCATCCCTGTTACCATTTTTACAGATCATAAAAACCTCTCTTACTTCAGTGAAGCCAAGAAAATGTCTGACAGACAAGTACGTTGGTCTTTATACCTCAATCGTTTCAATTATGTTGTTACATACAGGCCAGGGTCAAAAAATACTAAGGCGGATGCTCTATCCCACCAATATGAACCTGTTACTTCCTCCAATGAAGTTATGTCCTCTTTAATCCCTCATAATCGTATTGTAGCAACTGTCTTTGCTAAAGTCTCATCGGGATTAATAGAGGAGATCTCTACATTCCAAGATCGTACTACCTTGACTGTTCCTCAAGGAAAACTATATGTGCCATTAACCTATCGGAATAAAGTATTATCCCTCATGCATGACTCCAAAATGGCAGGGCATCAAGGGATACATAAAACCACATCATTGCTGGCGGAACGATTCTGGTGGCCTTCCTACAAAAAGGATGTGCGTGAGTTTGTCCTTGCTTGTAATATTTGTTCCACTACAAAATCACCTAAGGGTCGTCCTATAGGACTCCTTATGCCCTTACCTGTTCCAGAGACTCCATGGTCAAGTATTGCTATGGATTTCGTAGTAGACCTACCCCCTTCTAAGAACTACACTGTCGTATTAACGATAATTGACAGATTCTCCAAGATGTCTCATTTGGTTCCTCTTTATAAATTACCTACATCATCTGAACTGGCGTATATATTTATAAAAGAAGTGGTCCGTTTACATGGGGTACCCCAAGATATTGTCTCTGATAGAGGGCCTCAATTTATTTCTCGTTTCTGGAAATCATTTTGTGGACAGTTAGGTATCAACCTTAACCTTTCCTCTTCTTATCATCCCCAATCTAATGGGGTTACAGAAAGGATGAACCAATGCCTGGAACAATACATCCGTTGTTTCACTTCGGTTCATCAAGATGACTGGGCGGACCTGTTACCATGGGCAGAATTTGCTCACAATCATCATATCCATGAATCCACTTTACACAGCCCGTTTTTTATTAATTATGGGTTTAATCCTACAACTTTACCGAGTTCCATTCATTCTACCGGAGTGCCAAGTGTAGATGACACCGTTAGGAACATGAGGGAGACTTGGTTAGGGGTTAAACAAATATTGACTCAAAGGGCTAGTGTGTACAAAGCCAATGCGGATAGGCATCGGAAACCTGCTCCCACGTTCATGATCGGGGATAAAGTGTGGTTAAGTACCCGTAACATTAGACTTAAGGTCCCATCTATGAAATTCGCTCCCAGATTTATTGGTCCATTTCAGGTTCTCAAGCGTATCAACCCTGTTTGTTACAGTCTTCGTTTGCCCTCTAATATGAAAATACCGAATTCGTTCCATGTCTCACTTCTCAAACCATTAATTTGTAATCGGTTTACTCGTAATACCCCTCCTCCTCTTCCTGAAGTTGTGGAGGGACAAAACGAATATGAGGTGAGGTCTATTTTGGATTCTCGTTTTTCTAGGGGTAAACTTCAATACCTTTTAGACTGGAAGGGTTATGGACCTGAGGATCGTTCGTGGGTGGACGCTTCTGATGTGCACGCCCCCCGCCTGATTCGTTTATTTGAAAGGAGGCGTTCTAACCGCCCTGGGGGCGGTCCTTGTGGGGGGGGTACTGTCACGATACCTTACCTGTCATCCTCGGACCCACGCAGTACAGCATCCTCCTTCACTGAGCGGCACGGCACCTCTGACGCCGGCCGCTCACTCAGAGCGGAATTTCTAACTTCGGCGCATGCGCGCCACTGCCGTCGGCTGGAAGCCGACAGAATCATGACGCAACCACGCACCCGGACCTTTTGGGGGCGTGGTTTTAAAGCAAAACACACCACACTATAAAAGGGCTGTCTTGACAGCAGTAAGACGCCCTAGTGTGGTTCTTGCTAGTTCCCATAGTGCTCTTTATGTTTATTGGTATTCTCTCCTGGTATTTGACTTCTGGCTACTCTATTTGACTATTCTACTCTCTGGTTCCCTGTACTTTGGCTTGTTAATCGTTATTCCGTCTTCTGTTATCCCTTGACCTCTGGCTATCCCATTTGACTACTCTAACGTGAGCCCGGCCATTCTAAGGTCCGGTATACGTTCTATAGTTAGGTTGCACTCTGCGTGAAGGGGTCACTGTCGTGACAACTACCACCTGTACGCTGATGACACCCAGCTATATCTCTCCTCCCCGGACCTCTCCCCTGCCGTCCTGCAACGTGTCACTGCTTGCCTTTCTTCCATCCCGCTTTCTGAAACTCAATCTCTCAAAAACTGAGCTCCTTGTCTTTCCTCCTCCTAATACTGATCCTCCTCTTTCCCTCTCCCTCCAAGTTTGTGGTACCAACATCAGTCCATCCTTGCAAGCGCGCTGTCTTGGCGTCATACTTGACTCTGGTCTCACCTTTGAGCCTCACATCCAGCATGTTGCCAAATCCTGTAGATTCCATCTTAAAAACATAGCCCGCATCCGCCCCTTTCTTGCACCAGATACTACCAAGGAGCTTGGCCATGCTCTAGTAATTTCCCGCATGGATTATTGTAACCCTCTCCTGATTGGTCTTCCCAATAGCCGTACTGCACCCTTACAGTCTGTAATGAATGCTGCTGCTAGATTGATTTTCCTCTCTAGTCGTTTCTCTCACACCTCACCCCTCTGCCAGTCCTTACATTGGCTTCCTGTATGCTATAGGAGTCAATTCAAGGTACTAACTCACACCTATAAAGCACTGAACAACTCTAGCCCCTCTTATATCTCCTCACAGATCCATAGGTATGTCCCTTCTCGGTCTCTCCGCTCTGCCCGTGACCACCTCCTGTCCGTTGTCCGCACTCGTACGGCCAACTCGCGCTTGCAGGACTTCTCACGGGCGGCTCCCTTCCTATGGAATAGCCTGCCTACCGCCATCAGACTCTCCCCTAGTCTTGCATCTTTTAAGAAGTGCCTTAAAACCCATCTCTTTAGGAAAGCTTATGGCCTCCAAGACTAACCCTTACCTCACATACCTGTCTCTTGCCCTCTCCTAAAGGGCAGCCCACCTTATTTGATTGTAAATTCCTGTCCTAATGTGTTTTACACCCCACCTCCTATAGAATGTAAGCTCGTTTGAGCAGGGTCCTCTTCAACCTATTGTTCCTGTAAGTTTATTTGTAATTGTCCTATTTATAGTTAAATCCCCCTCTCATAATATTGTAAAGCGCTACGGAATCTGTTGGCGCTATATAAATGGCAATAATAAATAAAAAAAATAAAATATAGCGAGTAGGAGCATTTGGGAGATTTTAATCTCCCTTATGCTATTATGGGGGTCATATTGACCCCCATAGAGTAAGGAGGACATGGGGGATTTAGGAAGTGGCGGGGAGCACTGCTCCCTGCCACTTCTATTTTTACATGTTACAAGGAGGGAGCTGTGCGCCAGTAGTTCCCTCCTTGTAATAAACTGAATGAACAAACGAACACTGATACTCAGTGTTTGTTTGTTCGTCTGAAATATCCATTCATTCATTCATTCGTCTTTCTGACGAATGAATGGATGAAATTCCCGTTCGCAAGCCCAAGTGTTTCACTGGGCATGTGCAGGAATCTCACAGTCTGTCTAGTGTGGGCAGATGACGTATCCCACAGGGACTTCCTCTACCCACACAAATATGGCGGTGCCCTGAATATAGATCGGGGCAGAAAATAAAGATAAAAAATAGGTAATGTGGGAGGCTTAGGGGCATTTGGGGGTGACTAGGGGGTCAGTTAGATGTAGTGGAGTCGGGAGGGGGGCAAAAAAAAATGGGATTCAGCCATGACAGTGCCGATTTAATCTATCATGTGTGTATGCATACGCAGGATGATGCTGAACACCAAATGGGAAGGATCTTTCATATGTGAATAGCAGAACTGTGGCTAGGGAGTAAGCAACTTTTACCATAAACCCCTGCAGGATACATGTTTACAGGATAAAGTCACACCCTCCAAAACAGAGTGAAAGGCTTCTGATTGGTGGAACCTCTTGGTGTTTATGTGAGGGTGGGGTGCAGGCACGGTCTCTTAAATGCTCAGTTGCAGAAGATCAAGGGAAGCATTTTTTAACATTTAACATTTATTTGCTATTTTTTGCATGCATTTAATGCATTAGCCATATGTAATGATTATGGTACTTGGAGTTTTCCATAAAGGGGAGAGGGAGAAAGGGGGGTGCATAATGTTTTTATAAGTAGATTAGCCATGTGCATAACCAAAATGCCAAGTTCTAGAAATTAAAATATTGTCTGTCCCTAGCTTCAATGGATAACATAATATTAAAAACAACACTGTACACTTTCATTTAGGATGGTATGTTTTCCTTTAGCTTTACATTTGTTTTGATAGTATGTGACAAGCAGAAAGTTGAGCAGGATTTGTAAAACTCTGGGAAAAGTAAAATTTGTAGAAAAAAAAAAGCTTTAAACATATTAGGTGAAGAAAAAATACAGATTAGAATGTATTTGAACCGCGGTGATCACAGCTGTTTGTCCTAATCCCACCAAAACAAAAATACATCAAGGTCAGTGGGTGACCCATGTGTCCCAATCACTTGTCCAATTTACAGGGCTGAGACAAGCAATGACTAAAGGGTAAAATGTAATAATTATTTTCCATAAAAAAAATTTACAATTTCTTTTAAGGGATTATTCGTTTTGCCCATCGAGGTATCTCAAATCCAACAAAAATGATTTCTCTGTTTAATCTGGTCACCTTCCTCTTCTATGCAGTTTAACATTTGTGCAGGTCATCAAAGAAAAAAAATAAAGACAGCTCTAATGGCACAGTTATAGTGCTTGAACTGCAAAATGCCATTTCAACAAAAGAGAGCTCTAGAAATAATATGGGCAGCAGCTTAAACATCTGTATTAAGAAGAAGCACCCAGAATCAGAACTTGAATTTAGGACGGATGCTTTCTTTTTTTTGTAGTTGCCATGTTTATTAGGTCACATGTTTTTACACAGTGCCATTTGGTATGGTGGTTGCTATGGAGGCTGTTCAAAATAAAAAGTGGTATTTTGTCACAGCACAGTGAGCGGGCAGAAGCATTTCCTTCCTCTTTGCTTAGCTATGTAAGAGTAGTGCAAGGCCTAAAAAGGCTTCTTCAAAGAATACAGGATGTGCTTTATTTCACAGCTATACGTTCTCACTGTATGATATTATTTATAAAGCGCCAACAAATTCCGCAGTGCTGTACAGTGTACAGAAGTGAACAGCCATGTGCAAGATACAAGAGATGCGACATACTTCATCAAACATTACACATGTTCAAAGCACAGAGTGAGAGAGTGCACTCACAGCTTCATCATTGTTTGAGTAAAAACTGCTCAGCAAAATGGATTCCCTTCAGCATTGTGCAGCACAGTCTTTATATCCTGTCAGTGCTTTGCATGACAAATAAACCTCCTTTCCTTTTCCTGTGATTAATACATGTCTGAGTTGGGCCAAGAGTGGCCATATTTAAATTTATTTATATTGACCACCATAATTTCAAGGGGCCAACACTGTCAAAATTGAATAGAAAACACAATACACTATATCACATTCTTGGGCACCAGTGAGTTAAATGGAAAACATATTGAAAACCTCCACCTTGTGGAACCTTGAATCTGGAAAGTGTCCCCCCTTGTAAGCTCTTAAAACAGCCACCACTGAAATAAATAGGTATTCATTGAACATTGAATATCCTTAAATTTAGTAAGATCACACACTATATATTATTCATTATTAAAAGCCTCATATAAACCGATATATGTCTTGGGGATTCTCTGTGTGTGACCTGTAAATGCAGGTTTTATGCTTGGTGCCCATGGACAGTGACCTATTTAGAGTGGATGAATGTCCTGTGTTTTGCCTTTAGTAGCACAGAAAGTCTATCACAAGGTTCATAGGCAGGCTATGAAAATAAAACCAATTTCAGCACAATGGCAAATCTAGCAGTATCACACTATGCAATATAATGCATCCATTAATACATTCAGTACTAAATAATCCACAATAATACAAGCTTTACTGTAAGTGATTAAAAGAAAATAAGGAAACATATATACTATTGCTATACATAGTGCAGCATGTGATCAGCTACAAACACACATTTCCAAGACACACACAAACATTACACCATGCACATTCAATGTCACTGTAAAAAGACAGTGTACCCCAAAGACACCAAGTTACTCGCCAGCAATGGCAAGAGAAGGCTAACCATTGCCATTCTCAACGGCTGGCTAAGCATCATGGGAGCCATGATCAACATGCATGTAAGATGTCAATACTGTTAGCCACTACTAATATACAGTATAGTAAATGAGATGGGCAATGTGTAGGGTACTTACCCAGAATCCTGGGAATGATCCTCCTCCTCAACCTCCCCTCCTCCTCTCACTGCTGACCATGTCCATTTTGCCCACTGAACAGGTGACAGCATCTGCCATGGGCTGAATGCCATCCTTATAAAACAACACTAACACAAATATACAATTAAAACTACCCACCCTCCAAAATATAGAAAACTATATACTTATAAATCAACCCACTGCTACCAGATTTATCCTCCAACTCTGCTCGCAGCTGGGACTAACTCCCTCTGTACACCATGACCAGGATCCTGAAAACTTAATCTTTAACACTGAGATCCTAAAAGGCTAATCTCTTCCCTCGATGCTGCATGTAGCTGTGGGAATCAGCTGTCTGGCATCACCGTGCTATGTGCTATTATTCCTCCTCTCTCCCCCCTTAGCAGACTGTACTACTGCACACAGCAGGGAGGATCACAGCACACACAGCTCTCTGTGAACCTATCTGCAGGCTCTAAATCTAGATGTGCTGTGTCTCTGAATATCTAGATGTGCTGTGTCTCTGGATATCTAGATGTGCTGTGTCTCTGAATATCTAGATGTGCTGTGTCTCTGGATATCTAGATGTTCTGTGTCTCTGGATATCTAGATGTTCTGTGTCTCTGGATATCTAGATGTGCTGTGTCTCGGAATATCTAGATGTGCTGTTTCTAAATATCTAGATGTGCTGTGTCTCTGGATATCTAGATGTGATGTGTCTCTGGATATCTAGATGTGTTGTTTCTGAATATCTAGATGTGATGTGTCTCTGGATATCTAGATGTGTTGTTTCTGAATATCTAGATGTGTTGTGTATTTGGATATCTAGATGTGCTGTTTCTGGATATCTAGATGTGCTGTGTCTCTGTATGTCTAGATTGCTGTGTATTTGGATATCTAGATTGATGTGTTTCTGGGTATTTAGATGTGCTGTGTTTCTGGATGGCTAGATTGCTGTTTCTGGATATCTAGATCTGCTGGGTTTCTAGATGTGCTGTGTATTTGGATATCTAGATGTGCTGTGTTTCTGTATATCTATCTAGATGTGCTGTGTTTCTGCATATCTAGATCTATGTGTTTCTGGATATCTATCTAGACGAGCTGTGTTTCTGGATATCTATCTAGATGTGCTGTGTCTCTGTATATCTAGATTGCTGTGTATTTGGATATCTAGATTGCTGTGTATTTGGATATCTAGATTGATGTGTTTCTGGGTATTTAGATGTGCTGTATTTCTGGATAGCTAGATTGCTGTTTCTGGATATCTAGATGTGCTGTGTATTTGGATATATAGATGTGCTGTGTTTCTGAATATCTAGATGTTATGTGTTTCTGGATATCTGTCTAGATGTGCTGTGTCTATGGATATATGCATGTGGCATCCTCCTGAAAGCTAGCAGCAGTTTGGCAGCCTGCACAATGTACTACCTCACCCTGAAAACATCCTGCTTTCACCACACCACATAGATCTGCCTTGTAAGGTGAATTCCCCTCCTACACAGCTCTAAAAGAGAAATACAAATATTTAAGATTATAATATACCCCCATCCCACTTGTTACTGTATGATAAAACCAATCAACAGGTTGATGGAATGTCTATCATAATGAAACTCTTATTATAGAGACTGTACTATTAAACACAGGGAGGGTTTAAAGAGCGTGACTTGTGACATAGCCACGTCAATATATAGCTTTTCACTCATGATGCTCCCCCCACAAGTTAAAGTTCAACTGGACTTGCCCGGCACCTGGACATTGCTAACCCCTCCCTAGGTTGGACTGTGCCACTCAGTTAGAGGGGAATCCTGTTAACCCCTTAAGGAAACATGACATGTGTGCCATGTCATGATTCCCTTTTATTCCAGATGTTTGGTCCTTAAAGGGTTAAACACACTCTGAGTCAATTGTTTTGTTTTTGTCTTCCTTTACTGCTCCCAGCTACCTCCTGTTGAATGGTTTAGTCTCAATTGTGTGGGAATTAACTGAATACAATATAAGTCAGCCTGTAATAGGAAACCTGACTACAAAAAAAATCTCCTATCCATGTTACAGCTGTTCAGACCCAGAACTTCCTGCTAAGCAGCTTCTGGGCACACCGCAGGAGGATGTGCTCTTATTGCTGTGGTTCCTCTATTCTTGTTAAGGTTGTCATATTTATATTTAAGGTGGGGTTGAAGAAATTCATTTTACCTCGTATATTATTATTATTATTATTATTATTATTATTTAGAAAGCACCAACAAGTTCCACAGCACTGAATGTTTGTTTTACCCTTGGGGTGAAAAAAGAAGAAGAAAAATAATTAAAATACTGTCCTGGAGTATGATTTTAAAAGGGTCCATGGTGTCTAGAGGTATGCTGATTTGGTTTTAATGAGGCGACTAATGCAGGGCACTTGACTGAGGCTTTATATTATGCACTCTTAAACCAATAACCCGAATTTATCCTTATATTATCTTAATAAATACTATAAATGCCCACATTAGAAAAAGTGAGTTATGGGCAATCAGTCTATAAAATGTGAAGCTATTCAAAAAATATTCTCAAAAAATAAGAACATTTTCTGTTGTAAGATCTTAAAGCTTTTAACGAGAGGTGACCAAATTAGCAACTGTTCGGTTACTAATTGCATGCCAGGCTAAGGTTGGCAGAAATATATAGAAGTTATATAACAGCTTGGACGGCCTAGGTCTTTTGAGTGTAGTGCAGACATCACAGGGAGTTCAGAAACTATCCAGGATTCGTGGTACTTGTTATGCTACAGACCTGACAATTTATTCACTTGGCAAACTTCCCAGAATGTAATTCGTTATCATTCTAAAATGGCATAAACCATAAGAATCTGGGAATCTGTAGCAAGTACTGTCCAGAACTACAAATCATTCAGGACTGCTGAGGCCATCCAGAAACTCTCATTATCCTCAACCAACTATGGAATTTTGTCAAGATCTTCTTTACTCCACGACAACACAAACCCATAAGATACTCATCAGCATTTCAGATAGAATTTAAAGGGTTACTCCAACCACCATGACCACTTCTGTTTTTAAAAGTGGTTAATGTTGGGGGCAGAGCCTGACTGGCAAGCAGAGAGGACGCATGCAAGGCGAGCTCCTGAGCAACACCTGCTAAAAAAGCTATATTTCTGCCAAACTAACGTTTTCAGCTCCGAGAAGTTACTCACCGCATAGTGGGGAATCTGGTGACTCGGTCAGTACAGGACTCAGCATTTTCCTGAACCGGACTACACTCCCTTCACTTGTCAGGCGTCGGAGGGATGGCCGCTCTCCAGATGCAACATCCTGACACTCAGAGTGGACATCTGCACTCCCTGCCCTCCTCTGGACTGGTGGGGGTCATCCCGGTCCCAGGAGGTCTCTCACCGACACTCTTGGCAACAGGGACTGCTCTGCCCGTAAACACCGCGTGGCTTTCAAGATGGCGGCGATCGCGGCTGGAGACTCAGCCGAGACCCAAACTGCCACACTCATGACTAAACTGGATCTCCTGTTTCAGAGGTTCTGGGCCACAATAGAAGCGAGACAGCAATCTGAGCTGACAAACAGCTCTCAGACCCATCACCACAAACCACTCACCCACTCCAATCCACGTAGCCCTTGAGGTCTCTTGGTAGCCCGACTAGCTGCGAAGCACCTTTTTCTTCACAGCAGAGACCAAGAGAACAAGGCACTGACCAGTTCTCAAGCCCTGATTTTGAACCAACCACAGAGCGAGGCCTACTAAAAGCCCAAAGATCAGGGACACTCAGTCTCCTTACTCCTCAAAATGGCAGCTCCAGTACTAGCACGGATCAGGGGACATCAGCTGAAGGCTCACTGTACGTGCTTCCAAGCGACATAAGCCTACCCTCAAGGTGTCTGAGTTCCCAGCAGTCTCTAATCAAACTGGGGATCGGGTGATAAGGCAGGGGGCTTACAGTGGCTGCCCCGAAGACACCTGTTCCTCCTGGCTTACTTTTCATATGGTGGACTCCTGTATTTTATTTTATTTTTAAATGTTTTTATTTTGTTTTGTATTGAATCCATTTGCTTTCAATCTTCACTGAATCCATACATTTTTCTTTTATTAGCTAATACTCATAGAAGACCTAGCATGTTCTTGATATTTGTTAGCAATGGTATGCCTAATGATTTCCTTTTTATTTTTAACTCACACAAATAAGATATGCCTTTGTTAATTAAGCTGGTGACACTAGCACCTCAATAAGTCAGTCTGTTAAACTGAATCAGGACCTCGTCTGCCTTACCTTACAACTGACGTGTTGATTTAACCATTGTTGAAACTACTTTATAACCTAAAATGTGCAATGTTCAGATATGCCAAACAATTGTCTTTAAATGTTGATCTAAAAGCCGGCAATAGCTGTTGTGGCCAGGGCCGGCCTTAGGGGTGTGCGAGCTGTGCGGCCGCACAGGGCGCCATGGTGCAGGGGGCGCCCTTGCGGCTAACAGACATGCCGGGCTGCTGGGCGGTCGGGCGGCGCTGGCGGGCGGCTGGCGAGGGAGCTCTTCCTCTGAGCTGTCTGCTAAGCTCCCTCGCGCGCCGCAGAGTGAGGCTGGGAGCCGGAATATGAGTCATATTCCGGCTCCCAGCCTCACTCTGCGGCGTGCGAGGGAGCTGAGCAAACAGCTCAGAGGAAGTGCTCCCTCGCCAGCCGCCCGCCAGCGCCGCCCGCCCAGCAGCCACTGGACCACCAGGGAGGAAGAGACCCCCCCCCCCCAGCATTCCCAAAGGTAAGGAGGCTGGGGGGGGGGGTCTAAATAAATTTTAAAAAATGTGTTAATGTGGGTGAGTGTGTGTGTGTGTGTGTGTGTGTATGTTAGTGTGTGTCTGTGAGTGTGTGTGTGTGTATGTTAGTGTGTGTCTGTGTCTGTTAGTGTGTGTGTGTGTGTGTATGTTAGTGTGTGTCTGTGTATGTTAGTGTGTGTCTGTGTCTGTTAGTGTGTGTGTGTATGTTAGTGTGTGTCTGTGTATGTTAGTGTGTGTCTGTGTATGTTAGTGTGTGTCTGTGTCTGTTAGTGTGTGTGTTTCTGTTAGTGTGTGTCTGTGAGTGTGTTTGTCTGTTAGTGAGTGTGTGTGTCTGACTGTGTGTGTGTGGCTGTCTGCCTGTGTGTGTGTGACTGTTTGCCTATGTTTGTGTGTGTGTGAGACTGTCTGCGCGTGTGTGTGACTGTCTGCGCGTGTGTGTGTGTGACTGTCTGCGTGTGTGTGTGTGTGTGTGAGACTGTCTGCCAGTGTGTGTGTGTCTGTCTGTCTGTGTGTGACTGTGTGTGTGTGGCTGTCTGACAGTGTGTGTTTGACTGTTTGTCTGTGTGTGTTTGACTGTTTGTGTGTGTGGCTGTTTGCCTCTGTGTGTTTGGCTGTCTGCCTGTGTGTTTGTGTGTGGCTGTGTGTGTGGCTGTCTGCCTGTGTGTGTGTGTGTGGCTGTCTGCCTGTGTGTGTGTGTTTGTGTGTGACTGCCTATGTGTGACTGTCTGGGCAGACTAGATGGGCCGAATGGTTCTTATCTGCCGTCACATTCTATGTCTGTGTTTGTGTGTGGCTGTCTGTGTATGACTGCCTGAGTGTGTTTGTGTGTGTGTGTATGGCTGTCTGCCTGCCTGTGTGTGTGTGTGTGTGACAGGGTGTGTGGGAAGGGGTAAGGAGTGGGGGCGGGGGGGCGCTGTGAAGATTTTTTGCACAGGGCGCCCAAATGCCTAAGGCCAGCCCTGGTTGTGGCATTGCTTTCGTGCACCACAAAATAAAGAATAAAAAAAAAAAAGTGGTCAATGTTGTAGAAGTTTGTATGTGTGCTGTGTTCCTGCTTGCATTTCTGACTAACCCCTCTCCTGTTCACCTCTTTCTTCTCTTCCCTACCTGACGCAATGCAAACAGTCCAATCAAACTCTTCTCTATGGGAAGCATTTAATTGGACCATGATCTGGTGCTGCAGATGTATGATCAGAATATGAAAGGCAGTGCTGGGAGCTTAGCCAGTCACTGGATTACTAGTGAGTTTAACCCTTTATTTATAGTTTTATAAGAGGAGGACTAGTACATAATGCACTGCAGAGCATTATAAGCTAATATATAGTATATATGAAAAGGGGTGAGATTAACCTTTTCAACCAGTGACAGTCTACAGTGACAGCACTATCTGTAAATTAAATGAACAGAGAATTAAGGGTTGTGTTAATGCTGCACAGTCCATGTGTTCCTGGACCCATCAGGGACAGAGCATGAATAGTGCTGCCCTGTGGTCTAAATGATGAATGATGTGGCCAATTTCTTTTTTTTTTTTTTATATAATCCATGGCAGCTTCACCCACATGTTTATGTGCCCAAGAAAACATGGTTTATCTGGCAACCCTAATTGGAATATAGTGAAAAGCAAAAGTGTGAGGTTCAGCAGAAGGAAAGATACATGTGGGTAGTTGAGGTGTAGTGAGCATAAGTGGGAAAATGGGGAGACCAACTCTATATGCAAAATTCAGACACATAGGCATGGACAAATGGTGGTTGTGGGGTGGGGGGCTTGAGCTTTCATTGTGGTGACCTATAACCAAAGATCTCTGCCCACACTGTTGGGGTAGTGGAGGAGCCCAAAGAGCCTCTGCTTGCACCTTCTGCCGGGTGCAGAGCAGGTACATGGCTCCCATGAGCGTTGGCAGTTTAGAGCATTGCCTTGGGTTACAACAGCAACGCTCTGAAACTATGCTCTATAATTGTAAGCTCTTTCAAGCAGGGTCCTCATCTACCTATTGTTCCTGTAACATTTTGTAATTGTCTCATTTATTGTTACATTTCTCCCCCTCCCCCCTTTATATTATTGTAAAGTGTTGAAGAATAAATTGTCATTATATAAATGGAAATAATAATGATATGCAGCCAGGAGCTCAAGAGAGCCAATGCTTAAGGTCTGCTGCCGGCAGAGAGAGACCAGAGGCATTACACACACTGCGCCACCAGGTAAAGGTATGGGATCTCCCCTCCCAAAAAAGTAATCTGAGTGAAGGGGGATGACACTGTATTTCTCTAAAAAAGAAAAATTGACAAAAAAAAAATTCAAGGGTTCAAGGTACGCTATAGTAACCATAACCACTGGAACGTATTTTAGCGGTTCTGGTAACTTTAACCTGTCCCTTCAGGCTGGGCACTGTAATTGATGCCTTTTTAGACAAAATTGATTCAATGCATCTCTATGAAAAATTGCTGATTGGTGTAGCTCGGCGTTTTGCCAAGCATGAGCTATAACCTCCCAATGCTTTCTTATGGGAAAGCATTGGATTTGCTGAGATCTCAGATTGATTATCTCAACCATGGAGGCAGGGCCATCCGTGGCGAGTCTAGCGCGGCAATGGTGAAATGGTAAGTAAAATACTTTTTAACTCCTTACTGAGGTGGGCCATAATATTATATTGTGTATGTATATGTATATGTGTGTGTATATATATATATATATATATATATATATATATATATATTGTTTCTTTTCAATCTAGACTGCTAATTAAAGTCAGATTTCCTAACAAACTCTATTGAATAGCAAAAAAATAAATTCTCATGTGAAAACATAAGAAGTAGACCCTGGAAACAAACACTTTTGGTGAGGTAGGAAATCGACAATCCGTGATCAAGATTGGTCTGCAACCCACTGAACAGCTTTAAGAACTCATAGCAGCATTCATTTTTGGGATTCTAGCACGTCTCCTCCCTTCTTGACCTCTTTTGGCTCCATGCACTCTTTGCTCCAGTTGTCTCCCAATCACTTGTCAACACCCTCATTTAGTGCACTGTTTGCCAACACTATTCAATTCAAGCAGGCATTGAGAAATTTCCAAAAAACGTCAGAGGAGGACAAGAATGAATAATTGCAAAGGCCTAATGAGAGGGGCATTTAGAAGAATATGCAGGGGTCACTGATGCAGACAAAATGCAGTCACAAGGACAGATTGAAATAAAGGGTTCGAATTTAGATTACTTAGTTCAGTACTAAATATGTATGTCACTTACAGCTCAAAGAAATAAAAACTCTAATGTGTCATACATAAAACCAATATTTCATTATAATAATTATATTTAACTGTATGACATTAGCTTAATAATGAATCAGCTTTAAGTTTTTGAGATGCCATTTTTTTTAGTGGTGTAACAAAAACATGGGATGGCACCAAAAGGTTTATAGCATCATAACTATTAACTATGTGGTTATGGTAAGATGACTGACACCATGCAGTAGAGATACAGATAGGAGGAGCCACTCAGACAGTTACATAAAAAGAAAGGCTAAGACACATTGTCTGTGTTGCAGGCCACAATGGTTATGGTGCCAGGTGTCCCTAGGCACGATCCCATATTTATGAATGGTTTTACATTTTGCTCTTTTGGGAATTACACAGTCCTTCTAGCTGACACTGATAAATTAAAGCAGAAGTTCATACTTTCAACTTTGCACATTATTCATTAACGGAGAGTGTGACAGCTTACCATGATATTGCACCAGGGGACTCCGGTCCCCAATGTCACTACAGCAAGTCATAGTGTTTATGGTACTTAGAGTATCCCTTTATTAATCATGGGAGGGCTGATAAGGGGATCATTGATCAATACGCCCTTCACCTCTTGCTAGGGCCATTAGCAGACTAATGAGCATGTATGATTTCTGGAGATGTATGCCATTTACAGTAACAGTAATAGAGTGATGTAAAACATTGATCATGGCATTCATAACACAGAGGAGATGATGGCAAGTATGTCAGTGGGAAACAGAATCTGCATCTCTTGGACATGCACAGATCTCTATGAGTTTTCTGTCACACTGGGAAGGTCACACGGATGGAGGGGGCAGGGATATACAATGACACTCTGAAACTTCAGCAACCTCCAACTGTGAAATCTACATATACTGCATTCTCCATGTCAGTAGGACAATATCCCTGAGATCTGTAAGCTTTGTTCGCAAAATAAAAGAAATTCTTTCGCACTTTTATCCCAGGTCAAAGGTCGCCAGCCTTCCCCTGCCTTTAATGATGGGGATCATACCTACGCTGATCTAGCTGCGCTGAACGAATCAAATGCTTGTTAATCGCTGGATGAAGAAATCGATTTGCCCGTTCAGTGATTAACAGTTATTTTGATTAGTTCAGCATAGCTGTACGTGATTTGTGCCCAAGTCTAATCACATCCACTATCTAATCAGGTCTTTCAATGATATTCAGTGAGAATTGTCCAATACTCAGTACTACCTGGTTATGGTCAAGAGTGACACCACACCTTGGAAAAGATCAAAATTTGCAGTAGAACACCTCTTCCTAATGTTCAAACTATCACTAAAACCAATACAGCTTGAGCTTGTACATAACGCTCTGTTCTTCGGAAGGTATGAAATTGGGAAAGAGGGTGAATGTGTCATAGGGGGTGATGTCCAATGAGGCAAATATGCCTGATAAGGGCTCAACTAAAAAATGTTCTCCGACAGACTGGTATGAATCCACATTAGGCTGACTAACAGGCTGGCACAATTTGGTTTATTCTCAGTCTGGTGCTGTACCTCACAGTGCCACTACCTCTCTGTGGTGCTATTCCAGGCTGCTGCACCCAGACTGAGAGCTCTCTCTGTTCCCAGCTGGCCTTACTTTGTGATTAACTTCTCCCTATTCAGTTGAGCATCACCCTTTCTTGATTGCCAGTTCATTAATGTTAATGTTGTTGGTCTGGTCCTTTTATCCTGAGTTTCTGTGTTAGCTGGCTGTCCCCCTGTATCAAGAGGCCCTCCTGCTACACAGTTATCTGTGTTTGCATTTTATTTACCCACCTAGTGCTCACATCCTTGATAAAGGAAGGGGAGTTTAATAATCACCCTAACAGACGAAAGTTAAAATGTATGAGGCTTAGAAAAAAAAAAATCACCAGTACCCTCAATAACATGCATCGACACCAAGTTTCTAGCGTCTGTCTTACATAAGTGCCAACAGTCCCGAATTTGCTGGCACTGTACTGCAGTCTGGGGTACTGTCCCAGCAAAAATATGTCCCGGAGGCCTCTCCCGCATTTTGACTTTTGCTAGCAGGTGGCTGGGCACTAAAACCATGCGCAGAACAGCATTATCCATGGTCTGCTTGAAGGGACAAACTGTCAGTTCGTCTGGCCACCCTCTTTGGGATGACCATCTGCACAGAACGTGTTATCTCTATGTCCAGAAAATTGGGCAGGAAGTAGTGGTGGGTATGACCTTTTAAATGGTATTGGCCTTGAGTTAAACCTGAAACATGTGGGTAGTTAACGAGGTAATGGAAAAATTTAAGAAACAATTAACATTATATCTATTGCTTGAAAAAACAATTGATTGGTGGATAACAGTGATTGCAACACATGTACTGTGTGCCCTGATTGCTTCTCTATGAGAAGAATCTGATTGGACAAAAGTCCAGTCTTGGCGACTTTACCGGAGTAGGCTGCAACATGGAGTCTGCCCCAGGGCTAGAAGAAACGCAAGTTTAAAGATTTTTGTAATGTTAAAAAAATCAAGGGATGGCCTAGTAGTCTAAAATAAAGACAAATTAAAAGATTTTGTTTTTTTCAACATAGCATGTCTCTTTAATTAATACCACGAACAGATGGATGAATGTGCTGTTTTATTCACCCAGATTAGCATATTGTTCTATTCTACAGCATAACACAATCATTACTTTGTTTGTACAAAGAGGAATTAAGTATTGATCTATGGTTATTGTATATACATTTATGTTTCTGTACAGGTAGGTTTGTCATTCTCTGCAAACATACACACAATAACATTGTGTTTGGCTCTATGATAATGCCTTGGTGGGGAATATTACATACAGATATGTACATGAAAGGCTTACATAAAAATAATCACATTCACACATATAAAAGAAAAACTATGATCTCTGTGCAAATTCATGTGCAAAGGGCACACCCTGGAGGAGATAAATGGTAATTGCAACCACTGGCTTCTGTACACCTTTCCAGCAATCATAAGTATGGATGTTTTTATTATTTACAAAGAACAAACATTTTCTGCAGATCTGTAACAGTAGATACGCTATCAAATTGCCAGTTTTGTTCTCTACATCAGTGTTTCTCAATCTTTTACGTTGTAGTACCCACGCAGCCCAAATAAAAATTCCTAAGTATTATTTGAGAAAGTAATTTCTAATGATTTAAATTCCAAATGGACTGTTTAGACCAAGCATGTCAAACTCGGAGGCTTGCACGGGCCAAATTAACAAGGTTTAAAGGACCACTATAGGCACCCAGACCAATTCAGCTCAATGAAGTGGTCTGGGTGCCAGGACCCCCTAGGTTTTTTACCCTGCAGCTGAAAACAGCCACTAGAGGCCGCTTCCACGAGTCCAGCGTCAAATAAGATCCTCATAGGAAAGCATTGAGTAATGTTTTCCTATGGGCGGATTTGAATGTGCGTGTGCCTCTGGCTGCGCATGCAGGTCCACTCAGGAACTGACATCGGCGGGGAGAAGAGGTCACCAGCGCCAAGAGAGCCCGGCGCTGGATTAAGGTAAGTGGCTGGAGGGGTTTTAACCACTTCAGCGCCGAGGGAGGGGGGCACTCCAAGAGCCTATAGTGCCAGGAAAACAGGTTTGGTTTCCTGGCACTATAGGATCCCTTTAAGTTTACGTGGGCCGCAAAAAAAAAGGTAAAATTTTCATAGAAACGTAGGTTTATTTTTAAAAGCACAGAATAAAAAAAAAACAGAATCCCCCTCTTCTAAACCCCAGCACTCCCCTCTACTAAACCCCAGCAGCCTCCTCTACTAAACACCAGTGCCCCCCCCTCTACTTAACCCCAATCCCCCCCTCCTCACTAAATCCCCCCCCCCTCTATACTAAATCCTAGCATTCCCCTCTGCTAAACCCCAGCCCCTGTTTAAAAACAAACAAACAAAAAATAAATATTAGCCAACAAGCAGACTCCACTCACATTGCCCTTGCCAGTATGGGACTCCGGAGTCAAGCCTCAGGTATACCCCCAATGGCACCGTCCGCACCCTGTGCCAAGCGGATCCTCCCGCTACTCCTTGAAACCCTGTGAAGGTGGAGCATGTTGACATCACGTCTAAATGTGATGTGGCGTTGCGTGCCTCTGTGCACCTCCAGGTACTCCACTGTCCAGCCGTGGCCATCACAACACTGACCAACACACACTCATTGACAGACACACACACTAACAGACAGACACACACTGACAGACATACACTCACTCACTGACAGAGACACACACACTGACAGAGACACACACTGACACACACACACTCACTGACAGACACACACACATTTACACATTCTTGCATACACTCACAAATCATTTTATTTTTTGCTGATTGCTCCCTTCCTCTGGGAGCTGGTGTGGGGCCTCTCCCTGGGGTCCAGTGGGGATCTCCCATCCGGCTCCTCACTGCTCCCTCGTGAGTAGTGACGCCAGGCCCGAATGATGTCATATTCCGGCACCCGGCATCATTACAGAGGGCGCGTGCAAGGGAGCAGTGAGGATATATTTTTTATATATTTTTCATGTTTATATTTTGGATACATATATTATTTATGTCTTTTTCCTATTCTAAGAGCTTTGTATATCATATATTTCAGTTTTCGTTTTTATTAATCTATGTGGCGACATTTCGCCGGTTGTGTATACTATTTTCTTCAGTATTTAGGTCTCCACGCATGCGCTATGATGCGCTCAATTCTCGAGCGCCTAGAACTCTGATCTTCTTCACGCATGCGCTATTTAGACGGATGGACGTCACAGGAAATGCGTCTTTGCTTCCAACCTGGAAAGCATTTTGCCGGTGAACGGCGTTAGAGAAAATTACGACGGGTATAAGAAGTCCTTCTACACCAGAACTCTCACATATCCCTGAAGAAGTCCTTTATATTTCGGACGAAACACGTTGTATACCGGACTTTCTTATTGTTTCTATTCAATTTTATTTATTTATATGATATTCATTTATTGTCTCTGTGGTCTCTGCTACTCCAATTGGATTTGTGCTTCCAGTTTCCACACTGCCATCCAGTTCCACTGAGAGTGGAGATATGCCTACCACTTATTTATGTCTGTAAGTGATACCAATAAATCTCTTTTTGTATTATTTTATACGTACTTCACCATGTATGGCTCTTTTTATCCATCTCTTTGAAGATACATTTGTTTGGATCTACTATCAAGTCCACATTACATATACCCCAGGGGGGTGAGAGGCCTGATTTTCACTTTCGTTTGTGAGTTCATTACTTGCATCACATTTCCAATAATATATTTGTACTGTGTTACGCTATGATGTAAATTTTTTATCTTTACAGATTTCACTATATTCTTTTATAGAATATTCTTATTTTGGATATATTTTCCAGGTTGTATTTTTAATTGTATGCTTATTTGATTGTGGTTTCCACTTTGTTGTTTCTTGTTGTACTACTTTGGGTGTTAGTGAGGTTCACCTGGGACCCTTTCAATCTAGCAGATTAACTATTTGTGGTTAGTTGGTATACTACTGTTTTTTCACTATAAAAAAGCATTGGCTTGGCTGAGATTGCCAATTCTGATGATCTCAGGCAAGGAGGCGGTGTGGGGGTGGATGCCAATCACCATCTCCTCATAGAGATGAATTGAATCAATGCATATTAAATGACAACTTCATGTCACAACTTGTACAAGCACCAACTAGAATGGACGCTTGTCTGGACCTGGTTTTAACAAACAACGTTGATCTTTTGACCAACATTCAAGTAGGTGAGCACTTGGGAAATAGTGATCACAATATAGTGTCCTTTGAAATAAACTCAAAAAAACAAAAGCACATGGGGTATACTAAAACATATAATTTTAAAAAGGCCAATTTCAATAAGATAAGGGAAGCTTTACAATATATTGACTGGCATAAACTCTTTAGTGAAAAGAACACTGAGGATAAATGGATCATCTTCCAACAAATATTAGAAAGGTACATTTCTCAGTATGTACCATTGGGAAATAAGTATAAAAGAAACAAATTAAAACCAATGTGGCTTAGTAGAGAAGTAAAACAAGAGATTAAAAATAAGAAAAGGGCATTTAAAGCATTTAAATCAGACAAATCAGATGCATCTTATAAAAGATATAAGAAAGCAAATAATGCGTGCAAAAAGGCAATTAAACTTGCTAAACTTCAAAATGAAAAAATGATAGCTAAAGAGAGCAAAACCAACCCCAAAGCATTTTTTAAGTACATAAATTCCAAAAAACCCAAAAATGAAAGTATAGGTACACTTAAAACTGAAACGGGGGTGTTAGTTAATGAAGACCAAGAAAAGGCAGGAATTCTAAATAACTATTTCTC
Source organism: Pelobates fuscus (assembly GCF_036172605.1). NCBI lineage: Eukaryota > Metazoa > Chordata > Amphibia > Anura > Pelobatidae > Pelobates > Pelobates fuscus. Next base: position 259,912,715 of record NC_086319.1, on the reverse strand, counting down.
CTCCGTATATATTAAAGAAGAACCCATGGCAATAGATGTGCAAATGATTGCTACTAAAAACTTGCAGAATAATTGTAATTGGTTAACTCAAGACAATGTGCTGCAGCAACTAAAGAAAGTTTAATATAAACAAAGCTCCAGGGCCTGACGGTATCCATCCACGTGTACTTAAGGAACTAAGTGTAGAAATAAGTGAACCTCTGTTTTTAATCTTTCAAGATTCTTTTCTTTCAGGAAGTGTTCCGGAGGATTGGAGGAAGGCAGATGTGGTTCCTATATTCAAAAAGGGTTCAAAATCCTTGCCTGGAAATTATAGACCTGTGAGCTTAACTTCTGTGGCTGGTAAAATATTTGAAAGGTTATTAAGGGATAATATTCAAGAATTCCTTGAGAAGAATATGGTTATCAGCAAAAATCAGCACGGTTTTATGAAGCACAGGTCATGTCAAACTAACTTGATTGCATTCTACGAAGAAGTAAGTAGAAGTATAGATCAGGGTGTTGCAGTGGATGTGATCTATTTGGATTTTGCCAAGGCATTTGATACAGTTCCACACAAAAGATTAGTGTTCAAACTCAAGGAAATCGGTCTCGATGAAAATGCTTGTTCTTGGGTAGAACATTGGCTTAAAAACAGAATACAAAGAGTTGTCGTTAATGGTAAATTTTCAAGCTGGACAGAGGTGGCAAGTGGTGTCCCTCAGGGGTCTGTTCTGGGACCCCTTCTATTTAACATTTTTATAAATGATCTTGAAGACAGCATTGAAAGTCATGTTTCAGTGTTTGCAGATGACACAAAAATTTGTAAAATAATACAATGTGAGCAAGATATTACTTTGCTGCAGAAGGATTTAGATAGACTGGAGGACTGGGCACTCAAATGGCAGATGAAATTTAATGTTGAAAAATGCAAAGTTATGCACTTCGGCGTAAAGAATACACAAGCAACGTATACCCTTAATGGAAGCGAATTAGGGATAACAACACACGAAAAGGACTTGGGAATTGTTATAGACAACAAACTATGCAACAATGTGCAATGTCAATCAGCAGTGGCCAAGGCCAGTAAGGTATTGTCATGCATGAAAAAGGGCATTCATTCTCGGGACGAGAATATCATTTTGCCTCTCTATAAATCACTGGTAAGACCACATATTGAATATGCTGTGCAATTTTGGGCACCTGTTCTAAAGAAGGATATCATGGCACTAGAAAAAGTGCAGAGGCGGGCTACAAAATTAATAAAAGGAATGGAACATATCAGCTATGAAGAAAGGTTAACAAATGTAAACCTATTTAGTTTAGAAAAACGTCGCCTGAGAGGGGATATGATAACATTCTACAAATATATTCGGGGCCAATACAAACCATTGTGTGGAAATCTATTCACAAACCGGACTTTACATAGGACACGAGGCCATGCGTTTAGACTGGAAGAAAGAAGATTTCGTCTAAGGCAAAGGAAAGGTTTTTTTACTGTAAGAACAATCAGGATGTGGAATTCTCTGCCTGAAGAAGTGGTTTTATCAGAGTCCATACAGATGTTCAAACAGCTACTAGATGCATACTTGCAAAGACAGAATATTCAAGGATATAATCTTTCAATGTAGGGTAATAACTGCTTGATTCAAGGATAAATCTGACTGCCATTCTGGGGTCAAGAAGGAATTTTTTGTCCTAGCTTGTTGCAAAATTGTGCTTCAAACTGGGTTTTTTTTGTTTTTTTTTTCCTTTTGGATCAACAGCAAAAAACAGGTGTGAGGAAGGCTGAACTTGATGGACGCAAGTCTTTTTTCAGCTATCTAACTATGTAACTATGTAACTATATCTATGGGGAAAGTTCAGTGTCTGCATGCAGAGCGTCTAGACGCTGAACATAGGTCGGCACTGACCGAGGAAGCACATCTAGTGCACCATAACAACTACATTAAGCTGTAGTTCTGGTGACAATAGTGTCCCTTTAAGTCTCACTACCTAATGAAAAGTTAAAATCATTCTTCCTTTTTTAAAAACAAGCAAGTGCAAAATCCAAAGCATGAAAAAATTAGGTTTAATCATAGATATTGTCACATCTGTTGCGGTTTGTATACTCTTCCTATAGTTTCATATACAACATCAGTTCTATGCATTCTTTCACCATTAGAATGTTCACTCTATCCATTATTTGATTATATGAGGATGAGTCCATTCAGTGCATTGTCTCGCTATAAGAATGTCAGTTCGTTCTGTGCATTGTCTCACTGTATATATTCTTATTTTCTCTGTGCATAGTTTCACTATATAAATGTCTCTTCACTCTGTGCAAAGTCTCACTATATGTTCGTTTTGCGAGCTGTCTCACCATACATATGTTTGTTCATTATTTGCATTGTCTTACTATATTAATTTTCATTCACTCTCTGTATTGTCTCAGTATATTAATGTTTGTTCATTCTCTGCATTCTCACTATAGTAATAACTGTTAACTCTGTATTGTGTCATTATATGAGTGTTTGTTCATACTCTGTATTGTCTCATTATATGAATGCCTATTCACTCTTTGCATTGTCTCATTATATGAGTGTTTGCAAGGCCGGTGCAAGGATTTTTGACACAGGCGAAGATGCATTTTGACACCCCCTCTCCCCCCCCAAAAAATGCATCTTCACCTTTGTGTCTCGTGGCCCCCCTTTTGAATTTCTTATCCCCATTAGTGTTTCATATCCATTCTCTTGAATGTCTAACCCCTTTGGTCCATTTGTGCCTTACACCCCTTTTTAGTGATTCTCCATCAACCCCTCTTATGTATTTCTTACTTTCCCGCCAGCCCCTTTCTGTCTCTTTCCTCCCCATATAGAAAAAGATACAGATAAAAATACATATATGCACAAATACACAAACATACAGACACACAACCATACAAGCACACATACATAGTTATTAAGGCACACAGTCACAAAGATATACAGACACACAGTCATAAAAGGCACACAATCAAACAAACAGTCATACAATCTACACATACATGTACACTGTCATACAAACACAGACATACATTCCTATAAACACAGGCACACAGAGAAATACAGACACAGACATAAAGAAACATAGAGATAGGCATATAGAGACATACATACACAGTGATACAGAGACATACATATGCGTCTGAATGCAAGCATGCATTTATGTGTAGTGTTGGTTTTTGAATGCAGTGGTGTGTTTATATATAATTTTGGTGTCTGATACAGAGGTGTGTTTGTATGTAGTGTTGACATTTGAATGCAGGGGTGTGTTTGTGTGTAGTGTTGGCGTTTGAATGCTGAGATGTATGCACATATACACATACACTGCCACACACACACACACACACACACACACTGTGATACACATACACGAAGGTACACACACTGACACACATGCAGATACACAGATACAAATATACACAAACTGATACACATTCAGATAGACAAACACACAGATACACACACATATAGAGATACACACAAACACTGTCAGACACAGATAAACACACACTGTCATACAGACACACTGACAGACATACAGATACACACAGATAGACATACAGATACACACTGACAGACACACATGCACAAACACACACACATACACAGACATACACACACACAGACATACTGACAGACATACACACAAACACACACTGACAGACATAGATACACACACAAACACATTGACATACATACACACAGACACACTGAAAGACATACACACACACACACATACAAACACACACACACACAGACACACACACATGCTGGTCAAAATATACACCTTTCTAGCCACTCTCCTGTTTCTTACATTGTGGGTTCAGAAGGGTGGCTTACCTGGGATACCAAGTGCTGCCTGAGGTAGTTGGGAGTTGGAGGAGCTGGTCCTGCCCAGCCCCCCTCCTCTCTGCCTTCTCCTGCTCTTGCTGCTCCTGATGAGAAGGGGGCCGGCGGTAGCTCTGCCCCTGCTGGGCACCAGCCGTGCTGTGTGCTACGGAGGGAGCAGAGATATGACATGCTCATATCCCTGCCCCCTCCACACTGTCCGCGGCACTACAGATTCGAGCGCGGCAACCCTACAAGAAGTGACCATGTGCTTCCCTCCTGCCGGCCACCTGGACATTTGCGCCCCCGAGCGGTGCGCCCTAAGGCAGCCATCTGTGCCGCCTTATGGACACGCCGGCCCTGAGTGTCTGTTCATTCTCAGCATTTTCTCACTATATGAATGTTCATTCGCTCTATGCATTGTGTCACTATATGAATGCCAGCTCACTCCGTGCACTGTTTCACTATTCATTCTGTTATATGATATGAGTTGACTTCACACACAGTTAATTACATGTATATCCGTTTACGCTATGCATAGTTTCACTATGTATGGATGGATGTATTCACTCTAGGCATGGACTTGCTGCAATAACAGCAGTTCATCATTTTCCCGTATATTTATGTCAAATTCCCTACAGGCATTATTTCATCATATGAACAGCGCCACAAAATCTGTTGATGCTTTATAAATAATAATTATAATAATAATAATAATAATATGAAGGCCTGTTCACTCATTACATGGTTTCTCTATGGGTTTTTCTGGTTCACTTTCCACATGGTTTCTGTATATGGATAACCGTTCATCGTACACATAGTTTTAAAGAAAGGATGTTAACTTTTTTGCACAGCTTTGCTTTGCGCATTTGATGTACAAATGCCTGTTATATGAAGGTGTGACGAATTGCACTTCGCCACTGGGTTTTGGAGAGGCCTGCTTGCCAGCCTCTTTCCCTGTGACTATGGCCCCTGGGTTGTATTGCCGCTTAAAAGCACTTTTTGGGCATATTGGATTCTAAAAAATTCTTAATACCCCTTTAAATACAATTGGAGAGGATTTGCACTTTCGAAGTGGCACTTCGGAAACAGCCGAAGTGTCGAAGTAGTTTGCGGCGGCCATTTCAGCTGTGTTTGGTCGTCGAGTTCATGGAACTCAAATCGGACACGCAACGGCACAAACACCGCTGAACTTTACCTTCTCCAGACTTCGACGGAAATCGAAGTGCGTTCGACAATTCGAACGCCACTTTAACTTTGAGTAATTGCACGGACGGCCCCGTTCGTGCATTCGAACGGAACTTAATATTTGAACTATTGGAAATAGACGTGCCGCACAGCCAAACTCTCTGGAACTGTTTTGGGCATGAAAATGTGCATGCGGTCGGTTAAATGTGACTTCCATGGAACCTTTGAACCCCTGCTCTGATCTGGGTGATTTTTGGATATGTTGTTCACCCAGATCAGTCCTTCCATTCTTAACAATAGTTTTCATACTATCGCTCTTCCCTCAGCATTCCCTTCACAAGGATTGCCATTTGTAGATGAACAAATTGAAAACACATCCTGCTAACGGAATTATTTCTTCAAAATAAATATGCTGAGAAACGTTTGCAATGCAGCGCATTTTTACAAAATGGGTGATAGTGTCTGGTTTAGTACTAGGCATAGTCAATTAAAAGTACCTACAATGGAACATCAACAAGGTACATCAACCCTCCCAAAGTTCTAAAACAAGTCAATCCAGTGGCCTATAAATTGGTGTTATCATCTGCTTTTTGTATACCTAACACCTTTCTTGTCTCCTTGCTGAAGCCCTTGACCAGACATGTCCATCCTCCATCATCACTTCAGGTTGAGCACTAAGAGGAATTCAAAATCCATTCTATTCTTAAGTCCAGATATTCCTGGGATTGTCTCCAATATTTGGAGAATTGGGAGACTAATGGTACAGAGGAACGTTCTTGGTTTATTCTTCTGATGTCCATGCTCAGCCCTTCCATTCTTGTTTTCCTGGTTGCCTTGGTGCCTCCCGCCCTCTGAGTAGTCCTTGTGGGGGGTAATGTTGGAATACCTTGTGTTTTAGCTCTTCAGGAATGCCCTCATGGTGATCTGCAGGCAGCCTATGCCCTCCCTCGTGCCTTTCCTGATTTCTCCTAATCACGCAAATTAGGTCATAATACGTCCGTTTCAACGGTCCCTCACTCAAAATCCTCCTCTTCCAATGTTATAATAAGTTGATTTATGAGCGGTATCAGTGCCCGCATTTCCCCTGGCTCCTACACCCATGTTTCTAAAACTCTCAGGTTATAAGTCCTGACAGAGACTCATACAATAATAAATGGACATATTTAGTTAATACTTAGCAAATGTGCAGGTTTTCAATATTATGAAGATAAAGATCTTAGACTTGGTACTTCCTCTCTATGCTCAACATGTACAGCTTTCATTTTGAGATGTAATGATAGGTGCTATAACAAGTATCCCCCATTGTATCTACATTCATGCTAAATATTATATCCTCAATTATGTCTTCATGTAAAACATGAGACCAGTTTCGCAGTGGATTTTTGCCAAACTATGTCATAATTGATTTGTTTAATGAAAAGGTGTTTTTTTCATAATGTATCATGTTTTGTAATTGTACATGTTGCCAACATTGATATAGTAAAAAAAAAAAAAACATGTTTTCACAGATATTCACTTTAAAACTCAAGAAAACAATGGCTGGTAGAAATATTTTCAGGAGTTGACAGTCTTAGTCTCTGGCCATTTTGCTCACACACTCTATCAGTAACCCTTTTTGTTCCGTTATGAATCACACACGATGTATTAGGTATTTACAGGGCTAGGTAAGTTTCCATGATCTGTTTCCAGTGTGGAATGTAGAAATTATATGTAATATTTGACACCACTGCATTGCTACGTTAGAAATGTGTTATATACCTTTAAAACATTTTTGGTGGGTTACATTTCTTAAGCAAAATTCTTATAAATATTTTTATACAGTCTACTAACGGTCCAGGATTTGAAGTAACCATTCACTTTTAAGGCCAATATTCCTTCTTTGGAACAATGGATGAAACTAATAAAAAAAAGCGTTCCAATACATATGAGCAAAGGTATTCTAGGGCTAGGGCCATTCTGTCACTGCCCCCCCAAAAAAAAAAAAAAAATACTTATGCGAAATTTGTTTTGCATGTTTTTTTGAGGGGGGTATATGACATTTTGTCACCATAAATAGTACTGCGCTGCATTTTTCTAAACACTCATAAAGTACACTTTTTATAATACTTATACATCCAATAAAAACATCTGTTTCCCTAAGGATTTTTAAATATCTGTAAAAAAACAAACAAAAAAAACAACAAGACTTGATAGTGCAGACTATCTGTGTAATATTATACCCCACTTTATACAATCCCCAAAGAAATACACTCACAAATCCCAGAGCTGTTGCAAACTGGCTCTTGGTGTATCAGCATAAAATAGATGAGGCATGTGACACTTTTCTTCTTTTCCATATGTAGCAATCTATATAATTTGGATAATAAGCACAGAGAACCCAGGGAGGCTCCAATAGCGTTATACTGTTTACAATTTTATTGTAGAAATAAATCTATAAGGTTAGAAGAACCAACTCGGGCTGGCTATGTTATATTACTATATTGTAAATAAAATTCAAAATGTTAGAGAGACGGTCAAGGGATCATACATGTATATTGTGCATGCACAGGATGCGAAATCTAGTCCAAACCGCTAATTCCGTGTCACTTCTGGTGACGTGGCCGCAACTGAAGATACGTGTTGAAGCAGGGCCGGACTGTAATTATTTTCTTTTTGGCCTAGGCATTTTTTAATCACAGCGGCCCAATGAGAAGGGGCGGCGCCAGACGGGGGGGACGGGCGTTTTGTCATCACCGATGGCAAGCATGCCCCCTCTCAAAGTGAGCATGTTGGTTCAATGCTCTTTCAGGGCAGACCATGCGCAGAGCTCTGCTGAAGGGCTCTAGCATGAGAAAAAGACCCTGTAGTTGTTCTGTGCAGCGCAAGCATTTTTATTAACATACTTGTGCTGTGTTTGCTTGTAACTTATCTCTGGTGTCTCCATGAGTGGGATACCAGGAGACAAAAGGGCCAGGAAAGAGTATTGTGCATGTGTTTGGAGCCTGCTTGTGGGATTGCGTGTGTGTAGAGTGAGCTGATTGTGGTGTGATGTTGTGTAAATAGGTCAGTTTCCGTTGTGTTGTGTTGTGTTTGTGGGGTAATGTGTGGCTAGGGGCTGTAGAGAGTGAGAGAGTATATATAGGGAGCATAGTGTTTATAGAGGTTGTAGAGTGTGTGTGTTTAAGGAATGTAGTATGTGTTTGCTTACATGGAATCTAGTGTGTGCATAGAGGATCCAGAGTTTGTATGTCAGGAATGTAGTATGTGTGAAAGAGACCTATTGTGTGTTTGAAGGACCCACAGCGTGAATAGGAGCTCTAGTGTGTTAGTGTGTATAGAGGATTCAGAATGTACATAGGGATTTAGTGTGTGTAGATGATCCAGATTTGTGTAAGGGATCTAGTGTGTGTCTGGAATGTAATGTGTGTATGAGAGGTGCTGTGTGTGTGTGTGAGGGGTGCATGTGCAAGGGTGTGGTTTGTGTGTGTGTGAGAGGTTTTTGTGTGTGTGTGGGGGGGTGCTGCATGTGAGTAGTGCTGTGTGTGTGAGGGTGATGTTTGGAGGTATTGTGTGCATGGGTGAGATAGATTAATGTAAATATATATTTTTTTTAATTTTAATTAAAGAAGCAGTATATCTGGATCTAGTGTGTGTGTGTAGATGATCCAGAGTTGTGTAAGGGATCTAGTGTGTGTCTGGAATATAATGTGTGGAAGGGTACAGTGTGTATGAGGGGTGTAATTTGTTGGGGGGGTGCAGTGTGTGTGAGGTGGTGCTGTGTGTGTGAGGGGAGTGTGTGTGTGGGTTGCACTGTGTGTGTGTACGGAGTGCTGTGTGTGTGACGGGTGCTGTATGTGCTGTATGTGCCGTGTGTGTGGGGGTGCTGTGTGTGTGTGTATGTGAGGGGTGCAGTGTGTGAGGGTGCTGTGTGTGTATGTGAGGGGTGCAGTGTGTGAGGGGGCTATGTGTGTGTGAGAGAGGGTGCTGTGTGTGTTTGTGAGGGGTGCAGTGTGTCAGGGGTGCTTTGTGTCTGTGTGTGAGGGGTGCAGTGTGTGAAGGGTGCTGTGTGTGTATGCGAGGGGTGCAGTGTGTGAAGGTGCTGTGTGTGTGTGTGTGTGTGTGAACGGTGCAGTGCTGTGTGTGTATGTGAGGGGTGCAGTGTGTGAAGGTGCTGTGTGTGTGTGTGTGAACGGTGCAGTGTGTGAGGGGCGCTGTGTGTGTGTGTATGTGAGGGGCGCTGTGTGTGTGTGTATGTGAGGGGTGCTGTTTTTTAGGGTGCTGCCTGTGTGTGAGAGAGAGTGCTGTGTGAGTAAATATGTTTGGAGGTTTTGTGTGTGTGGGGGAGATAGATTAATGTAAGTATATATTTTTTTATTTTGATTTAAAAAGTGTAGTATCCCTCCTCCCTTCTTACCTATTGCCTGGGAGTGAGGACCGTGCAGCCATCCCTGGTGGTCCTAGTGGTGAGTGAACTCTAGTCTGCGGGGCTAGAGTTCGCTCTCACGAGATCAGAGCGTTGCCATGGTAACCGCAGCAATGCTCCGACCACACGAGAGGAAACCTGCAAGCCAGAGCTCCCCGGGTCCTCTCCTGTCTCCCTCCCCAGCCGGCGGCCGTCTTTGATCTCCCCACCAGCCCATGAAGGCACAAAGCAGGGCAGGTGCTTGGATAGCTGCTTTAGAGACACAAGGGATGCAGTAGATATTAACTCCTGTCACTCTCAAGCTTTGCCTGGCTGGGAATGTTAACATGGATAGTTCACAAAACTCTAACAGGATTCTTTACAAAAGTATGAATTCAAAGTGAATTCAAATTGAAGGCCTGAGTAACCAAACTGAAAGCTGACTTTTTTTTCCATTTTGGCTACTTATTATTTATGTATTATTATTAGGTCAGGAAATGGTGCAACTATGCTAGATTGCATTCTAATGACTCCAAAATGATTCCAAGCTTTGAATGCATCTTTTTTGAAGGCGACATTCTAAAAATATAAAAATCTATCTAGATTAAATGGATTTCTAAAACTGACGTGGCAGGGAATTCCTGGAATGAGAGTGAGAAATCTTGAATCCCTGTATTAATTTGCATTACTAGTTTGGCTAGTTCTTCAGTGTCTAATTACATAGAGGATACTTTTTATCTTGGTCTACTACCATTTTAAACTGTTATATGTAAGAACTCCGAATGAACAACACTGGCACACCCAATAATTGTACCTTAGGACACCTTGCACTCGGAAAATCAGATGGTGCAGAGCAGGTGCACATCCTGCTTAGGGTGTGGTGACGAAAGGCGATAGTGTAAGTAGAAATATACATGTGAACACATTTCTTTTTCAAGCTCTACCAGAATAAAATCTCTCCAGAACTGGTCTTCCTTTTGCTTCCCGATCTAAGTAGCGTCTTTCGAGGGTTTATTCACTAAACTGTGCTGGACTGAAATCCATTTGGAAAGCAAACATCTCTAACTCTGCGATAGCCAGAACTTGTTATTTTAGTTTCTCTGTTGCCATTCAGACTTCAAGTCGTTACAATCTGGCATTTAGTAAAGAAAGCTCCAAATGTATAGTAGAAATGTATTTGATGTCACTTGCAGAATTAACGAACCAACACAAATTAAAATATTGTGTCCTATTTTGAAATCCTTTACTTTATTCCTTTGGTATTAAATACAGCTCCAAATGTAATGCAGAGGTTGAGCCAAATGGCTGTTGCCGAAACAAGAGTGTGCTTTTTTAGCCATTTACCACATTCCAACAAACAATAGCCATTACAATGGCCAGATAATGGAAGAACCAAGGGACAAGATCTTGGAAATCTATAGTACACCTGACAAATGCATCCTGTAGGACAGTGGTTCCCAATCCAGTCTTCAAATACCCTATAACAGTCCAGGATTTAGGGATTACCCAGTTGTTTCTAAGGGGATTTTAGAAAAAAAACAAAAAAAACTATTTAGACCAGTGGTTCCAAACCTTTTAGGTTCAAGGTGCCCTTAATATTTCAATATTTGTTCAAGGCACCCCAAGTAAAAATTTCTAGGTTGTATATCTGTACAGTGCATTGTGTATTGGCGCTATAGTGTAATGTACAGTGTTGGTGTTTGAAGGGGTGCTTGTATATAGTTATTGTGTTTTAATACAGGGGTGTGTTTGTATGTAATGTTTGAGTTTGATTGCAGGGGTGTGTCTGAATGTAATTTTCACTTTTAAATGCAGGTGTATATTTGTGTAAAGTATTTGTGTTTGAGTGAAGGGGTGTATTTGTATATTGTTTTTGGAGGTTGAATGCAGGGGTGTGTTTGTATGTAATATTTGTGTTAGATTGCAGGAGTGTGCTTGTATGTTGCCCTGGTGTTTGACTACTTGGATGTATGCACACTCACTACCACATACATACATACACAGATATACATGCTCATTAACACACAGATACATAGATACGCATCGACACATACACACACCTTTACACACGCATACACCGACATATACACACACGCACCCTGACACATACAAACATTGTTACATGCACACACCCTTACACACAGATGCACATACACAGATGTGTGCACACAAACAGATGCACATACAGACGTGTGCACACACACTGACAGAAGCACACTGACATATATGCACACACACACACTCATACACACACATACGTACACACACACTCACACACTTATACACACATACACACTAATATACACACTCATATATACACACATACACACTCATAAACACACAAATATACACACTCATACACACACACACACACACACAAGTGATATTTTTTTATATCTCCAGCCACCCTCCAGTTAGCTTACCTTGTATGCCCAGGAGGGTGGCTTGGAGTCCTGCTGGCTGCTGCGTGTGAGGGGTCTGGAGCATCTCTGGAATGCTCCTCTACACTCATGCTGCGGCTGCCTAATCTCCCTCTCTCTGCATGACGCTGGGAGGAAGTGACATGCTGTCACTTCCTCCCAGCTGGCCGACATTACAGGGGCAGGTCGCGGTCTTAAATGACAGCGGCACCCGACCGGCCCCTGCTCAGCAGTTATGTTTCCCGGTGCTATAATCATAGCACCGGGGAAACATTCCACGGCACCTCTGTGTTTGGGAACCGCTGCTTTAGACACAACAAGGTAATCCCTAAATCCTGGACTGGTAAGGGGTTACTTGAGGACTGGGTTTGGAACTACTGCTATAAAAAAGTGTAGAAGACTAATCAATTGCAAAAATACAAAACGACACATGCAATACGTCAATAACAAACATAATGTAACGATAGTCATCATCACTGGGAGCAGAAAATGTACATTTTACATAGGTTTTTGAATTGTAATGAATTTACAAATTTTGAATTGAGTTGTAATGTTTTAGTCACCCTATGCCCATTGTGGGTGTAGAGTGTGCATTATGCGATTGTTTAAAGGGACTCTCCAGTGCCCCTCTCCCTCCAACCCACCATCCCATGTTGTTGAAGGGGTTAAAACCCCTTCAGCGACTTACCGGAGTCCAGCACCGAAGTCCCTCTGCGCTGATTCAATGCTTTCCTATGGGGATTTCAGCGACGCTGGAGGTCCTCACATAGCGTGAGGACGTCCAGCATCATTTAAAACACTATGAACACTATGAACACGGAAGTCCCTCTAGTAGCTGTCTGATAGACAACAACTAGAGGAGGACTTAACCCTGCATGGTAATTATTGCAGTTTATAGTTAGTTGGCACCCAGACCACTCCAATGGGCAGAAGTGGTCTGGGTGCCTGGAGTGTCCCTTTAATGATAAATATGTTTTGTGTTTTTCTGTCCTGCTGATTATCTCAACCAACTAGGTGGATTTAGTGGGGAGCCTGTACAACACCATCTGTTTGTTGTGAGGATTTTGAAACCGCTATATGCACTACCTAAATAGCAACGCTTGTTAATTTGCATATTCAGGTATATTTGCACTGAGTTCCCCAGTGAAGCTTCAGCGTCGGGGTCTGAAGTGTTTCAGAGTCCCCTGTGGCAGCGAGGAAGCGGACTTGGCGGAGCACTCGGAGTACTGGAGCTCTGTCACACATGGCATGTTGTATATCACCATTATATGTTTGTTCATAGGGACATCATTTTTATACGGTCACTGATAAAGGTCAAAGGGACATTCCACTGCCCAAATACATTTTTAAACTACTGCTTAGGAGATATGCCATCAACAAAATCATGCATTTCAAAAAATAGTTTAATATAAAAACAGCCTGTATAAGCTGCAGATCTCTTGCAAGCCATCCCCTTCTAACCCAGCCCATGATTTCTGTGGTTGTCTAATCAGACACCTCAATGCAGCTCAATGAGAAGTCTTTGCAAGGCACGTTGACAGGGGTGTAACAAGGTTCATTTATAAAAGAGCCAATTTCTTTTGAAATATGTACTTATTGTAAAATGAAAAAGAGGACACACTCTTCACATATAAAGCACTGCAGCAAGTGGAAGTCCTTTTGGACTAAGTTGCTCAACCTATGGTACACGTGCAGCACAGACAGGAGCTGGCCGGCTGGACACCTTAGCGCCCCTAGGAGGTGGCAAAGGAGCTATACTCTTCATGTTCCCTCGTGCCCTACGGTAATGCCAGGGGCCCAGTTGGGACATCACTCTGACATCACTAAACAGCACTCGAGGGAGCACTCGAGGATCCACTTCATCTCTTCCAAAACAAGCGAGGCTGGGTGGTATCAAATAATAATAAAATAAAATTGTGAGTATATGAGAGAATGCATATGTTTCTGTCAATGAGTGTGTGTCTGCCAGTGAATGTGTGTGTGTGTGTGTCAGTAAGTTTGTCTGTCAGTGTGTTTCAAATCAGTGAAAGTGTGCCTGTCAATGTACTCTGTGTGTAAATGTGCGCGTGAGTGTGCCAGTATCCCCTGTATGTCACTGTCCTCTAACTATTGTGTGGATTCTATTTTCTTTTTTTTACGTGTATACTTCAGATTAATAATTCATACACTCCTCTTTACATACGCAATGCTCACATTATGTCAGAGTTGCAACCAAAGTCAAGATTGCCTGAGACAGAACAACACTTTGTGCCCCCTTTCCCCGCAACCTTCATTCATCCAGTCCCTCTGGTTGGAAGCCTAATCCAACATATGTAAATACTATAGTATTTGTTGATAAAGAGATTAAATGAATAAATGCTGACAAATGTAAGCATGTTTTATGTGTCTGAATGTATGTATGTATGTATTTATTTGTGTGTAGTGTTGGCATTTGATGCAGTTGTATGTTTATATGTATTGTTGCTAATTGAAAGCAGTTGTGTACTTGTGTTTAGTGTTTGTGTTTGAATGTGTTTGTATATAGAGTTGGTGTTTAATTGCTGGTATGTATGCACATACACTACCCTGCACATACATAAATAATCACACACAGATACATACACTGACACAAATACACAGATACACACACTGACACTCACAGATACACAGTGACTCACACACACAGATAAAGACACACACTGACACATGCAGATATACACTGACTCATACACACACATACACAATGACACATACACACACTGAAGAACCCAGATACACCGTGTCTCATACACATAAATATACAAACTGACATATACACACACAGATATACACACACACTGACATACAGATACACACTGACTCATGCAAACACAGATATCCACTGACACACACATACACACACACAGATGCACACATGTACACACACGGGCACACATATACATAAATGACACACACACACAGATAACACATAAACACATTTATACAAACATACACACACATATAAAAGATACACACCAATTTCACAATTTGCAGATCTTTACCTCACTCCTCTGCTTTCATACCTTTTTGGTGCAGAGATGTGGCTTTCTTGGGGTCCAGTAGCATCTGGCTGGGTCTGATGGGAGTCAGGTCCAGGCTCTCCCTCCTTTCTAGTCCTCTTCTCTCTCGCTCTCCCACGTGGCTCATTGGTAAGCAGGGAGGAAGTGACTTGTACTCACTTCCTCCAGGCACCGCAGTTTTATATAGCCTAGGGGGGTGGCGCTGGCGATGGCGCTGTTAAAGGGCCTCTGACAGTGCCCCTAATCAAAGATGGCCATCGGGTGGCCCAAAGTGCATGCGGGAGGTCGTTTTGCCACTTTGCAGCGTGGCACCCCATGGATATTTGTGCTTGGTGCAGCCGTCCCAGGTTACCTTTAAACAGGCTTGTCCTTCAGTATGGGATTAATGTAAATATCAGTGTCTACACATTTAATTTGGAATTTAAATACATAGAAACTACTTTCTCTGGTACTTAGGAATATTTTTAGACCTGCAGGGGTGCTTCTCAGGAAAAAGTTGAGAAACACTGCTTTAGGGATCTGGAGTGTTCTTTTAAGGTGACTACCGAACTTGATCTTGGAAGTAATGTGCTGTTTGTACTAGTTCTGATGTTTTTTTTCTGAGATGAGATTAGCTGAAGCTATACACATAACTAGAGAGAGTGATGGCTGCATAATCAGATTAGGCGAGCTGTGGCAAGAGATCAAGATGGAAAAAACAAAATCATGAAAAAGAGCTAAGGCTTAATACTGCTACCGTTGTGTACAGTGTAAACATATTAAGGACCAATTCAGGCCAGCCATGTTGTGATACTATGTGATTTTCCTTACTCTAGGTCATTTTGAGAGGTTCAAATGATTGGTTGTCTCAGTGGAGCAATGTATTCAAGTAATTTACATAATCTTTGAAATGGTTTAACAAAGACCACATTGGGGGCAGAAATGCAGAGTCCGCGCTGACAGGGTTATTCACGGACGTGAGAATTTCTAGAATTTAAAGTGGATTAAAAAAATTAGACCAAAATAGCCAAATCAGAAAAATCCGTTCTGTTTTCAGTTTGTGTACTTTTCCTTAACCCCTTAAGGACCAAACTTCTGGAATAAAAGGGAATCATGACATGTCACACATGTCATGTGTCCTTAAAGGGTAAAACTTTTAATCAACTTTGGATTCTTAACAGATCTTACTTGAATGAATAACGTTGTTGGTATAATAGAGAGCATGTTTACATGCTTTTGCAGATCCATCCATCATTCATAGACAAAAACTGCATAAATCTGAGTAACACTATTCACTTATAGTTGATGGACTACAATTACCAACATTCAGAAACAACTAGTGTGTGATTGCTATAGTTAATAACTGGAGGGCCCCCGGTGTCCACTAGTGTATGGGCCATGACGATCTTCTAGAAGCTCTACCTTACGGTAAGACGTTTTTACAGAGAGACCTGCAGCCTTTGCAATATCTCCCAATGAAACACGCATAATTAAAATGTTTAAATGGGGGTATATCTACTAAACAGTCATTTTTATTCCATTATTTAGGCAGTGGCGCTTTACTTTAACAATATTATTCACAATTCATCTGGGAACTATGCAGATCTCAGACTGTAAAATTACAACAAATCGCAAAGATTCTGTGTACCATTTCACCATGCTGGTTAAGTAATTCTAATACTGAGCCTCAAGAAGACCATTACTTTTCAGGACTTAAACATATCTTTAATTGAGACATCTGTATTTAAGCAGAAATTTAAAAAGCAGTATACTAGAGTGAAACAGTGTGTACGTTATTAGAGTCTAAAGGATCATCCAAGTGACTAGAATATGAATGCAGATGTTGATTTATAGTATAATCCGCCTGTTTATGCTTGAAATCCTGAGAAATCAGCCCATTAGTCCCTGAAAATGTGGCTTATACATGGAGACTTTCAAAGTCAGTTCCAAGGGTGAACTGGCAACTTTTAGCCTGGAGGCAAGTACAAATGAATGGCCCTTTTTGCACACAAACCTCACAGATCTCTGTGTGAATTTTCCTACAAACACAGATTATGCAATGCATAGTTATGACAGATTGAGATTGCTGCAAGTCTCACACAGACATAGGCTCTGTTTACTGCAACCTCAATTGCCACCGATGACAACTGGCGTTTGTTTTGAATGTCATGTCACTCTTCGGTCAATTGTAAACATCTCCAATGACATCATACATACTTATCACGGTCTGGCAGGTACTACAATCCACAAGGAAATCATCCAGTGGTACTGTCCAAGCCTGGAGAGCATTGAGATTCTGGGCCAACAGCCCAAACACCCACCCACGCAGTGCTGGGTTATAAAAGGCCACGCACAAACCAAGCCTGCTGGCTCACTCCTGCAGTACTCAACACCAAAAGACAGCACAACACACTGCAGAAGAAAGGTGTGAGGCTGCAGCCCACAACCTCTGTGTGACCGTGGTCCAAGTGGGCAATTGCCCTACTTTCCAGACCTTTCATGGTAGGTTTATCCCCAATGCGTGTAGAACAAATCCACAATTTGTTTTGGAGATGTTACTGCCCAGCATATTCTGTGTTTTCTAATAAAAAATGTGCTACTGTAGAGCCTCAAGGTTATGTTTCACATACCCAGAAATAGCATGAATATGTGCTGGTACAGTAAAAATATTTCAAAGTAACAAAGTGAGCAGATTTGTCCTGCATTACAGATGCATCATCTTTCAAAGACGCCAGCCTACAAATGCAGAGTTTTATTCACCGTGGAAAGATTACAATTATATCTAGAATATCAATATATTGAGTTTATAAAGTATACAGAAATGAACAGTGACAAACAAATTATGGTAACAGAAACAAGGGGTGAGATGGGGCCTCTTAGAATGAATTTTAGATATAGATGGAGGAAAGCACTTACATACTGTGCACACTTCTTTCAAGAGCTGTGTTTGCTGTTTAGCATGTGTCAGAACCTTGCACATGTTCATGGTTAGTGTACAGAAATATAGTACAATGTGTTCATTGGTTTATAGAAATAGACACTACACGTGTGCAGAAAGTCACCGTAGAAAGATTTCCCCAATACATCCCTTATCTCAGCGGTGTCCAAAAGGTATATCTCCGGATGTTTTAAAACTACAGCTTCCACGATGCTTTGTCATTCCAAAGGCATTTTTAAAGCACGCAAAGCATCATGGGACTTTTAGTTCTACAATACCTGTGAATCTACCTTTCGGGCACCCCTGACTTATCTCCTACCTTTCCAACGTGCACCCATCATTCTTCACAGGTTGCACCCAACACAATATAATCCTTCTGTCGTGTCTCATATACCTGGTGAAAATGGGGAGTGGGTGCTTCCAAAACTATATAAAAGCCTATGTTAGATTTGCATTACTGGAAACATATGTTAATATTTTAATAGTGGCTATTGGAAACAATTTGAGAAACCTTGGTTTAATGGTGACAGGATAAAAAAATAAATATGTGCCTTCAACTACATTGATCTCTGTATCACATCAATGATAATATTTTCCTTTAAAGACAACCAATAGTATTAATTCTAATTATTTTAAACGTGTCACATGGCATAAGTAGAATATATTAAAGTTAGTCACTAAACCAAGCATTGTCAGTAACTGCAAAAAGAATGTAAGATTAAGATTAGATTAGCTATATTTCAGCCCTGTAGTTTGCTCATCAAATTATTACACTCGCGTAATGCACTGAATTGGGCTGTTATTTGGTATAATCTTTACAGAAACTCACAGCAATGACATACCAGTATGCCAAGTGTTCAATCACTGGTGAACTTCTGATTCCTATAGACTGTAAGCTTTTTTGAGCAGGGCCCTCTTCAACCTACCTAAAGCCCTACGGAATCTGTTGTGCTATATAAATGGCGATAATAATAATAATTCCACCATTCTGGCCTGTGACCTTTTGTACACTAGGGAATGCCCAATCTTCAAACAATTCTTCTTTGTATATAAATACACTGCAACGTGATACTTAATGGAATATACATATAAGTACATAAATATAAATTGCATTATAACTGATATACAATTACACGTCTGTAACAGAACATTAGCAGCACATTCGTTATTGGTTAAGATACATTATACACCCATTTTTTTGCTCTCCACAAGATACATTATACAGTTCAAAACGTTCCTTGCCAGTATATAAAGCTACTCAGCATAATAATAACTTGCAACTTGTTTATCAGAGCACAGAAAAAACTCAGAACAACTTCATAAAGTGTAGTGTTGTTATTATCAGTGCTTAGAGATAGTTCTATATTATCTTGATCAACATATTTTATGTCAGAGTACAGAGATACTCAGCATCCTCATATAATTCATCTTATTCCCAATCAACCTGTCTGGATTCAGTATATCAAATACACTTTATGTGGATAACCTGCATTATAACACACTACATGTTTATTAACTGACATTTATCACCTGACAGTTTAACATGTTATAAAGTGAAGATACTCCATATCATTATACATTGCAGTACAGTCATCATTAGGGGTTGAATTATAATAGATGTATAAATATATACAATAATCTCTGCACAGAGACACTCAGTTTTTACTCACTTGGCTAGTAAGTTTCTGTACATTCTACAAAGTGTTTGTGGAATTCTCAGCATTGCTGTGACAAGCAGCTCAATCCTTATTATAGATTTCTGAGAGGCAGCATGTTTATAGCCCAGTACATTATACATGGTAAAATAATTCAGTTACTCACCCAGTGCTGGTATTTTGTTGCCCCTTCCTTTTCTGGGACAGTGCCCCCCCCATACTAGAGTTAGGGTTATTGAGGACTCCCCTCTGCTACTCCCTGGGGTTTGCCTCTCTGAGCTGGGAGCTGCAGTGAATAAGCCGCTGCATTGCAGGGAGTGTGAGGAGACACTGCCAAGTGCTTAGCCAATCACAGAGCTCCCTCTCCAAATCTGCTTCCTTAACCCCTGGTGCACTTACTCGCCCTCACTAATTCTCACATGTACTCATTGTCAACACCCCACCTTCACAGTACTCTACGATGTCACAGAGGACAATATTTTCAGGATGGCTGTCAGTGATGGGAATGGTGTGTACAAGATCATACAAAAGCAAAGTTAATACAGGGGGGGGGGGGGCGCGGGAGAGTGGGAGGGGAGTGCCACAAAGATAAGGTGTTTAGTTATATATAATATTTGTTTTACAGGCTGTGTTAGACAAATAGCTCCAAATGTAGACATTTATTTAAGATGGAGATTGCATCATGTTCTGATGCGCATTATGCCTGTTACATGTTAAACCATGTGAGTGCATGTGGTAAATTTATTTTTGAATCCATGTATGTTTACTGGCCATTTAGCTGCACACTATTTACACATTAAACTTAGTGTGTGAATAAAGTTCACTTCACGTGTCCACTGTAACAGGTCACTTTAAGAGAATCACTGTTTACATAAAATATATGACATCAAAATACTTGGATCAGTAATTGAGTACAGAAACTCTAACCTATGAACACTCAGTCACAATAGCCTGCAACAATAAAATACACAATAAAATAATCAGCAAGTTTAAAACAGCTATAGGTCAGTATGCAGACTGGGCAAAGGGCATACAGCCTCTTTATGGACTTTTGATTCGTATTTTATTTTGTATTTTATTATTCATGTGTATTTGGCTGTCTGCATATACCTGCTCCTGAATTTCATATTGGATCTGTGACCACACTGTTTGGAGTTCCATGTTATATGGAGACACGCTCTTTCTGAGATTCTTATATGTAAGTGCGACCAATAAATGTGATTTTGGGGGCGGGGCCTGACAGCCAAGATGGCCGGACGTGCTCCCTAAGAGCTCGTGCACCAGTGGGCATAAAAACGAGAACCCAACAGAAATTACCCTTGCCAATTACCCATGGTTCCCAAAGAAAGATACTGGACCACACCAGGACCAAAACGGTACCAAACGTGTACCGATACGCCACACGAGCACTCGATTCGGCCACGCGGCCTAAACTGAAGTGGAACCTGCAGCCTGGGGGAGGCGGCCGATCGCCTGGCACAGGACCCGCTTACACGCAAGACATTAACTTAGCCCTGCAACCCCCCCCCCCTCTGGACCGGCGGGGGATATCCCGGTCCTCGTGGGGGACGAATTCCCCCAAAGCGAGACAAGACCAAACGACAACAGGAAAACGAGGCGGCAGAGGCCCAAGCAAGATGGCGCCACAAGCACAACCCACGACTACAAGCCTCCCTGCTAAACCACCCAACTGCACACTGAAATTCTATGAGCGGCTTTGCACCGGTCTATGGACCAAGTTCTACACCAGGGGAAGGCTCTACAGGCAGGCGCTAAAAGCAATGGCGGCGTGGATTCACCCTGCCACCTGGCGCCAAATGAGCGGAGACCCGCCCCAAGCCCCCAGAGGGGCCCGCAGACGGAGGCGAGGTGTCAGATCGGGGCGGCAGGTAATTGAGACATACCAGACGGATGCCTACTCTAGCCCTTGTGCATGCCAATACGGGACTCTACAGTACGCCCGACCCGCTAACCACTCAGCGGCACCTAAAGCCCTCAACCAATAGAGTACATCCCAGCGTCTACAGGACAGCAAGGACAATCGGCATATCGAGCGGGCCCGTACAGAGGACGGAACCATGTGGAGATCCTCCCTGGGAGACAGAACCCAATCAAGCCACGCACGCTACCACCATCCCGAACCCACATGCCACATTCTCCGAGCCGGCATCGGCTGACTGAGACGGACCGACCCAGACACAGACTGTGCCCCTACAGGCCCAAATGCAGAGACACTGCGAATTTCCTTCACACAGTCTGTGTCAAAGTGCGGTTGTTAGTAGACCCTGGGACTGCAGCTATAAAGACTCTCTTTACCGCAGCTGAACACGGTTCCTACTTAATAGATACTTAAGTTTCTCAGAACTTACCTAACCAGGCACCACCACCACCGCTGACGGGGATCGGCTGATCCTGATGCTGGACTTAACACTAGACCTCAGAGCTGCCAGAAAGGGACACTATGCGCTCAGATAGGTTCACTGAGGGCCCAACTTGAACCCCTTGCTTACCGCAGCATTAATGAACATAAGCATACATGCCACTCTAGCATACCAAGTGATGCACTAGCCTGCATAATACAACAAATAGGATGTCCTCAAGGGAGACAGTACTGCCTCTTTCCTTATTGTTATTGTCAGCCAACTCAATATGTGTATATCGTGTTAAGTATCACCTCTGACATAACATGTTTACGCCTGTTTATTACTCTACAAATGTGTTTATTAGTTGACTACATTTTGGCTAATTTTATGATTTATGTGGGGCAGGGGGGTGCCAGGCTCAGGGGGAACATACCGCATTCTTAAGCTGATAGCCGTCTTTCTCCCTATAGCAGAGTTTCCGTGCCTGGAATGTCTAGTGCATATTATTGCTTATGCATTCTACTACACATAGATTCTGTCAGGTGTAGCCTGCGTGTACTGTTAATCTGGCACACTAGGTCATTCTTGCACTTTTGATTTACCATCTATCCCGCAACCCTGAGAACCTCCTGGGGATGTAACTTGACAAACACATGTTTATTTAGTTTTTAACTACCTCTAACACAGTGGATAATATCTGTGCCTTATTGTGTTTTGTTTTTCTTTTTGCTTAGCTCTGTCTAAAACGTCCTCTAATACATACATGTAGCGCGCAATGACTCTCTTCTTTTATTATCTAATCAGTTGTTATTAACTTGTTAAGCATAGCGCTACCGTAATTTCTCATTGTTTGTTAACACGGTATTTAGCACTAGCTTTGTCACTAGCATCATGAGGGCTATCCTCAGTCACCGCAAAGTTAAATACCCGGCGGCAACCAGGCATCAAACCTCACCTAGCTAGCTTATTTTGTTACTTACCCATTCTAACTAATTAACGACTTTCATGTCTGTCGTTTTTACACGTGAACCTCCAGCCTTGTTTCTCAGGCAGATGTGTATACTCCAGCATTCAGTGGCGTACACACAACCCATGGGGCCCCGGTGCAAAAACTGATCCGTGGGCCCCCCCGCGCATGCGTGCTTACTCTGCGCAAGCTGGGGCCGCAACACATGGCGGCGGGCACCGGGTCGCAGGGCTGCGACCTGTGCGACTGCGGTATGTACGCCAGTGCATGCATAAACACATACACTTAGAACCACTACAGACACCCAGATCACATCAGCTCAATGAAGTGGTCTGGGTGCCAGGTCTCTAGTTTTAACCCTGCAGCTGAAAACATAGCAGTTTCAGAGAAACTGCTATGTTTCACTGAGGGTTAATCCAGCCTCTAGTGGCTGTCTCATTGACAGCTGCTAGAGGATTTTCTGCGATTCTCACTGTGAAAATCACAGTGAGAAGACGCTGAATGTCCATAGGAAAGCATTGAGTAATGCTTTCCTATGGGCGGTTTGAATGACAGACATAGATACACACTCAGTGACAGACATAGATACACACTCACTAACAGATGCACACAAACA
This sequence comes from Pelobates fuscus, assembly GCF_036172605.1. Lineage (NCBI taxonomy): Eukaryota > Metazoa > Chordata > Amphibia > Anura > Pelobatidae > Pelobates > Pelobates fuscus. The sequence continues at coordinate 259,889,340 of NC_086319.1, read as the reverse complement.
TACTCAGTAACAGACACACACACTAACACATTAACATACACTCACACGGGGGGGCGGGGCGCACCGCCGAGCTGGACGGTCGCATTCACGTCCAGCTCCTGCTGAGCACACCTAATTAAACACCAAAAACATGGTAAACAACCCAAGAACAAACCGAAAGCATGGGTGTTTGGTGACACGGAGACACCGGATCCAGGGAGAGGCTGGCCCACGGAGCTGCAGTCCCCTGGAGGCGCAGCCCTCGACGACAGAGTGGGGGCCTAAGCTGGCGGTGAGAGGGGTGGACGGCCGCTGCCCCTCTATCCTGCCTAAAGGTGCCGACTTGGAAGCTGAGACACGGGTGGACCTGGCCCCGTTCCCCCCCCTATGGACCGGCGGGGGTTATCCCGGTCCCCACCTGTGCATTCAAGGCCCGACAACAAGGCCACCCTGCTCGAGCGCCTGAACACACCACCCAAGATGGCGGATGCCATGTGTGCCGAGATCGGCGGAGGTGACTGCTCCATGACGTTGAACGGAGCGACTAATAAAGCCTCCAAGAAAGAGCCCAGGAGGCAGAAAGAGTCCAGGCCCACCATACCAAGCACCGCAGCCCTGCACACGACTACTCACCCACCAACACCTCGGGCCAGATCACAGGCACATAACGGAGGAGGCCTAGCCAGACCCATAATGGCGGCCGCACGGGTTCCCGACGCACACCACTTATCTATACCAGCGACTGCCATCCACACGTTACCAAACGTCCTCCAAGCACACTCCCTAAGAGACACTCACCTCAGAGAAAGCACTCCTGGCTACTTGGGGAGAAAGCCCCTGGGACACTCACAAGGCACACAGAAACACCCCTGGAGCAGCACCGCCAGAACAGCGACGGACACCCGCACCCGGTCGTACCAACATGGTGGATTGGGCATCGGCTGAGCACAGGCCCGCGGCTACTAACAAGGCCTCGGACCTACCAAGTCACAGACCCCTGGAACATACATCGACTTAAGAACTCTAGACCAACCAGGGTGACAAGCGACTACTATAATACTTGTAGAATATAATTACTTGATAATGTGTCTATGCCTCGATCTTTTAAGCATAATATAGTGTTTAACGTGTATAAGCATGCCTTCACTCACTTCTCTTACTCGTGTACCCATGCACAAATAGACGTGTAACATACACTCACACACACACACACTGTAAGACTAACACACACACACAAACACTAACACACTTACTAACACACACACACACTCTAACACACACACTCACACATTAACATACACTCACACACACACACACACACACACACACACTCTAAGACTAACACACACACACTCACATTAACATACACACACACACACCCACTCTAAGACTAACACACACACACTCTAACACTAACACACACTCTAACACACACTCACACTCTAACACACACACACACCAACACATTTTTTTTTTTAATCCCCCCAGCCTCCTTACCTGTGGGAGAGCTGAGGGGATTCCCTGGGGTCCAGTGGTGTTGCTGGCCCTGCTGTCACCCGGCTGGCCGGTCCTGCGGGCGCGCGAGGGAGCACTGTCTCCTGGGTGCTTCCTCTTCAGCTCCCTCGCGCGCCGCGTACTGATGTGAGTGTGTGTTAGTGTTAGAGTGTGTGTGTGTGTTAGTGTGTGTTAGTCTTAGAGTGTGTGTGTGTGCGTGTATGTTAATGTGAGTGTGTGTGTTAGTCTTAGAGTGTGTGTGTGTGTGTGTATGTGTGTGAGTGTATGTTAATGTGTGAGTGTGTGTGTTAGAGTGTGTGTGTTGTTTAAAAAGAGAAATTGATAGTAGTAAAACTATTTTAGAACAGTTTATCTTCTTACCTGGAGTCCGCAGGGCATCACTGCTTGCCTCCTCCACAGCTCTCTTTTTGAGGTATGATCTTCACTAGCTTAGTTTTCAATTCCGAAATTTGCAATTAAGTTTGCAATCTACTGATGGTTTAGTGAATAAACCACAAACACACACACACACACACACACACTTTAAAGAAGATTCATTTGAAGACAAGGATGCTAATTAAATATTTAGCTGAAAGTCCCCAGATTTAGCTTTGATGAATAGCACATTATGACTGTGACGTGTGATCAAACACATCATTGCTGAGGCAGCAGACAGCATTTAGCATTTCCTCAGAGTACGCACAATACAATGTAAGTTTCATCCGTACATATGCAACATCTAGAGACAACACATTTACCAGCTGTTATCCACATGCATGGTTCATTCACCACATTACATAAACTGCCATGCAGCCAGAGATGTTATGGAGAATTGACCATGTGGATGAACTGTCATGCCAAACTTTCCTTCCCCCTATTGTTTCCTCTTCTCTTCCTCTCTCAGAATCTCTTCTCCTTTTCTTTATTTCTGATCTAGTTTTCTTTAAAAGGTAAGTTCGGCATGACAGTGGTGCCACTTTAAAGCATCTCACAATACAGTTTTGTATTCCTGGCACTTATGTTATCCCTTTAAGCAAAGTTCAATTTTAGCTGTCAAATTTACTCACAATCCATTCATATAATCAATCCTACTGAATGACTCACAGTTGACATCATAGACAATGGAGAACAAAATGGATGCATAAATATAGGGATAAATCTGCATAATGTGATGGATAATATGCTCTAGAGCAGCGTTCACCAACCTATGTAAATTCTTTGGAATTATGTCACCCATCCTAATTCTGATGCGCAATTGAAACTTTCTATGATCTTGGGATTGTCTGTCGCAAAAATAGGTTAACTATAATTACCTTTTCATGTACCCTTCATATTATCTACTCCTTCCTGCATTATTTTCATTGGGTTAAAGTTATACCCATGCATTTATTTAATCAATACTAACAGACAATACGATCTTGGTTGTCATGGTTGTAGCTTGTCTATGTGTTCTGTTATGATGGTTTCGGTTGGGTTGTTATGGTCTTTGGCCTTGTTGCTTGCATCAGAATCCTCGCCGCCATCTTGTGAGTCGGCCTGGGAAGCCAGAAGCACAGGAGACAGCTTTGGACCAAAAAAGTTTAGTTTTCCAGCTTTTGTTTGTGTTGTGACATCTCTGCAGTCTCGAAGTTTGGCAAAGTGTCTGCAGTTGGAAGTATTGCTTGTTCTGACGCTCATACACCGGAGCAATTGTTTAGGCGGCCATATTGCTTGGCGGTTAGCCACGCCCCCGTACTTTGTTTATGATTATATAAACTATTTTTAATTCAGTATTTTGTTTTTTTGCAATAGACCAGCAGTTTTTACAAATATTTGTCCAGACTAACCAACTTGTCCTTCTATTTACAATGAATCGATGTACATATCTATGATAAAGAACATACTCAGCATTCTTGTTCTGCCCTCAATATTGAAGGCCTGCTATTACATCCATACTGAAAGTACAAGTCATGGTCACCATCCAGCAGCCAATAATTACACATCTGACTAAGTAGCAATTACTAGTAACAGGGACTAATCTTCTAGTTGCCTTAACCTGGGAACGATGACAGCACTTGCAGGACTTGGAAACGTAATGTCACAAGAAAGCCATGGACTTGCAGGACATTTTTACGAAGCTGACATAGCTGGCAGAAGGACGTCCAAAAAGACTGGTTGATGGTTATTCCGTAATACCATACATTTTGCATGCTAGTAGTAAATGTAGTGCCTGGAATATCAATTTAACTCTTAAACTTGGCATATAAACCCAGACCTTTTCTAATATAAACATATGTGTTATACGTGTTTTTTCTGGTGACATATGTCAGTTCAGGAAGGTGCTGTGTCTGTCACTATTTATCTAACGGTAGTGAGCGAAGGCACAATGGCAGGGTTCTAAACTAAAGTCAAAACCGTGAATTCAAAGGGAATTTCAAATGTAAGTCCATAGCTGAAATGGAAAAATTATACAAATCACATATTCTTCCAGTTTGGCTATTTTGGCCTTTAACTTAATATTCACTTTGAATTCCTGAAAATTCTCACCTAAAAAAGGTGTTTTTTTTTGTAATTATGCCTGCCAGGATATGAATAGTCTAAAAAAAATTGTACACTGCAACTGTAGCATAGCAGTATGGGTTCCCTTAATGTTAAATTGGAATATATATATATATATATTATTTTTTTTTTAACACAATCTTTAGCATTGCCCTTTCCTTTTCCTGAAACACTTTTCTCTAGGGGCTGTGCTTATAGCTTTCAGATAAATACATTTAGTCTTATTAAACATATTCTTAATGGGACACTATAGGCACACAGACTGCTTTATCTAATTGAAGTGGTCTGGGTGCAGTGCCCCTGTCCCCTTAACCCTGCAGTGTACATTGCAGGATTAACTCTACCTCCAAAGGCTGTTTTCCAGACAACCACTATAGGTGCTCAATGTTCTCTAGCAGAGTTTTACTCTGTGAAATGATGTTGAACGTTCTCACACATGAGGACATTAAACATCTTCAAATCCAGAATTCATTCAATGCTTTTCTATGGGGATGCTTTCATGCATGCGCTGCACTTGCCACACATGCAAATTAGGTCCCCCCATCGCCGTGATGTAGTGGAAGGAGAAGCCCTAGCCATCACGAGAGACCCTCGGTCCTGGAAAGAGGTAAGTGTTAAAAGGGTTTGTAACTCTTTCATGCCTGTAGGTGGGGCCCTATTAAATTGGGGACAGAAAAGCTATAGTGTTAGGAATACAGGTTTGTATAGTGTTCCTTTGACGTACCTGCTAAACTAGAAAAAAAAATGTAATGCCAAATGTGGTGAACATTTCTAATGATTAATTTTAGCGTATTTCACAGTGGACCTGTAAGCTTATTTGATCAGGGTCCTTACAAACTTCTGTTCCTATATCTCAGAATTGTTTGTTGCAAATACTTGTTTGTTATTGCACCTGTAGTACAATATAGCAGAAAATAAATAATAATAGAAATAATAGCATTTTTATTTTTGATTTACACTTCCCAACAAGTGCAGACCATACTATACTACCACCTGCTGGCCACACAAGAAATTGCATTAAAATGTCTGCTGATCCAAGATCCCCATACCGACCCAATTCCAATAAATAAAATACCAACACATCACTTATTGGTTAAGGGCATAGGCAACAACATTTTTTAATCCCATAACCAAATAACACTGACTTGATCACAACACTTTAGTCTGTCCTTGCACAAAGTAGACAGGCAGCTGAAATCCCTGAGCTCTAGCCCTGTTAGCCATAGGCATCTTGCAGAACATGTCTCTCCAGAGTCCACCAAGAATGGTGCGACCACCTTCCAACATATTGCGCTCCCTTTAACACAGGGGTTATTCATAACAGCGATTCAAACTATTCTATAAAGAAGCTATTTAAACAGCAGAAACCCTGTACTTTCACCTCCTGCCACCAGTGGCACTTCCACACCAGTCTGGAGGCCAACATTAAAGATGCCCAACCCAATATCCATTAAATGACCCCTCTTGGACCTGATTAGGTATAAAGCGAGAAGCCGATACCAATGCGTAACAGCCTTCATCCTAACTCAACAACCTACATAAAACTCTCTGCCAGAAACGTAAAGATCTCACACTGACAAGATGATCTGAAGGTAGCCTTTCACCACATGCCAGTCACCACCAATCATGCCAAATGTGCACGTAACATTTCCATGTCGCTTCTGCCAATGAATTCTCAATGAATTCTCAACTAGATTATATACATGAGTACACCACTGACAAGGGAACTCACCCGCCCCCCTCTCAATGCCTCCAGAATTGCCTGCCAGAAATGGTCCTTCTGAAAGTGAGACAAAGCATTAACTACCACATTATCCTTACACAGCACATGGCGTTCTATAATCCAAATATTAAACGCCAAGCAGTGCAACATTGAAAGTAGGGTCTGGCAGTTGGCTACAGGTAGACCTATTAAGAACATGTACAACGCTCATATCATCCGCTTGACACACAAACATTCACCAACTCAGGACCCCGTGCTCGACAGCAACCAGTATGGAGAAAAGTTCCAAGAAGGTCATATTCATCAGCAACTCAGAGCACCTAAGCCCACTTCTGAGCATACCACTCACCCTGAAAGGAAACACCAAGCCATGCACTATTGTCCATATCTTTTTAGTATTCTCACTGAGAAAGAGACTTGGAAATAACCACTGAGCTAAAGTGGGTGATTGAAAAGTTGCAGCAGCATACAGCCCCAGGAATACCTCATTCTGGTCTATGTATTCAAACATTTTTCCATAAACCCCCAACCAGCATGTCTGACAAGTAATTTATTGACAGTCCTCATTCAAATTACTGACCCTGCATGCGCAGGCCGCCTTGGTTTGATATCACACTTGCATTGTGTATGTAAATGTACATGCATCAAATTGCGTGCTGTTACAAGTATCATCATAACTTATGCAATGAATAGACTACAATGATGTTTAGAATGTACCTATAACCTAACTCTCCATGTCACAAGTATTAATGATGAAGAGAGTTGGGGGCGTGGCTTGACCGGGAACCAAGCTGGACGTGCAAGCCTAGAGCTCCTCGCTAAGCCCCCTATACCAACAGCTCACAACGGCGATAAACCGACCAATACAAAAAAAAAAAACCTTACCTCCCTTCTCCTGACCCGCCATGGACAAGCGCCTGCCGAGAAAACCGGGCAAAAAAAACACAGACACTACCGCCACGGTACCCGATCTGTTCGCAGCCTCCCGCACGCCACGCCAAGACACCCAAGATGGCGGCGGATCCAGCCCGCGAGCCCAAGCCTCACCAACGACCCTGAACACACCTCAGCCTCACGGCCCGGCATCTTCGGATATGGCCCACATACTGACCGAACTGGCGGCGGTTAAGAGCTACCTAGCCCGGGAGATAGACAGGTCATCGAAGGCGGTGATGTCTGAAATCCACAAGCTGGGTGAGCGAACAGCAGACCTTGAGCACCGCGTGGAAACAACCACGGTGGCTCACAACACGATGTCCGCCCATGTCAACACGCTCACAGCCAGGCTGGAAGCATCTGAGGCAGCTCTAGAGGACCTGGCGAACAGGTCGCGCCGCAACAACATCCGCGTGCGCGGCCTACCTGAGCAACAAGATGAAGGCCCAATTTCGGCCTTGCTTCTCACGATCCTGTGCCCTCTCTTGCCGGAGATACCAGATGAGCACTGGCACATTGACAGAGCCCACAGGGCCTTGCGTGCCCGAAGAGACGACAACACAAGGCCCAGAGACATAATAGTCCGGTTCCTCCACTTCCAGACAAAGGAAGCAGTGCTGAGGAAGGCCAGGGACAACCCCATAAAACACCAGGGCAAAGAAATCTCCCTTTTTCAGGACTTGGCCCCCATCACCCTCCAGCGCAGAAGAGAGTGGAGACCGATAACGGAACTGTTTAGGGCCAACACGATCAGGTATGCCTGGGGGCATCCGTTTAAATTAATGGTCTTTAAGCAAGGCAGACCACACATCCTCATGCCAGGCACTGACCCAGCACCTTTCCTCCGAGAATTGGGTATCACATTGCCAGAGGGCTTCTCGGTGCCAAACACCACTCTCCCAGCCTTGCAACCCTTACCACGCGACTGGTACACCGCCGGAGAATAAAGAGGCGGCAGACAAACACCTATCAGGCATACCCAACCTCCCAGGAGCGAGCACACCTGACCCCCTCTCGACAAACGGCATAGCGCCATTGCCACCCTTCCCCATCCACCAGAAGCAGATCAACGGGCTACTATACGCAGAGAGAGTCGCCCTACCCGCTGTTCGGAATGAAGCTACGTCACTCAAGACTCCTTTTTTGTGAGGGACCCCAACATCTCAGCCACACGCTGCAGCACACGGACTTTTCTTTTCCTCAGCGACCGCAGACACCCACTACACCAGCTTCCTAGACCCTGTCTACCCACACGACACCTGTCGCGGCGACAGCTCCAAGTATATTGTACTTTGTACTGTGAGACTATCTATGGACTGTTGCCGCCATATTGACACCGAAAAGAGACTTTGGTACCGGCTGTCACAATTCCGACATCGCATGGAAGTGTAATGTATACCAATAACACCGGTGGGAGGTATTGAGTCAGCTAGCCAGGACACACATACCACTGTAAGCGCAACACATCATAATAGACACCATCCCACCGCACAGACATACTATACTTGGATGGGGGCCGGTGACGGGGGTCACTTGGGGGGGTGGTGGGGTGGGATGGTGGGTGGTGGGTGGGTGGGGGGGACGTGGGGGGCTAGGGCAGGTTGCAGAGCACACGATTCTCGGGACACAAAGTCTACTCAAGGAAAGCAATGTAACGTGCAGGGATGAGATTGCGGGGTAGACATGTTCCTGTTCTGTCATAATATGATGTGAAATGTATTGTCTTGTGATGTTATATGCGGCTGCCACGGGCCGGTTCTCGTCCTCCTCCCCCTCCCTCTCCCTCCCTTCCTCCCACCCCCCCCCCCCCCCGGCTTCTGTCCACTAGACGGACCAACCACGGATTCTGGCGGTGGGGCCCTCTTCCTCCCATCCCTTAATCTCTATCTAAAAACGAAAAAAAAAACTTAAAATAACAAAAAAAAGAGAGAAATGCAACATAAGAAATCCCCGGCGCTATTGTGCTCACTGCTGGGAGAGCCGTCACGACTCATACGAGACGACACCATGGGACTCACCCATAAAGGCTTACGCCTCCTCCCATCCCCACACCCCCCCCCCCCCAAAAAAAAAAACACAAGAGCTCCCCGTCCCACCTCCGCGTTGCAGCCACATAGCACCTGAGAACCAGAGGCGGTGGAGCCGAACAACCCACTAGGTTTATCGGAAAGCTCATGACACACTTAAGTTATAGTAGGCAAACGTTTTATGGTATTAGGGGGCCGCACCGGCTATCAGGTTCATGACCCATCACTCCCTGACTGGAATAGCCGTCACGGAGACGAGGGTTCATGCACCCCCCCACCGTCTGGCGAGGTATAAGACCAGACAAGTACGGCTATACCGTACCTTCCCTTTCCTCTCCCCTCCTCACCCTCTACTTTTCCCCCTCCACCTAAACACCCCCCCGCCTATTGTCCACGCCGGTCTTGGACGAAACTAGAGGCGCAACTGACACACTCACAATCCCAGTCCCGACATAGATCTCAAAGGAACAGAGGTGGGAGTGCAACCCACCACCTTCTACACACATACGCCATTCGACCCATTAGGCGACACCAATACCCCCCGAATATCCATCGGGTCCAAAAGCACCCACCAAACCCTCATGACCATGGCTCTTAAAATATCCTCACTTAATGTCAAAGGCCTTAACGCCCCCCGCAAACGAAGAACACTGTATAGGGAACTCCGCAGGCTAAATCCAGACATTGTATTCCTTCAGGAGACACACCTACCTCGGTCCGCCCAGGTCTCCCTCCGTGACTCCACATACCGCTCGACAGCCGAGGCTCGCTCCTTTCGTAAACACAACGGAGTAGCGATTCTCACACACAAACGATGCCCGATTCACATAACAAAAGTGACACCAGACCCAGACGGTAGATACGTCTTAGCAACCGGCCGGATCCACTCGCAACCCATCCACCTAATCAATGTATACGCCCCCAATACACACACACCCCAATTCTGGAACCATATGTCAGATATGGTCCTCGCCCTCCCCCCCGGGATAACCCTCCTGGGGGGAGACTTAAATGCAACACCCGCTCCAGCCATCGACAGAAGTTCACGCCCAGGACTACTTAGATCCCACGGCATGGGCACTCAAGACAAACAACTACACAATTTTATTCGTAAAACAGGCCTCATAGATGCTTGGAGGGCCCAACACCCCTCAGATAAGGACTACACATATTACTCACCGCCCCACGACACATACTCGCGCATAGACATGTTCTTGACCAACCATACAGGCTACACGAAAACGCAAAAAACAGACATAGGTTCCATCGCATGGTCCGACCATGCCGACATCGCAATCTACCTTACCGGCCTCCAATGCCCTACCCCATGGACATGGAGATTGAACACATCCCTCCTTAAGGACCCCTTAGTAGTAGATGACATACAGAAACAACTAACCTCATACTTTATGGAAAACATATCTCCAGACATCCCAATGACCACAGTGTGGGCGGCCCACAAGGCAGTAATTCGAGGCTCCCTCATCAAAATAGCTACCCATAAAAAAAAAAAAAAAAAAACCAGAAACTCACTCAACTGCTAGACACCCTCCGCACGGCGGAGCAACGCCACAAAACCGACCCGACTCCCCAAACACTACAACTTCTCCAGAACACCCGCATTACGATTAGGCAACTGCTCATAGACGACACAGCCAGAGCACTCACCTGGACTAGAAGAACATATTATGACAAGTCCAATAAAATGGACACCCTTCTGGCCCGCACACTACGCCCCAGAACGCATCACCCACATATCACCAAGATAAGAGCCCCTGACGGTACCCTGAAAACTTCCCCGGCCGAAATAGCCAGAACTTTCACAACCTTCTACACGGCACTATACAACCACTCCCCACAAGACGACGCAACAAATGCAATAGAGAAACAGAAAATAGCCGACTTCCTCACCCGCTTAAATTTACCAAAACTGCATAATACAGCCATAACGGAACTGGCAGCACCGATCACAAAAGAGGAAATCGACTCAGCCATATCCTCTCTTAAAAGCAACAAAGCCCCCGGCCCTGACGGTTTTGAGGGCAGCTATTATAAGACCTTCAGAGAAACCCTCGTCCCACATCTAGAATCCTTATTCAGGGACCTAATGACGGGAACTCCGCCAGACAGAGACATGACTCGGGCAAACATTATCCTACTACCGAAACCAGGCAAGGACCACACACAGCCGGAAGCATACCGACCTATCTCACTCATAAACCACGATAGCAAAATTTTCGCCAAGATCTTAGCGGGTAGGCTGAACCCATACTTGACAAGTCTAATCCACGCAGACCAAGTGGGGTTCATACCCGGACGCCAGTTGTTCGAGAACACAAGACGCAACATCGACTTGATAGGGATGCTAGCCGACACAAAAACACCATCCTTAGCGCTTTCTCTCGACGCGGAGAAAGCCTTCGACCGTGTGAAATGGCCCTACATGTTTACCCTATTGGAACACCTAGGCATGCCCCATACTTACATAACAGCCATTCGTGCATTATACACCTCCGTTTCAGCGCAAATAAAGATTACGGGGACGGCCTGCCCGTCCTTCACAATTACCAATGGCACCCGACAGGGATGCCCCCTGTCCCCTCTACTCTTTGTACTGACACTCGAACCGCTTCTCCAAGCCGTTCGGGAACACCCACGAATCAAAGGGGTCACGGTTGACAACCAGGAGTACCTGGTTTCGGGGTATGCAGACGATATCCTGCTGACCATCACTGAACCCACCCCCACGCTACAGGCCCTACTACCACTCCTGGGTGAGTACGGGACGATCTCGGGATACAAAGTCAACGTAGACAAATCCAGCGCACTCCCAATTAACCTCACGCAGACGGACATACACAGAATCACCTCAGACCACCACATACGTGTTACACCAACATACCTTACCTATCTGGGCATCAAGTTACCAGCAGACACCACCGCACTCCATAGACTGAATTACACACCCATGATAGAAAAACTCATCTCGGACATGGAGACCTGGGCGGACAAACCCATATCCTGGATAGGGAGAATACATTCAATTAAGATGAATGTTCTACCCCGAATTTTGTTCCTTTTTCAAGCTCTACCCATCCCCATCGCGAAACATAACCTCATTCCCTTACAACGAGCAATAGATAGATTTATATGGCAAAATAGGAGACACAGGGTAGCCCGTAACATACTGTATCGCCCTAGACTGCAAGGAGGTCTGGGGTTGCCCCACCTACACTTTTATTACATAGCCGCACAAATGGCACAAATAGCCCTATGGCACACACCCCCAGAGACTAGACGATGGGTAGATCTAGAATCAGCACTAATGAGATCTGATCTCCCACAATTCTATATCTGGACACCGAAGGAGCACAGAGCGCTCCCGAGAACGGCGTGCCCAGCTATTACTAACTCAATCCAGTTATGGGACACCTACGCCATCAAACACGGACTCACCACCAAATCCTCCCCCCTCACCCCATTATACCGTAATAAGGCATTCACACCAGGCATGAGACCCTGGGACTTTAAAGGACTAGAGCATGCCGGACTCCAGAGGGTCTACCAACTTTATGAAGGGGACACGATAGTCACCTTCCCCGACCTACAAGCCAAAGCAACCTTAAAGCCAGCCGACTTCTTTAGATACCTACAACTTAAGCATTACGCGACCCAAGCAACAGTGAAAACAGCCGCCAAAACCAACCCAACCTTCTTTGAGCACATCTGCCTCACAGAACGATATCAGAGAGGCCTAATCACCCAATTGTACTCCCACCTCTGTTCCACCACACGGGAATGGGGGACCTTACATTACACAGAGAAATGGGAAACAGACTTGGGGGAAACCCTAGAGGGTATAGACTGGCAGGATATTTGGGAAGCCAATTCCAAAACCTCCATCTGTGTAACGATGCAAGAACAGGCATATAAGACGATGATGAGGTGGTATATTACTCCGGTCCAACTTTATCACATGAAAAGATCACCCACAGATCTCTGTTGGCATAACTGCGGAGAAAAAGGGACTTACACACACATGTGGTGGTTCTGTCCCACAATCAAAATATTCTGGGAAAGTATCCAGCAGCTTATATCAGGGATTCTACACAGACCGATAGGCCTAGACCCTTGGACCTTCCTCCTAGCCAGACCCCTAGACGACTTACCCAGATCGGAACAACAACTACTCAACAAGATTGCCTTAGCTGCTAGAAAGAGTGTCATCTCATGGACAAACTAACGGCCCAATTGAGAGGCACTATGACAACATTCACAAAGGTATGGGAACCATGGGATAACTACACCGACGACTGATTAGCCACAGGTAACGTCCAGGACCGTCCCCCTTCCCCCCCCACCCACCCCCGACCCCCTCCTTTCTACACCCAGTTTTCCGCTACCCCCTTTCCTTGATTATAGGCAGAGTTTACCGGTAACCCGGCCTATAGGTTCGACACACTAAAACCACGGCAACAAAAACGACAACTTTGTTATTTGATCAAAAGTTACATGTTAAGTTATGTATGTTTCTAAGTGTTGATCTTTTCACATTATTGAAAAACGATGACAGACTGATATTTTATACAATGGATGTAAACGGCTTGTCATGCAATTCTCTAATACATTACTTAGGCTTCTGCGCAAGCCACGTGACTGCACTATTCATTTATGTCTGTCATTGCAAAATAAAGAATTATAAAAAAAAAAAATGATGAAGAGAGTTAGGCAGCAGTGACAGGCCCAGCAATTCCTGCTGCCTATCAAGGAAGTAAGGAGGAAGATTGCTGTATCGCAACAATCAGTGGCGGCTATAGACTTTGTGGGCCTTACGCGAAGCTCAAACATGAGGCCCCAACTAATACCCAAAGTGAAAAAATAAATAGGGGTTACATTGTGTGTATAAGGAGCTGTAGTTATATTGAAGGATGGGCTTGCAGCACTGAATACAGAGGGCTAGTCTCCGTATTCATTGTTCATAGGCTTGCAATGTAGCGGCTCCCTGTGCCGCTGCATTGTGAGATCTGTAACTGTAGTTATGGCATAATTTGCAAACTAAATTAATTTGTTAACAATCATTAGTTGTCAGGATATAAGCTTAGATCCTGGCAATCACTGACTTTACATCTGCTTACTGCATAGAAAGAAAATGGACTTACTAAATTGTAATCCTGCTGTTGTATTGAAGAGTTGAAACAGATACACAGTAAAAAAAAAAAACTTAAAAGAAAAATCATCAGTCAAATAAAAAAAAAACTAATTTTGCCACTCCTCTCCACTATGTTTCCCTAGGCCCATGCTTAAATATCTCCACACACAGACACTCTCTCTATAAAACCATATTTATTGTATACACCCTGTTCCAAATTATTATGCAAATTCTATTTAAGTGTCACAAAGATTAAATATTTTGTTTTTCAGTTTAACTCATGGATGGCATTGTGTCTCAGGGCTCTTTCGATCACTGAAAACAATCTCGGACACCTGTGAGAATTAGCTTGCCAGGTGAGCCCAATTTAAGGAAAAACTACTAAAGGAGGGTGTTCCACATTATTAAGCAGAGCACCATTTTCATGCAATATGGGGAAGAAAAAGGATCTCTCTGCTGCCGAAAAGAGTGAAATAGTTCAATGCCTTGGACGAGGTATGAAAGCATTAGATATTTCATGAAAACCTAAGCGTGATCATCGCACTATTAAGAGATTTGTGGCTGATTCAGAGCACAGAAGGGTTAGTGCAGATAAAGGCACATCGCGGAAGATTTCTGCCAGATCCATGCATCGGATCAAGAGAGCAGCTGCTAAAATACCATTACATAGCAGCAAACAGATATTTGAAGCTGCTGGTGCCTCTGGAGTCCCACGAACATCAAAGTGTAGAGTCCTCCAGAGTCTTGCAACTGTGCATAAACCTTCTATTCGGCCACCACTAACCAATGCTCACAAGTAGAAACAGCTGCATTGAGCAGAAAAATACATGAAGACTAATTTTCAAACAGTCCTGTTCACTGATGAGTGCCGTGCAACCCTGGATGGTCCAGATGGATGGAGTAGTGGATGGTTGGTGGACGGCCACCCTGTTCCAACAAGGCTGCGACGTCAGCAAGGCGGTGGTGGAGTCATGTTTTGGGCCGGAATCATGGGAAGAGAGCTGGTCGTCCCCTTTAGGGTCCCCCGAAAGTGTAAAGATGATCTCTGGAAAGTATGTGGAGTTTCTGACTGACCACTTTCTTCCCTGGTACAGAAGGAAGAACTATGCTTTCCGTAATAAAATCATCTTCATGCATGACAATGCGCCATCTCATGCTGCAAAGAATACTTCTGCATCAATGGCTGCTATGGGGATAAAAGGAGAGAAAGTCATGGTGTGGCCTCCATCCTCCCCTGACCTCAATCCTATTGAGAACCTTTGGAGCATCCTCAAGCAAAAGATTTATGAGGGTGGGAGGCAGTTTACATCCAAACAGCAGCTGTGGGAGGCTATTCTGACATCTTGCAAACAAATTCAAGCAGAAACTGTCCAAAAACTCACAAGTTCAATGGATGCAAGACTTGTGAAGCTGCTATCAAATAAGGGGTCCTATGTTAAAATGTAACGTGACCTGTTAAAATGTTTAAAAAGTTAAAATGTTGGGGGGTGGAGCCTGGCTGTGGAGCCTGGCTGTGGAGCTAAACGGACGCACGTTGTAAGAGCTCCTGGGCCTAACCAAGCAGATTGGATTCTAAACACGGGCCAACCTGGCGATTTGGACCCGAACCGGCAGAACCAGGCTCAGTAAGCATCTGGGTACCGGGGGGATACCCCTCACGAGTGTTTAAGCTACTGGAATCCCCGGACCGAGGCTTGCGGCCTACACCGCGTGGTGCTCTAGAGAGGCGGCCGCTCTCTCAGCCCTCGGAGCCGCGGAGCAACTGCTGCGACACAGCTGCCCTCCTCCCCACTCCCCCCCCGGACCGGAGGGGGTTATCCCGGTCCAGCTCCAGACCCAAAGGAGCACAAGCCGAACACACAATGATACAGCACCTACCCAAAATGGCGGCTGCATACAGGGGAATGACACACGGGCGCCACGCTGGCCCACAACTACTAAGCGATGACCTGCCAGCCCGCATCGACCAATTGTTTGCAATTGTTTGAATTGTTTGAAAACCTAAGCGTGATCATCGCACTATTAAGAGATTTGTGGCTGATTCAGAGCACAGAAGGGTTAGTGCAGATAAAGGCACATCGCGGAAGATTTCTGCCAGATCCATGCATCGGATCAAGAGAGCAGCTGCTAAAATACCATTACATAGCAGCAAACAGATATTTGAAGCTGCTGGTGCCTCTGGAGTCCCACGAACATCAAAGTGTAGAGTCCTCCAGAGTCTTGCAACTGTGCATAAACCTTCTATTCGGCCACCACTAACCAATGCTCACAAGTAGAAACAGCTGCATTGAGCAGAAAAATACATGAAGACTAATTTTCAAACAGTCCTGTTCACTGATGAGTGCCGTGCAACCCTGGATGGTCCAGATGGATGGAGTAGTGGATGGTTGGTGGACGGCCACCCTGTTCCAACAAGGCTGCGACGTCAGCAAGGCGGTGGTGGAGTCATGTTTTGGGCCGGAATCATGGGAAGAGAGCTGGTCGGCCCCTTTAGGGTCCCCCGAAAGTGTAAAGATGATCTCTGGAAAGTATGTGGAGTTTCTGACTGACCACTTTCTTCCCTGGTACAGAAGGAAGAACTATGCTTTCCGTAATAAAATCATCTTCATGCATGACAATGCGCCATCTCATGCTGCAAAGAATACTTCTGCATCAATGGCTGCTATGGGGATAAAAGGAGAGAAAGTCATGGTGTGGCCTCCATCCTCCCCTGACCTCAATCCTATTGAGAACCTTTGGAGCATCCTCAAGCAAAAGATTTATGAGGGTGGGAGGCAGTTTACATCCAAACAGCAGCTGTGGGAGGCTATTCTGACATCTTGCAAACAAATTCAAGCAGAAACTGTCCAAAAACTCACAAGTTCAATGGATGCAAGACTTGTGAAGCTGCTATCAAATAAGGGGTCCTATGTTAAAATGTAACGTGACCTGTTAAAATGTTTAAAAAGTTAAAATGTTGGGGGGTGGAGCCTGGCTGTGGAGCCTGGCTGTGGAGCTAAACGGACGCACGTTGTAAGAGCTCCTGGGCCTAACCAAGCAGATTGGATTCTAAACACGGGCCAACCTGGCGATTTGGACCCGAACCGGCAGAACCAGGCTCAGTAAGCATCTGGGTACCGGGGGGATACCCCTCACGAGTGTTTAACCCCTTAAGGACCAAACTTCTGGAATAAAAGGGAATAATGACGTGTCACATATGTCATGTGTCCTTAAGGGGTTAAGCTACTGGAATCCCCGGACCGAGGCTTGCAGCCTACACCGCGTGGTGCTGTAGAGAGGCGGCCGCTCTCTCAGCCCTCGGAGCCGCGGAGCAACTGCTGCGACACAGCTGCCCTCCTCCCCACTCCCCCCCCGGACCGGAGGGGGTTATCCCGGTCCAGCTCCAGACCCAAAGGAGCACAAGCCGAACACACAATGATACAGCACCTACCCAAAATGGCGGCTGCATACAGGGGAATGACACACGGGCGCCACGCTGGCCCACAACTACTAAGCGATGACCTGCCAGCCCGCATCGACCAATTGTTTGCAAACTTCTGGAAGAGGCTGCAGGAGAAACTGGTACTCGGAGCTGGACAAAACACAGCACCACAACGACCTGCCTCCCTCAACATAACGCCTCTATGGCGCCGAGATCGGGACAGTCTGGGCCCTGTCGGACCCCACGGAGAAGGGGAGCAAGGGGAAGCCGTAAAGCTTCAGGCAGCCCCACCTGTCCGGTACAAGGTATGCCGACCCAAACCGCCTCACGAAGCACGACCGCCCTCCCACGACCGGGTAAGCGCTTACCCCGAGGTCGCCAGACACAGTCCTCAAAGGCACCGGCGGCGGAAACTCCGTTCAGGCAGCGAACCATGCACCACTCACCCCACAAGCTTAAGACCGTGCAGAAACACAAACTCAGGGTGAAGACCTCACCAGAGAAGCCGCAGCAGCAACCAACGTCCTTAACAGCAGCACGGTGCAAGCTCCAGCCTGACAAGCAGGGACCGGACGAGCCACGGCAGACCAGCACCTGCAAGTACATGACTCACCCCCAGCTGCTGATGCCTCTGACTACGCTGAAGGACTTTAACACTTTTCCTGACCGCACAGAGTCCCTGCTCTGTACCCTCATGCTGGACAGGTCGGTACGCCAGGTGGGCATAGGCTGAGGGGACTAACTTAAAGAAACACGGTTACCACTGGCAACAATCCACAGCCCGGACACCTACCTCGCAATCTATGTACCTATTGAACTGTAAACACTCTATTACTATTGTGTCTTAATACTTCAGCAGCCTTGTCCAAGCTATACTAACAATGCTTACAGTGCACACCTAGCGGTCTAGCGACAAGTAGTTACCGCCATATACCCTAGACTGGCTAGGTAAACCAGCGATCAGACTACATTTAGTTTGTTGTTGCTTTTCTATTTTATTCACCAGCGCCCAGCAATACATAGTGATACACACACTAACTGAGTGGAATAACCTTTAAGTTGAATGTTAGGAACCCGCTTAAATGCGCTGATATGGCACGATGTATAGTCTCTGGGTAAAACTATAACTTACAAGATGCTCTGACACCATGGCAGAACAAGCCTGTCTAAGTTGCGGCCCAACCGCTAAACGCCTGTGTCTGGTCAACCTCCAAGGTATTATCATCGTTTAATTTTAGGACTGTGAAAGGAAGCCTGTTTATACTTTTATGTTTATGTAGCCTACATCGTTTACGAATCGTGCCGCTACTCTACGGCCATGCCGACATAATTAGATGTAGGCACCTACCTACCGCTAGTATGGAACCTAAGTTAATGTATAGCATGACATATCCCGATCCTGCAGGCTTTATTTGCATGTACCTACAACCATCGTAAACTCATCCTTATACTTACACTTAGCCTGTACCCACACACTAACCCTTGACTCAGCATGAGAATTTCATGACTAGATAGCAAAGCGGTGATTATGAAAATGTTTAAATGTTTAACTCTTACCTGTTATGTTATAGACGAGAAAAATTGAATCATAATTAACTTAACCGGCTGAGAACCATACATAGACATGTTTGCCTATCCTGATCATAATATATTTAAAAATGTGCTGTTACCTACATGCCATAGCTATTTCAAACTGTGTTGTACCTGAGTTATTATATGCCGTTGTGGCATTGTCCAATGTTTTGTTACTGCATGCAACGAAAAATAAAGAATTAAAAAAAAAAAAAAAAAAAGTTAAAATGTTGTTATAAGTTTGATTGAAATTGCTTTTGATTTCAGTAAATATGCTGCAAACACAACAAATTAAAATTTTCAGTTCTTTACAACCTATTAAGTGTTTTGAAACTTACTGTGCGTAATAATTTGGAATAGTGCATTGTAAGTTTTTTATGTTACAAATACTGTTATCATTAGGAGGTTTTGTTCAATAAAATTTGAATTGTACTCTTAATAGTTGATAACATGAGAATTATGGTATATGAGAAAAATATAATTTGCATAATAATTTGGAACAGGGTGTAGTGTATTTTACCACATTTTACTACACTTATTTTTACCACAATACCATATGACTAGTAAATATTCATAATAATAAATATTTGACTACAACATAGAAAGCCTTACCTCATTAAACTCCTAGTAATACGAAGCCCTTTTCAAAACTGTGTTAATCCTCTAGGACAGTTTTTATAACAGCTCTCCTAAAGACGTAAATCACTCAAAAATAGTTTTTCTGTTAAATTAATCTAAAGCATAATCTGTAAAAATACACGGCCCTTATAGCATCACTTAAGCAATGTTGGGAAAAGCTTCAGTGCAGTATAGCATGTGAACACTGCGTTTCAGAAAACTACTTAGTACAAATATGCCTCATATTGTTTGGAAACTCCCAGATGTTGTCATGGAAATTTGTACTTCACTTGAGTCAATAAAGAATTGGGCTTAAAAGTTAACAGCATAGAGGAAACTGAAAATATGGACACCAGTTAGGACACAGTGATCCATTGATACTGGATCACGGGTCACAAATATTTAAGGTTAACAGTGATGGACATGCTATACAATCAACTGCCTTGTATAATCCAGACAATGACTGTGAAAGTATGTCACTCTATAATGTTTCAGAGGCCTCTCTGCTTGAATATATTTGTAATTGAGATTATCCTTCTTCAAGTGTTCAGCAATTGCTGAAAGGGACACTATAGGTACTCAGACTGCGTCATCCCATTGCAGTTTGTGAGAAACTGCAATAACTACAATGCAGTGGTTAACTCCACCGAAGTCCCTAACAGAGTTGTACTGTGTTAAATAACGTTGGACGTTCTCACACTTTGGATGAAGACATCTAACATCTCCCCCTATGGGCAAGCTTTAATCCACTGTGGCGAGTACCGCGCTTGCGCATTAGTACTCACCATCACCATGATGCCGTGGGAGGTGGAGTCATAGTCAGCGCTGACAGATCCTCTGCGCTGGAAAGAGGTAAGTAAAAAGTTTTTTAACCTTTTCATCACCGGAGATGGGGAGATCTATAAAGTTATTGACACTACGGAGTTAGGCATTCATGTTTGTCTTTCTAACGCTATAGTGTCCTTTAATGACAATCAGAGATTTTGTTTCTCAGGGGTCTTATCTACATCCATATCTGCAAACTATAAATACTGAATAATCTTTACACACTCGTTAGATCAAGTGGTACTTCTGCTATGCCATTTAACAAGGAATGGATTACATTTCTGGTTGGTCAATGTATTAGCCAGAATGCTAACTGAGCAGAGATTATGAACCTTCTGCCTAAATTCAACTGCATGCAATGGTACATGTTCAAGAGCCACAATTTAAGATGTTCTGTTCTACACATTTCTTATGTTATATATCTGTTGTGTAACTTTGCAATATAGTTTCTGCCTTTGGAACCCTCCCCTACTTTTCTTAGACAAATCTTCCTTTCTGGCAAATTTTGCAACCACTGCAACTGCAGTGGCATGTTGAAAATAAATTACCTTTAATTCTTGTGCCCCAGTGACTGGAATGTTCGAAAAGTTAACAATGGAGTACAAATGGGAGATATCTAAGAATGCTTTCATTCTAAGAGACCCATGTCCCGATACAAAATAATACTATTTAACAATGGTCAATATAGGTTTTTGCTCACACATTTTAAATAATACAATAAACATAGGAGGAAAAGATGATACATTTCCTGTGAATTGCTTAAACCCTTACTAGCGAATCAGTCAACAATAATAAACCAGGACTATGCTGCAGCTCCATTCAACAACCACACCAATAACTACGCTATCCCAGCAACACAAACAAATGGGACATATGATAACGGAATTCTCCACTTGAGCTATCAGATTAGCAAATTATTTTTACATTTTAGGAATGATTTACTTCACAATTGTGAGATAAATAATTGAACCATCTTCTATAAATGATAGAACGGAGTTAAATTAATAAAAAAAAAAATGGAAATGCATGTCCCAGGGAAATTTATAGAGTGACATCAAAACATCATGTCACGAAAGTTGTGGTTGTCGCCTCCGAACAATGCTGTTTTTGTAATACGACTGCCAAAAAACTCTTCTTCAATAGACCCTAGGACCTTGTGATCTGCATTTGGGATATTTCAGTATCTCTCACATGTTGAGGTACTTATTTTACCATGGGTAACAACAACAACAACACTGGAAAGTAAAAACTATTTGCCCAATGGCAGGACAAAGCATAGCTAAGTTTGAGCGTCGTTACTTGCTGCATGTTATATTAACACTTTAATGATGTTTCAGAATTGTTTAGCTCAGTTTGCATTCAGATGTGTATACAGCACAATCAAACTACACAGACCAGGTTTTGTTTTTTCCAGAAGCCCATACAAAAACATATGCTTCTTTTGCCTTGTTGCTCATTACTATTATTATTATTATTATTGGTATTTATATAGCGCCAGCTTATTCCGCAGCGTTTTACAATAAGAGGGGTAATTACCAAATGAGACAATAGCCTAATCTTCTTATTAGGTACCTTAAAAATGCATAATAACATAATAGTGCAAATGGTCTTAAAGGAACTGTAGGTGCACCATAACAACAGGTCCTGGTGATTTCTTACCTGTAAGGATAAAACCAAAGGGTTGTACAGGCCACTGTGATATATTCCAATGATACTGCAATACCTGAGGCCAAGCTAACTGGCAGACTATGAGTATGTATGGTGTCCCTGAAAGATGTTCGCAAAATGGCTGCAGAATGAGGTAAGACAGTGCACAAAATGTCATACCTTTCAACTCTAGCCCACGAGTCACAACTATATATAGCAGATCTGTGAGTTTTGTGCCCGAAAATAAGGTCATGCTTTTGTGCTTCCCCCAGGCCAAAAGTTACTTGCCCTTCCTTCGGAATTAGAATTACATTCTTACGAGACACAGAAGACAACCAATATATTCCCAAATTTGCAGGCTTATGGGAAACCAGATTGTAGGGTTACAATAATAATAATAATAATAAATCTAAAACATATAGCATCTATACACTATTAAAGGGACACTATAGTCACCAAAACTACTTTAGCTTAAATAAGCACTATAGGTTCAGGAACACAAACATGTATTCCTGACCCTATAGGGTTAAAACCACCATCTAGCCCCCCTGGTCCCCTCATGCCTCCCTAAATTGTAAAATCTTACTTTTATTCAAGTCTGGAGCTGCATGCTTTGTCACAGTTTCCTTTAGACCTGCCCACTGCCTGCTGACATCAGCAGAAGTGGTAACCGGATCCAATCATAATGCTTCCCCATAGGATTGTCTGAGACTGACAAAGAGGCAGATCAGGGGCAGAGCCAGCACAATTCAAACACAGCCCTGGCCAATCCGCATCTCCTCATAGAGATTAATTGAATCAATGCATCTTTATGAGGAAAGTTCAGTGTCTGCATGCAGAGGGAGGAGACACTGAATGTTTGGATGAATTTAAGCAGCCATGACCCAGGAAGGATCTCTAACAGCCATCTGAGGAGTGGCCAGTGAAGTTATCACTAGGCTGTAATGTAAACACTGCATTTTCTCTGAAAATACAGTGTTTACTGCAAAAAAACCTTAAGGGAATTATTCTACTCACCAGAACAAATTCAATAAGCTGTAGTTGTTCTGCTGACTATAGTGTCCCTTTAAGGAAGCAGTTTTGGTGTCTCACTGCTCAATTCTCTGACATTTAAAAGTTAAATTATCTTTGTTTCTGTTTATGCAGGCCCTGGCCACACCTCCCCTGGCTGTGACTGACACTGCATGCATGAATACAAAATGGTTTCATCAGATGTAACTTACTTTAAAAGTTTTTATCTCCTGCTCTGTAAAATGAAATTTAATTTCATAGCCTAATTACATTTCCAGCCTTCCTCAAGGGGGATCTCAAACACTGTGATCTATGTTCCTATTTATATACCCAAAGAACTTAGGGAATTTTGTAGCCTAATTAGAAACAGAAATGTAAAAGGGGCAGAACACACGTCCGATAGGTCTACCCGACACACAAGATTTATGACGGGTTCCGATGACGGTTTCCGATGACATCATCGGAACCAGGATGTAATCTTGTGTGTCAGGTAGACCTATCGGATTCAACCTCTACAATTCCCCTAAGTTCTTTGGGTATATAAATAGGAACATAGACCACACTGTTTGAGATCCCCCTTGAGGAAGGCTGGATGCCAAAACGTTGGGGTTGCTGTATCTCCTGCTCTGGGTTAGTAGGCCTATATTGTTATGGGTTTGTGAGTTTCATAACTGAGCATCTATCTTTGTATCTGATATGTATATGGGTATGTGGTTTATTGTTCACGTGCATATATTGCTGTTTGCACTTTCTTTGTACAACTTTTTTGTGTCCTTTGGGGTTATTTTCTCTTTTGTTCATGGGAACTTTGAGCTTATAAAGCTGACAACTGTTCATAAGTAGCAATCTGTTCTAAATATGAGTCACTTAATTTAGCTATACAAAGTTTCCTGGCCTGTGCCTTAGTCTCCCTTGTGTGCCCTGCTTAAGATGTTTGTTAAAGCTTTTCTAGCATGACCCTGCTTGATTTGCTAATCTTGGATTTGCCTGAACTTCACTATCTATAACCTCTTATAGTTTGTTAAATTCATTTTAAATGGGTCTGGGAGATTATGATTTCTGATGTTTGCCTAAATATGTAGATTTTATTAAAAAAAATTCTCTTAAGCCTGCACATCACAGAATGACTGTTTCTGCCATCACAGACTTTAGCAAAAGGTTTTGTAAGTTATACAGTCCTTCCTTTCTTTTATCACATAATCTCAATTTATCATGTTGGTAGAACTTAAAGGAAGACATTTGATTTTACTCTCTGAATTCTACCTTGTACCTGCTGCAACATCAGTATTTTATTATCATAATGCTCTTAAAAATATGTTTATTGTGAATATGGTTTTCTTAATGCTTCTTAAAGGGCCCTGACACTTCTCTGAAATTTACGCCATTTTATAAACCCTTTTGAAATTACCTATCGCATGCGATATCCTTTTTTTTTTTTTTTTGTCAATCTTTCTTTTATTGAGGCAGGAGTTAAATGGGGTACAGAATAAAGAAGAGGGGATGCACAGTATTTGTACAGAGTGGGATCGCTTTAACACAGTAGTACATCTCCTACAAATGACAGCCTCATTTTATATTTTATATTAAGCAGGCTTTTCAGTAGATTAATAGCACGCATAAAGTAACAGTCAAAATGGTAGTTTACACTAAGCGATTGAATCATCAGGAGTGAAATGAATTAAACAAATGTAAAACAGGACGATAGGAACAAATCGTAAATAGCTCAACATTAAGTGCAGGTAAGTCTTGTTAAGGTGGCTAGCATTTAAGTTAGGCAAGATCACACTTTAAAGCCTACAATGTACTAAAATATAATGAAAATAATAACTTGCTCCTGTGTCTACCGAGTGAGTAATACAGTGTAGACGGTGGGGCGGATTACATGAGTATCAGGCAGGCTGGCTCAGCTTCTTTAGGGAGGTGCATTAGTGCACCGGCTAGTGGTGCTAGTCTAGTTAGATAGAGTTTAAGCTGAAAGCAGGCATAAAACAATTACAAAGGGTAAGCTCGCATGGTTCAAAATAGCATAAAAAACAAGGTTTAAATTGAGAATATCAAGCTTTGATGCATTAATAAAACAGTGTTGATGCTTAGTTACACGAGCGTATGGTAATTATGGTTATGCTTAGGGTTATAGGTGTGTGACATAGCAGTTATTTTTTAAATTGTATTATGTTTGTCGCGTACAAAATGTTACAAGGCAGGCTCGAGGTGCTCTCGCTTAACGTGCGGGGTTCTTGTTAAACAGGCACAATTTTATAATATGTAATATAGGCAGGCAAGGTCGTTTAATGCAGTATAACATCAACTTAAAGTGTATAATTAAGCTGTAAACAGGCTGGGTCCATTCATCGGACTGGTAGTAACGAGAGAGATACAGGCTTGTTTAACCTTACCAATGCTTGTTTGCACTGCAAAATATTAGGTGCAAGTTTCGTCTGAGGCAACATCAGTATAGATGAAATAGAAAAAATTAAAATAAATACTTTAAACATAAATGTAAATTACGTGGTGTCAACAAGGTGAGAGCAATGTCTTTGGTGTAATTCTATTCAGTCAGCCGATGCCGGCTCTATGTGCTGTGCTTGCAAGCCGGGGTTGGAGGCAGGGTTGATGAGAACAAAAACATAACAATAGTTGGGTCTAGGGTTGGGGAGGCGCCCCACGGGTGCAGTACCGTTCAGTCCAATTGTCACTGTTCCTTGTGCGCCAACCCTGTATAAGGCTCCGGGGTGGTGAATGCGTTGAAGACGGCAGTCAGTGGTAGGGAGTGCTGGATTGAGCCGTTAGACTTCGACTTCCATATGCGTGCTGGTTGTAGGGACCGGCAGTCCATGCGGTCACCCGTCTCCGTTCAGGTGGTGATGGTAGCGTAAGAGTCCGGGGTTAGGCCTTGTGGGACAAATGGGACAGTCCTGGCTGGGTCCCATCGATGTTGCGGGGAGGATTGGTTCTGCTGGATCGGTGGTGTGAGGGAGTCCGTAGTTAAGCCTAAGGAGTGCAGGAGTGGCGTAGCGTCACTTAAGTCACGTATGCGGTGTATTTCAGGACCCTGTTGGACCGCAAGGGTGTGAGACGGCCGCCAGCGGTAGCCGAGGCCTTTTTTGCGGAGGATGGCGGTGAGTGGTTGGAGGGACCGTCTCCAAGCTAGGGTATTGCTGGAGAGGTCTGCGTAGAAATGTATATCTTTGCCCTCATGTTGTGGAGGCGCCTTACCCCTCAGGGCGTCCAATATCGCCATCTTGTCGGAGCTACTCCGGAATGCTATTATGGTGTCTCTAGTTGATCCAGTGGGCGCCTTTGGTGACTTGGGGACCCGGAAAATGCGCTCTGGGCGGATGCGCTCTGCCTGTGCTGGTGGCATTATCTTTGCGAGTAGGCTTTTGACGGTTTGCGTCAGGTCCGCATCTGTGGCGTTCTCTGGGAGCCCCCTGAGTTTCAAGTTATTACGCCGCCTGGTATCTTCGTTCTCGGCCATGCGGTGGTCGTGAGAGCGTAGCCGCAGCTGCAGCTCCTGCACGGTGCGTTGGAGGTCCCTTATGTCCTCAGCGTGCATTTCGGTTCGGTTCTCTATGGTGGTTAGGCGGTTCGTCACCCCCTGTAGGTCTCCCCTCAGCGCAGTGATCTCCTTGTGGAAGTCCTTGTGGTGGTCGGCAAGCATTTGCTGAAGGGTCGCCACTGTCACTGGCATGGAGTCTTGTGGGGGGTTGGCCGGTGGCGAGGGACGTCTGGTAGTGTGAGTCGGTAGGTATTCCTCCCCTGAGAGGTCATCGGAAAAATCCGAACAGCCTCCGTGGAGTGTCGCCATGTTGGCTTCGTTTGTGCCTCGGGCCTGCCGCCACATGTCTCCTATGGTGAGTCCCGGGTTGATTTTCCCCGGATTTTTTTTTCCGGTTTTGCACCCCATGGTGTTGGGGTGTGTGTCGAGGGCTTTTGCCGTGGTTTGGTAGCAGGATGGCTGATTGTTTGCCAGGTTTCCTCGCTTGGGCCTCGGAGCTCTCTATCAGTGCGACCGCTCGCCTCGGTTCAAAATGTATATCAATCGCGATATCCTTTTTATTATATGCTTAATCCTCTTTTAAATTTACATTTAAAAATGTATCAAGTGATATAACACAGTTCAGACAAGGCAAAGTTAGGGCTAAGATTGCAAATGAAGATTACAAATATAAACATTATTTCATTTTTCCTCTGCTCCTTGTGCTTTTTCGAGACTGACTGTCAGGTGCAAAGGACAGAGTATGTAACTATGATTGACAGAGAGCTAAGATGGAGGTGCATGATTGCAAGATAAAAAGGTGTGGATTTTATATATCATTCTTCACAAATACATATTTAATAAAGGAACACTATAACATTAGGAATAAACACATATATTCCTAAAGCTATAGTGTCCTTTCCCCGCCGTGTGACGGCTCGAAAGTGAGCTGCTCCAGCTCTTTGGCTGAGAAGATGATCAATGTTGATGATTTCAGCCTATCCAATGCTTTCCCATCTGGAAGTATTGGGAGGCTAGTATGCATGTGCAGCATTTGATTGATATCGATGTTGAACTCAGTTGTATGAGAGGAATCCACTCTAGTGACTGTAATGACTTAAAGTTTAGGCACCTTTAGGCATCATAAGAACTTAAAGGACCACTATAGTGCCAAGAAAACATACTCGTTTTCCTGGCACTATAGTGCCCTGAGGGTGCCCCCATGGGAGAAAGCAGGTGCCTACGCTGCTTTAACACTAAGCATGCACTCGCGGCTCACCGGGCCTCAAAGATATCCATTGTGGGCTGCTTGCGGCACGCGAGTTTGACATGCTTGATTTATAAGGACACTATAGTCACCAAACTATTTTAGCCAAATGAAGAAATTATGGTGTATATATATCATGCCCCTCTCACTGCTCGATTCTCTGCCATTTAGAAGTTAAATCACTTTTGTTTCTCTTTATACACCCATAGCCACACCTCCCTTGTCTTTGACCGACACAGCCTGCATGAAAAAGAAAAGGTTTCATTTTCAGTCAGATGTTAGCTTTTTTCGTTTTTATCTTTTGCTCTGTAAAGTAAAATTTAATCACACACTGGAGGCTCCTGCAAGGTATAGCAAGCTACTAACAGCGAAGGAGATAAGAAAGTATAAATTAAAGACTATGCTACACAGGAAGTTTAAACATTAAATGTCTCTTTACAGGAAGTGTTTAGGAAGGCTGTGTAGGTGTGACTAGGGCTGTATAAACTATGTGAATTAACCACTAAATGGCAGAGAATTGAGAAGTGAGAATGCAAGGGCATGATCTATACACCAAAACTGCTTTATTAAGATAACGTTGTTTTGGTGACTATAGTGTCATTGTAAGCACCAAAACTGTTGTATCTTAATGTAGTGGTTTTTTGTGCGTATATGCTGTTCTTTTTATCTGGCAATGTAAAAGAATTGACTTAAAAAATGGCAATGTTTACATTTGGTCAAGAACATGCCCCCAGTGGCTATCAGACAGAGAGTCACCAGAGGGAATACATCTTTTAACTAACACTTCAATGACAGGGTTAAAAACACTCTCACGGCGGAGCCTGACTGCCAAACGGACAAGACGCACAAGGAGTGGGCTCCCGAGTCTGGACCCAAGATTCCGGGCACAACGCCCGACCACCCGAGCACACAGACTGCTGACAGCACTAATCGAGTGCAAAAGACCAACCTGAACCCGGGGATACCAAACACTTGGTCCTCCGGTGCCAGGCGGACCACGTGCGGCAAGCGGCCTGTGCGGGTGGGAGCCGAGGAGGGACGGCCGCTCTCCCGGTTCTCTGGCAGACGAGGGGGCACACACATCCTACCCCCCCCCCCCTGCCGGTGGGGGTTATCCCGGTTCCCAAAGTCCTGTTCTGCCTCCGGTCTCAACGCCTCTGGGTACCCGACGGAACTATCAAGCGGGTCGGAAGCCACCCAAGATGGCGGATGCACCAGGCACTGAGACGATGGGCCAGACAATAGCGCAATCGGACACAGCAGACCCCAGGTACCTAGTTCCGGACACCCTGGAGGTCATATTTGACAAATTCTGGTCCAAGCTGCAGCAACGCATGAGACCGGCACAAGCTACACGGAAGCCAGGCAGAGGTAAACAAAACCGCACTGAGCGGCGACCTCAGCAGCCTCCCAAATGCCGACAGCCAAACTACAATAGCCTCATAACACTAAAGGGTCAACCGCTACCACAGAAAACCCGCAGAAGGAAAAAGCGGGCTAATGGCAGACGTATCACCTACCGCTGCCGCACAGTCATGATCCCTACAACAACCCTACCTAGCGGAGTCACTCTGGGGTACCCACGGGGACCACCCAAGGGCCGAACGGCGCACCTCACCGCTCACAAGGAGAAAATCGATACTGGGACAGTGTACCCTTCTTCCGAGCTGGGGGCCTACTTGGAGGTGATCCTCCCACGCCGCCCATATACCCGAGGGGATAGCTGTGCTCAGGCACGCCCTCGGGCCCCCGACCCTGTTGATGGGGTAAATGGACATGCGGCACAGGCCCCTGCTAAGGCCTCGGGCCGAAGAGACACGACACCAGGACGACGAGCACCCAGGAAGTGCAGAGGGAGAAACGTGGAGCGGGGAGTTGAGTGCCGGGAAAGCCCGGTCAGACTCCTGTTCGCCGCAACACGAACACTCCAGAACACCGGTAAACTCCTTACCGCCATCACGAACTTTCCACACGTGGGCATCGGCTGAACCAGGAGAGGCCGTCGGGTGCACACCACCGTACTCCACTACTATGGCACCGAACCCCAGCAAGTTCCAATGGACTGTCTTTGGCAACAGGATTCCCTTAGTGGACTGTCCCAATACATACCGACCTTCCCAAGTCCCGCACTCATTCTGCATGACCGTCTACGAGAACCAGGGACTTAACCCAGCTTACCGGCTCCGAGTTCGTAAAGCCTGACACGTTATTTTTATTAAATCTGGTATCAATGTGTTTTCACCCATGTATAGCAAGGTTCAGCTAGATAGGAATGAGGATTAGCCCAGTGGTCTTCACCTCAACGCAGTAATTATAAATGTCATGCTACTGTTATACTTAGTACAAACGTGTCTGTCTAAGCTGCCGTGGCCTCAAAAGCTTACAAGCAGATGTCTTATTTAGCTTGACCATAACAGCGTCAGAATGTGCAGCAACAATGCCTTTAGACTGACAATGTTACCGTTAAACATGTTTAATTTTCTAAGACTGCATAGCTAGATCACTCAGCAATGCTACACGTGTTAATGAGACAGAATTAGCGATGATAATTTCTATGTTGTGTCACTAAAATGTATATAACAATCTACCTAGCAACAACTCACTTGCATACCTATATCACGTATTATCTAATGAATGCTGGCAATCAGATATATGTCAGGTGCTCTCCCTTTTGTCACTCCTCTGACTCCTACTTTCTGACCTTTACTTTACTCATATAAGCGAGAATTTGATTTGTTATCAGCCTTCACAATATAAAACTGTGCATAGCTAGCTAATGACATGGCAATGAATGCAAACGTATACCAGTCTACCCTGAAGACGATGTTATGGCGCACCAGGGCTACTTGTTCTCTCTGATTTTGATTACTTTTGTTACTTACCCAAGCTTGTACCACTCTGTTTACTTGAATGTTTCACAAAAAAAAAAAAAACCATGGCAATCTTTCTTTGAGGTGCATTGCACACCATCTTGATACTATTCTCACGTTACCCCACAATGCCTCCTCTTTCTCTTATGTACCCCATGACGTATATGCCATAATAAAAGAAAGATTTACAAAAAAAAAACACTCTCACCACTTACCTGTTATCAGTGACAAATGCCCTTGTCGCTGGCTCCATTTCTGCCTCTGCCTCCTCCTTCATCACAAAAGGAATCTAATGCGGATGCTTACATTACAATAATTAGTTACTAGAAACGGTGCAGTTGTATAGCAAAACTATGTATATATCAGATATAACTGGTCAACAGTTCAAGTCTGAAACTAATAGTCAGGCCTAAATTTTACAAGCCACTGCAAGCCAGGGTTGAATTGCACTTGCCAATAGCTACTATAGACATATTATTTAGTGAATAAGATTGATTGATTGATTGATTCATTTGGGCTTAGAATGAAAGGAATTAGATCAATTAAAAATAACTGAAAATCATTTGTGCACAAGTCTAGAAGCACTAGAAATGTTGCGCCCAGTCTAATAATGTAAATAGATATAATGTTTGTAAAATAATTTTAAAATAAACCTACCACATAACTAGACTATACGTTTGTTCTGTGCAATGAATGACAGAATTTGTTTGTTTGTTTTTTAAAATAATTTTGCATATACAAACTAACTTTTCTCACTGATTTCCAGATCTACTATTTGAATTCATAAGCACAGTTAGGCCCTGTAGACTGAAAAAGTATTGCTTTTATAATATCCTCTAGTCTAGTGCAATGTTATCACTTGAGATACAGTAAACAGGCTATTTAAACTCTAGCCCGCCAAATGTTGCTGAACTTCAACACCAATTATTATTTGGTCATACATGGCATTCAAATAATTGAGAGTTAGAGGCCGTCAACAGAGAGAGGCAGAGTTTCAGGTCCCTGCACCAAACTATATGCTTAGCTCTGAATCAAGGATTGTCTATTGAAAGAAGAGCACCTAGGAACATACTTTTGGTTATTTTTTTTAAGTCTTGTAATGCAAACATTTGTAATATTGTCATAAACACCACTGTTGGACAATGTTAAATAACAAATCAGGTTTATTACAGTAGAAATTATTATAACCATGTAAACCACCATGGGCGTGCACGGTAAGATCTATTAAACTTAAACATGTTTGTGAAAGCAAGAATAGCTATGTCAGACACAGTCTTAAGACTGGACTCTAAGAAACTCAGGGCTGCTTTATTTACTATTACTGAAAGGACAGGTTGAGCCGCACGTGTATTCCACGCCTCGTTTTAGATCTTGGCGCTGATTGGTTAGTTGCGTCTGGTCAGCGTCGGCTGACGGGATTTGTAGTTCTTTTCGCAAGTTATCCTGCGGTGCGCATACGGAGACGGACCACTCGTCCCTCAATGCATTTCGGCTACAGCTCACTGGGGATTCTTCTATTGGCCTGATTAGTGTACAGCCCCCAGAGACAGACACAAAGGCTGCAGGGTTTGCAGGTAGGATTATTTGGGTGGGAGGGAGGGGGATAATATGATAGGGCTGTGGTAGTGGGCTCTCCTTATAAACCACTGAGTGCTTATACAGCACACCGAGCTTAATTTGTTGAAACTTTGCAGACACACATTCACACAATTTCCCATTGATATGCATGTATTGCAGATCTCACTGAAAATAGAATTCTTCTTCACATCACTGTGTAGCACTCATAATAGGATTATTTGCTTTGGCTGTTTGCATTATGCATTTTATCAGCCCCATACTGTCCATATTATACTTGCATTTAAAGTTAGTAGCAGTGCTTGTGCCACGTCAGTTATAAGATGGATTAAAAGAAAACCTAATATATAAAAAGTGTCTGTTCCGAAAAGTGGTGCAAACATGGAAAAAGGGCAGAGTTGTCAATAGAATGTTCTGCTGGTTACATTGGTTTCCATGGTGACTGCTTCACTTTTATTACTGTAGACCACCTCAGCACATCATATCATCAAAGCTTCCAGTTGGCAGATTAGTAAGTTACTTGTAGTGGTGAATTTGAGGATAGGTTACATATCATGGTATAAAGTCAAACTTCAAATTGATCAGACGCCACATGAACAGTTTTTTTCCCCAAGTGTAAACAGACCTTTGTAGTAGCATATGGTAAACTGTAATGAAACCTATTGTGAGAAATAATGTTAATGTATGTGAAAGAAAAATAAATAAATAATGGATACTACTTTGATTCTTTGATAATGCTTTTAGAATATCACTCTAGTTGCCAATTGCCCCTGTAGTAATGAGGCAAAGGTCTTCTAGTTCAGCGTCATCACACACAGCATGAGAAGCATTGAATTGGCAGAGTGCTGTGATTGCTATACATGCATCCTGTGTCTCAAATGCACAGCATGATGCCCCTGAATGCATCAGATTGGCAGAACAAGGCATTTGCCCCCAATGCTTTAAAAATGTTGGGGTAATTTATAATGTTAGAATATATATATATATTTTTAATTTTTATATTAATAACATCGGTCATTGAAGATATGACCCCCCAAAAAACAATCAAATACATAGGATACAGAAAGAAAAAAAAAAAAACAGGGGGGGGGAGGGAGGGGAACAGACCATAACATTTTTGCCAATTGAATATAGATTTTTAAACAATATCATCACATGCAGTATCATTTATCTCTCTTACGTATATTACAATCCATTATCTTGTCTACAAGTGGGGAGGAAGAAAAAAAATAGATTTAAAAGATTTATTTCTTTGCTTTCTCTTTTCCTTTTCATATTTCGCTTTTTTCTTTTTTTCTTTTTTTTAAAGGGCTATGTAGCAATATTCATCATTGGCACATACTGATTTATTTCCAACCACTGATGCCAGCTTCGTTTGTATAGATCATGGGTCGTCAACCTGGTCCCTACCGCCCACTAGTGGGCGTTTTAGGATTTCAGGTGGGCGGTAGGGATTTCCAGGTTTTGACGACCTGACGACCGGTCGGGTGGGTGCGAGCCGGCGGTAACCCTGCGACTGGGTACCGCCGTGACAATTTGCGGCCCCGGCCCGCGCGACAAACCGCCTGGGCCGCATATGGAGGGGTCCATCGGGTGGCCCATGCTGTCAGGGCCACCCGATGGATGTGGATTGTGGGGGGGCCCGGTCAGCGCTGGGCGCTTTAACAGCGCGACCGGGCCCCCTGTGATGACATCGCAGAGCTGGGAGGAAGTGACTGCACGTCACTCCTCCCAGCTAACACTGAGAGCCACGCGGGAGGAAGACCAGGGAGTCAGAGTGGGAACTCTGACTCCCATCCACCTGAGCCACCACTGGACCCCAGGGAAAGTCACCCTCCTGAATCTAAAAGGTAGGAAACAGGAGGGTGACTTAAATATAATGTGTGTGTGTGTGTCTTTGTGTGTGTGTGTCTGTATATATGTGTGTCTTGTGTGTGTGTCTGTATGTATGTGTCTTGTGTGTATGTGTGTCTGTCTGTGTTCCTGTATGTGTCGTGTGTGTCGTGTGTGTCTTGTGTATGTGTGTGTGTCGTGTGTGTGTGTATGTATGTGTCGTGTGTGTGTGTGTGTGTGTCGTGTGTGTGTATCTATGTGTCTGTATTTGTGTATGTGTGTCTGTCTGTATGTATGTGTGTCTGTGTGTGTGTGTGTGTGTGTGTGTGTGTGTGTATGTATGTGTCTGTATTTGTGTATGTATGTGTCTGTATTTGTGTATGTATGTCTGTATTTGTGTATGTGTGTCTGTATGTGTGTCTGTATGTGTGTCTGTATGTGTGTCTTGTATGTGTGTCTTGTATGTGTGTCTGTATGTGCGTCTTGTATGTGTGTCTTGTACGTGTGTCTTGTACGTGTGTCTGTCTGTTATAGTGGACTATATAGTAAGTGGGCTACCTAGCTCAGCCTTCCTACTGGGCATTGCTACAAGGAAGGTTAAAAAATAGAAAAAAGGGAAAAAAAAGGTGGGGAGGGGAATTGAGGAGGGAGAGGAGATGAGCTGACGCACAAATGAGAAATCATATTATGCGCAAACAGAGAAGTCGTCTGAATATCACTGAAAGAGACCTTCGTTTGTTCCTTACGAAAATCGAACCAGATATCAAATATTTAGTCTCGCAGCATCAACCTCAAGGATCTCATTAATCACTAGTAAAGGTAATTTCAATTTACTTTGTTTTCTCATTAAACTTTATAAAGTTAAAAACCTTATAAACCTGCATTAAGTAGAAATAAAAAGATAAATGTACGTACATTTATTTTTTGTAAAACACCCTCCTTTCTAAAAAATATTCCGCATTTGCGCGAAAACTGGTGGGCAGTAAGGAAATGTTTTCAACCAAAAAGATGCATTAGTGGACGGTAGGTAAAAAAAGGTTGACTACCACTGGTATAGATCCTCTCTACCCTTAACTCGGCTTGCCATTTTTTCATAGAGGCTAAAAGAATCAAATCTGCTCAAGACCTCTGATATTGTTGGTGTTTGTGTTTGTTTCCATTTATAAGCAATGGTAAGTTTTGTTGCTGTTAAGCAATGAATAATCATATATATTGCTTCTTCCTTGAGTTGTCTAGGAAATATATGGAGTAAAAAACATTCTGGTCTGAATGGAATAGTAACCTTCAATGCTATCCTAAAAATTTTTTCTATATCCTCCCATAGTTTAGTAATGCTCGGGCAATGCCAAAAAATATGAAGTATAGACCCCTCATGTTTTAAACAACGCCAGCATAAGTTGCATAAGTTGCTCGTCCCTGGAAAAATATGTGCTAATTTGGCTGGCACCCAGTACCATCGCATAATAATTTTGCAGTAAGTTTCCCAGTGATTAAGACTACAGAAAACCTCTTTAGTTTTCCTTTGTGCCTGAAACCAAGTTGTTAGCGGGAATGATTCCCCTAAATCACTTTCCCATTTTAGAACATATTTCTGTTTCTTAGGTTCCCCCTGTGTTAACAGAGTGTTATAACAAAAAGACAATGCTTTGCTGTTAGGCAATTTCCTCATGCATTTTAGTGGTGACTGAATCTCTTTAATTTTGTTTGTGTGTAGAATATTCCTAATCCTTAGATATGTGAATATTTCTCTGGGTAGTAGGGAGTACTCTTTAACCAATTCGGGAAATGATTTAGCACCTGAGCCATTAAGTAATGACCTAGCTGTGTCCAAGGTTCCAGCTGCAGGTCTGGCGTAAAAACAGTCAGAGTTTTCAGGGGTGCACCAAATAGTAAATCTTGTCCTACTGAAATTTTAAGAATCGACTCTCTCCATATATGGAGAAGAGTTTATGTAGTTGGGAACAACTCTGTTGCCTTATTAGGTACTATACTCCCAGACCATAGTGCGAACGATAATGAGCCTTGTAAAAACCGTGCACTTTCTAGTGCCAGCCATAACGGAGGAGAAACCCTTTCAAGTATTGAAAGACCTTGAGCAAGTAGTGTAGCCTTATAATAAGTTTTAACATTTGGAACACCTAAGCCACCTTTCGCAAATGGGGGCCAAAGCTGGTCTTGTGCGATTCGTAGGGGGATAAGTGCATTGATAAGTGCCTGGAACTTCCAAAGTATGGTATTTGGAATGGTAATTGGTAATGTCCGAAAAAGATATAGAATATGGGGCAAAATCATCATTTTTATTGTTTGTATACGACCCAACCAGGATATTTCTTTATTTTCCCATTTTTTGAGTTGGTGGTCTAATTTATGTATTAATGGTAAATGGTTTTCTTTTATTATCAGCGTTTGTGTTATGGGAAGTTTGATACCTAAATAGGATATGGATATTTTGCGCCAGTCAAATGGGTATAGTGATTTTAAGCGTTGTGTAGTAGCTGTTGAGAGCCCTAATACCAGGGCCTGTGATTTTTTTGTCAATCTTTCTTTTATTGAAGCATTTTTGATGGGGTACAGAAGAGAAAGCGGGAAACGCATAATTTGATTACAGTAGAGGGTTTAAACATTGTCAGCTTTAAACCATGACATTTCTGGGATAGCGATGCTTCGTTTTTTTTAAATAAATCAGGTTAAGAAAACAGGTTCATAAATCAGTCATAGAAAACAGGATTTAAATACAGGCGTTGAAATCAGGCTTTTAAATCAAGTTATTAAAACAGGCTATTAAATCAGGCTATTAGATCAAAAATATGAAATCAAGCTATGAAATCAGGCTATTAAATCAGGCTATTAAATCAGGCTATTAAATCAGGCTATTAAATCAGGCTCTTAAATCAGGCTCTTAAATCAGGCTCTTAAATCAGGCTATTAATCAGGCTATTAATCAGGCTATTAAATCATGCTATTAACGACATGACATTAAGCATGTTAGGCTAGTAGTGAAAACGACAATTTTGGTCACGCTTAAATGTGCGATAAAATAGGAGTCCAAATTTGAAGGGTACTTCCAAAGTTCAGCCTCCATACAGGATAGCGTCCGGGCATAAGCACAGTCCACATGGTGGGAATATGGGCAGCGGCTGGATGCCAGGAGATGAGGTAGTCCCTATGTGCCTAGCCGATACCCATTCTGGAGGCCGTGGCTGCTGATCTGGAGCAAGAGGCTAGTGAGGGGGGTGTCCGAAGCTTGTTTGCGGCGGAGTGCCAGGTATCCGGCGTGTGGCGGCGTTTCCCGCGGTTCAGCAGGTCAGAGAGGTGTTCCAAACCTCTGGGACTCAAGCTCGGGATGTGGATCTGGCCAGGTACACGGGCTGTGGAAGACAAGGGTGTCGGAAGACCGCCGTGATGGACAGAGGTAGGTCTTGTGTGCCGGTAGCTTTGCTGCTGCTTTAGCCTATGTTGGGGCGATGTGTGGGGCCCAGTGCGTTTCTTCTGTGTGTGTCTCTCCCCTGCGGGAGCCGCTTGAATGGTCTGCGAGCGGGATACCTGCAGTGGGTCTCCAAAGTAGCGTCTGCGGGTCACCGGTCGAATCCACCCAGCCACCGCCCGCGCTGCGTGAAGATAGGGTATACCTCTGCCGCACAGAAGGTTATGGAAGGTTGAGCACAGCCAGTCCAGGGCCTCCAAAGAGGAAGGCAGTGTATGAGTGCTCACGGGTCTCCTCTGCGTTCCTTCTTGGGCGGCCATTTTGGGCGCGCCCCGCTTGACTTGTATGTCTGCCATTATAGCATACTCGTTTACCGTCGCTTGTCCGCTTGCCTTGCGGGGACCGGGATGACCCCCACCGGTCCATAGGGGGGGGGGTTCAGTGGCTAGTGGTGATTGCTGGGTTTTCCGGCTCCGGAGAGAGCGGCCGCCTCTCCCCGATTCCATCTCCCGCAGGCCGCAGACAGATTATTGGGCTGTATGCCCCGTTCGGCTTCAGGAGGGTATCCCCCGGTTCCTTGGTGTGTCCCCGACGTGGGTAGCACACTTTGGGGTGGGCTGTGGGCTATACTACTGCCGGTATTGCTCGTTTTGTCGCTTGCCCGTTGGGAGCCCTGTCCCTGCACGTCTGCTCGCCTCGGTGGTCAGACTCCGCCCCCGCCTGTGATTTTTTTGAATTATTTTTATAATATGACAATTGGCCATATCTTTCAAGCATGCTCAATAATTGAGGTATTGATGATTCTGGATCTGATAGAAAATAATAGGACATCGTCCGCAAAAAAGAGCGATTTTTAAATCCCCTATTGGGGTATTTAAACCCTTAATTCCTTTCTGGGCTTTAATATGTCTTACTAGGGGTTCCATGCACAAAATAAAAATCAGTGGGGATAGTGGGCATCCTTGTCTGGATCCATTTGTAATTTGAAATAATCTGGACAAAAATCCAGAGTTATATATTTTGGCCACAGGATTAGAATAAAGAACCCTTATATTATTCAAAAAAGCTAGGGGGAAGCCCATTCTTAGCAATACTTCCTGCATATAAGACCAGTTTAGTCGATCAAACGCTTTCTCTGTGTCGAGGGCTAATAATAAACCCTTCTGTTTGCTGACTTGTGCCCAAGTGATTACATTTAAAAAATGGCGGGTATTGTCTCCTGGTTCTCTTGACGGTACAAACCCTGATTGCTCCGGTGAAATTAAATCTGCTAACATAGGTTTTATTTGTGTAGCCAAAATTTTTGCATATATTTTTATGTCTGTATTTAGTAGAGAAATCAGTCTTAAATTAACACATTTATTAGGCACTTTACCTGGTTTGGGTAAAGTAATAATATGGGCCAAAAGCATTTCTTCCGGTAAGGACCCGGCTACCTTAAAATAATTAAATAAATTTGCAAGATGTGGTGTAAGTTGAGCTTCAAAAATTACATAGAAGTTATTTGGAAACCCATCTGGGCCCGGAGCTTTATTTTTAGGAAGTGTATATATCGCCTTTCTTACTTCATCTTCAGAAAACTGTTAAGAAAGAACATTACATTGTTGAGTAGTTAATCTAGGCAAATTAACCTCGTTAAGAAAAGTAGATATTTCATCTTTTGAAGGCTATATCCAGTCTTAAATTATATAATTTCTGGTAGAAGGAGCCCAACTCCTCCACTACATCTTGCGGATTGTACAATTTTATGCCGTTTGAATCTATCAAGAATGGAATTTTAGTCTGTAAATATTGGGACTTTAATTTGCTTGCTAATAATTTACCAGCCTTATCGCCCTGCGAGTAATGTGTCTGTTTTAGTTTCCTTAATTGTCTCTCTATTATATTTACGGACATCTCTTGTATTTCTTGTTTAATTTTAGCTATCTGTTGAGATATTATTTTAGTGGGGTTCAATTTATTTGCTTTATCTAATTCACTGAGTTTGTTTAGGAGACTTTCTTTATCTGCCAATATCTTTCTTTTCTGTATTGAGCCTGCTTGAATAAATAACCCTCTCAAGACTGCCTTAAATGTCATCCATTTTATTACAGTGCTTGAAGTATCAAAGAGATGATCATTATAAAAAGACCCTTTTGCCGTACTTATTTGGGAGACTAGGTTTGTTTGATTTAAAAGAGATTCATTAAGGCGCCATGTGCTTCTACCCCTTACTGCGAATTGTGTTCTAAAGGTGGTGACAACCGGTGCATGATCAGACCAAAGTAGTATCTATTTTTATCTCAGAGACATTCATTAATGTTAATTTATCCACTAGACACATGTCTATCCGAGAGTAAGTGCTATGGGCATTTGAAAAAAAGGTGTAATCTTTATCGTTTGGGTATAAACTGCACCATGTATCATACAGATCACACGAATTAATGAGTTTAGAAAATTTTGTACTCAAGAGGGTGGTCTGGTGTAACGGATGTTTACCATTACTCCTCTTTATATCCATGTTTGGATCTAATATGCAGTTAAAATCATCGCATATTAT
This sequence comes from Pelobates fuscus, assembly GCF_036172605.1. Classification (NCBI taxonomy): domain Eukaryota; kingdom Metazoa; phylum Chordata; class Amphibia; order Anura; family Pelobatidae; genus Pelobates; species Pelobates fuscus. Next base: position 259,849,414 of record NC_086319.1, on the reverse strand, counting down.
AGTATGACCTCTGCGAAGAGTTATGATTTTAGAAAACTCAAAAAAGAAATGTGTGACTTATTAGGGGCATATATTGAGGCAACTGTTAATTGTATTCCATTTAAGTTTCCTACCACAACTAGTAGCCTCCCTAGCTTGTCCCTATATATTATGTCCTGTTTAAATATCCAATCCTGATGGAACATTATAGAGACCCCTTTTGATTTGTGAGGGGAGAAAGCATGGTAAATCTGTGGGTATTTAATGGGTTTAAAGGTAGGAGGGTTCCTTATACAAAAGTGTGTTTCTTGAAAGCATATTATTGATGCTTTAGAGTTATTTATCTCCTGCAGTGCTACTCGCTTCTTAATCGGGCTATTTAACCCGTTGACATTCATAGACATACAAGTGAAAAAAATAATTGTTAGCTTTAACTTGTAATAGCCAGGCATATCTCTGTGAATGTAGGTTCTTTTATGTTTAATTTGACGGCCGCTCTCCCAGCCCATCACTACAAACAGCCTCCGCGACCTCTGGCTCCCCCCCCCCCCACAGGACCGGCAGGGGTTATCCCTGTCCAAACAGCTTCGACCATCATACCTCCGTGGTCTCCGAGACTCGACACAACTCCCAGCCACGCACAAAACCTGCAGGCCGCGTGCCAGTCTGACATGGCGGACACATGCCCCAGCGCAGGAAGCTTGCCGACGGAGCACCAAAACCTTGCCACCGAGCCTCTGAGCATTCGCCTGAACAAATTGTTCAGCAACTTCTGGGCAAAGATTGAGTCGAGGTACAATGCTACACGGATCCAGCAGCGGGAGATCAGGAGCACCGAAAGTGCACAGGGAGGCGACACTCGGAGGGGGCCTGAACAACCCTCGGGCACTACTTCGCCGAAACAGCCTGTCACTCACCGCATCAGCCCATCCGGGCCGAAGGCCGCTAGGGGTACAACCCCATCGCATCACCCACGCAGGCGGAGGCCTGCCCGCCGCAAGCGGGGCAAACACCTCAAGGCCCCCAGACCTGTCCCACCAGGGAAGGACCCGGTCTCTAGCAGCTCCCGAGTCCGTGGGAAAACAATGCCGGCCTTGTCGATGGCCCGGAGCTGGAGGGAAAAGTCGGCCTGCTCTTGGCGGTTAGCCAACACCTGTGCTTACACGTCGCCATTGCCACAGATCCCCGCTAAAGGAATAGGATGACTCACCAAATACAGGCAACCAACGCAATGGACGCTACCCAGAAACAAGCGTTGACACTTAAGCTCTGATGATCCGAACTTACAAGTTTGTGCACATGTTCCTGTACACATTACTGGACTCTTTTCACTTGTCATATATCTGATCTAACTGACCACAAACCTGATCTGATCTAACCGACCACATCTGATCTAACTGACCACATACCTGATCTAACTGACCACCAAACTCCCTAGGTCAGACAAGCTACTGCACATTCACCTGTCACACACCTTGCAAGCTAATACTCCTGTCTCCTGCTTTGGCGGCCGGGGTTACACATAGCTCCACACAGCCACACGCATCTAAACCCACACGGAGGTACAACTATTGCCTACACACTTAGAAAAGAATGTATTACCTGCATGTAACCTTAACCTGTTTCTATTATACAAAAAATGTGCATTGTCTAGCAATTACCCTATGTCTTCTCTATGCCATGAAGCTCAAGGAATGCCGTTGGGGTACCTAGAGCCTGTTGTAATCACTAAATGCACTGCAAAAAAAAAAAATTAAAAAAAAAAAAAAAAGAACAAACAAAAAAAAAATGTAAGTGGGGGAAAAAAAGAAAAAGAAATAGAAAAAACAAAAATAAAAATATTTACAGTAATTCTCAAATTTGAGAATAATTTTGGGGTCACATTGGGAAACATCCCAATAAACGTCCCTAAGAGGGGTTGTGTGGAACGGTCCCGTTCCTGAGCCTTTAATCTATTTAATCTATTTAATCTAACATTGTTATTTATCGCCTTTAATATCTATTAATACTAATGCCTGCGTTTTAGTGATTTACATCGTTAACAATTATCTAGATCACCTATTGCAACTTCCAAATAATTGAAAAAATACAAATGGGGATAAAAATAGGGATAGCTCCCAACATCTTATTTCTCAAAGAGTTGGACCCGGTGCATCACATTATCTTGTCTGCTTAGCGATATTACATAATACAAATAAATAAATTGGGTAAATATATAGCTATATAACCCCCTGGTATAACTTGCTGCTTTCTTCAACTTTGCATCATTGTAAGCTAAAAACCAAAATAAGTAAACTATATACTTTTTTTTTCTATTTTTTTCTTCTTTTTCTTCCTTTTATATTATATATATACATATACACCCTGGGTTACAACCTGTTAACTTGTCAGTTTTACAACTCAACATATACAAAGCTCATAAAGATTTATGGAAGTATAAACCCTTGCTATAGCATGTTAGCTTATCAGCTTTGCAACATTGTAACACATATCATCAAAGTAGCTAAACTGCAGGCTAATCGGTGTATAAGCTTTAACTTTAAGTGCAACTAATTGTCTTATTGGCTTTTAGAAATGTTGTAGCAAAAAGAAACTAGATACGATAACAATAAGTTGCTACTGTATTTGCCACTGATGAATCCGAGCATACCATCCAGCTGCATGCTGCTCAGAGAGTAACCACGAGTATAGCATGTTGCCATATCTACCCTGTAACATACCAAACAGCTAAAATAAGCCTTGAGCTTGTTAATATATAGCCTCTCTTACAACCTGCTGATTTATCAGCTGTGCAACCTTGCATCGTGCAGAATAGTAGGGTGAGTGGGAACTTAAAAATATATAAGCCACAAATGCTTCATATCAGCTTTACATCATTACAGCATAAAAGAACAAACTAGATAGTCTATAAACTTATAGAATTGATATACAATAATACCGACTATCTAACTCAAGACCTCCATATTATCAATAATTAAGCTATTGGTGAAGTCATCTCGGATGGTAACCCTCAAGTCTTGTAGTATTTGCTTCAGGTATTCTTTAGTCACCTACCCGTCTTCCATGCTACTTTGTGGCGAGTCTGTATCTATTTGACTTTCCGTCTGATCCCCTGACTCCGGAGAATGTGCTCTGATCTGGGCATCTTGGGCGTCCTCTTGGGACTGTTTTTGGCGCTCCCTCTTGCTATACCGTGCTGTATCTGTCAGCTTAGTTTGTTTAGCTGGAGACATACCAACAGTTTTTAGCAGTCTGAAACCGGGAGCTATTTTTTTTTTTTTAAATACCTCGTAAGCTTCCCAAAATCGCCAGCTTTCTATGCACTGGAGGCAGTAACAGCAGCAAAGGCAGCAGATAAATGTTAGACTGTAAGTAGTGGCCAAACGCTTCTCTAGCGAAACACTCGCTTCTCAAGGCTCTCACGGAACGGAGCTCTCACTCCATGCGTCCGATGATGCCGGAAGTCAGGCACACCCCCGAATTGTTAGAATATTCTTTAAATCAGAATTGATCAGCTGTGTTAGTCTAACTTTTATAGATTTTTCATGTAGACACCAATAGAGCAAGCTAAAACATAGTGTTTTTAGAGATCTGCTATTGTTGTTTTTGTTAAAATGTGTACTGATCTGTTAAATTCCAACAGCTGCTTTCTGTTTTTCCCTGAACGTGTTTTATTTTGAACGTGATGGAGGGCAAGTTATTTAATATGAAATGTATCTGCCATACATGTATCTGCTCCTCCAGCCAGGCTTGCAATATGTTCTTAAAGGTTATCATGTTGCTGATGGCTTGGGTGACTCAAAATATCTTGTTCTTCTCTGGTTGAGGGAACCCATGCTGGGATCTTGGCATTAACAAGATCAGCATCCATGTCCTCCTGGTTTACCTCAAGTTTGATCCTTCTCTCTTTTAATATCATAGCAAAGACTCCCTAGTACCTGGAATCTTTTTCCACTTCATTCAGATAAACCAGATATATTGTAACTTGTAAAAAAAAAAAGGCCATAATCTGTGCTTCTGTGTTGCATAGTGTAAAGAGGCGCCCAGTGAAAATGACTTGCAGTGGGCATGTCTGTTAAATTACATCTTCACTGTCTGTTTTCTTATTGGAGCTTCACTACATTGATTGCTCTTCACTACGTCCCTGCAGTTGTGTTCAGTCTTGATGAGTGCCCACCACTGGATAGAAAGTAACAGCAGTGGTTTACTAGACAAAAAAAAAACAATATTTCCAAAACTTTAGATAAAAATTAGATTTTCTATTCAACATTTAAACATTGTATAATGAACTGATCTTTTTTTATTGCAGATAAGTTCTTTAATGGATGTATGAAAGAAGACCTTCCAGATCAGAATATGGTAGATAAAGACAAATATTCATCTTATAAAATCAAGACAGACAGCATTGACACAAGACAAAAAGTACTTTCTGACACAGGATCATCTGGAGAAGTAAAGGAAGACGATTGTTCTTTGGACAATGAAACAGAGAATCTACAAAATCATAATTTACCCAAACCCAAATCTACCAAGCTTGGTTTAGAAAAAGACAGTGCCACACAAGCTGGCTGCAGAAAAGACTGTACTGTCCAGGAGGAAGCGGAAACATCAACACAGGAAAAACCACAGAAGTTGTATCTGTGTCTGGAGTGTGGCAAATGTTTTAATCATAGTTCAACCTTGGCTAGACATAAAAGAGACCACAGAGGGGAAAAACCATACACCTGCACAGAATGTGGGAAAAGTTATACTCGGAGCTCTAACTTGGTAATACATCAAAGGACGCACACTGGTGAAAAGCCATATGATTGTACAGAATGTGGGAAAAGTTTTAACTGCTGTTCTGCTCTGGTGACGCACTACAAAAGTCACACAGGTGAGCGGCCTTACACCTGCATAGAATGTGGGAAAAGCTTTAGAGATCGCTCCACATTGGTGGTTCACCAAAGAATCCACACAAATGAGAGGCCTTACGTGTGTGAAGAATGTGGAAAGAGTTTTGCACGAGGCGTACGGCTTGTTAAACACAAGAAAACGCATAAAGGATTTAGGTTGTATACATGTGAGGAATGCGGTGTGAGCTACACCAGTAACTCCAGCTTATGTAAACATCAGAGGGTCCACAAAGGTGTAAAATGCTACATTTGTGCAGACTGTGGGAAGTCCTTCACCCGCAAGTCCTACCTTACCAGACACCAAACAACTCACAAAAGGGAGACTCCATATGTTTGTTCTGAGTGTGGAAAAAGTTTTACACGTGGTTCAAGCCTAGTTATTCACCAGAGAACTCACGAGGGAGACAAACCTTTTGCTTGCGTGGATTGTGACAAGACATTTAAAAGCCTGGCTAGTCTGACTATGCACGAGATATCACACACCGGAGGGAGACCATATATATGCAGAGAGTGTGGGAAATCCTTTACCCAGAACTCCATTTTCAAGGCACATGAAAAAACCCACATGTTGGGGAAGGACAATGCTTATGATACATTTAATGAAAACTATAGTGAAGGCTCTGATTACATTGATCACCAAAAGACCCATATGTCAACCTAAAAAGGATGAAGTTGAGTGAGAATTAATTACTTGACCATTTTCTTATATTTTTTTTATGCTATAGGATATAGCCAGTGAGATACCTCAGCGGGTTAATGCACCATAAATAGAAAATATTCAACCCTTGGGGTTGCATCCTTCTGAGGTAAATAAATGAGTACCATTAAAAATGGGGTAATAGTCTGAAAATCGTTTGACACATGCTGATCCACCATGTCATGTATTAATATAAAAACAGTGCATTTTTTCCTGATATTGTATGTTCCACCAATGCTTTATCTTGTTTCACCCTTAACAATGTCTACATGAAGCTGTTTGCATAATACTGCACTACAAAAATAAAGAATTCAAAAAAAAAAAATGGGGTAATAGTAACATCCTTTGGATGTTGGGCTTAAGTAACATCCCCAGGACATACTTGGAAACAAGAGTAAGTGTAATTTCCTGGTTAAATACTTTGCTGTTGTTATTATTATTAATATATATGAAAATGAGCAGTGTTTCACTACAAAGGTTCTATCAACAGTCATTATAATGCTAAAGAAATAATTTTATCACAATATTAACTACTAACATAAATTATATTTTATATAACCCATAAATCCACTTCTCAGTCTGTAGATTATTATTCTTACTTCAATTTACTAAACACACACCATCTAGTTCAATAGTGGAATATTCACATTGATTCTGTAAATAGATTTGCTCCGATTATGCGACCATCCATCAAAACACAACTTCTTGATTTTATTGCTGGAAATATGGTCCCCTACTGTACACACATAATACTGTACATTAATAATAAAGTGGGTCAAATTAAAATGTATCAGTGAATGTGTCTGTAGTTGTGTGTATGTGTGCCTACTAATGCATGCCTGTTTGTGTCTGCATGATTGTTTCTTGTGAGTGTCCTTGAGTGACTGCCTGAGTAACAAAAGCAGTCTTTCCACACACAACCTTCACAAACATCATCCATTACATGCACACACCTTTTCAAATTACCATAATACACATTCAATTTCCTTATACTCGGACATGCACCTCACACACTCATCTTCAAACACACATGCTGCCAATCAGACACCTATTAAAACACACAATAAGCCCTCTACACACACAACCACCATCATAGTTGCAAACACTTTTGTAGTCCTACACATGTAACTGCCAGCACACTCACAGTTACACACACGCAGGCACCACACGCATTTATTGTCCCTTTACACACATCTCCTGTTATGCACATGCAGCAGCCCCACTTTCAAATGCAACTCTCCCCACACACAAATGCATTCACATACAGTTCCCATTACACACTTGCACACCCATCTCTAATTACAAATTTTCAAGTTAGGTAAAGGAGGCTGGTGGAGAAACAATGGGGGAAACAGAGGAGTTGCATAAATAGTAGGAAGTTGAGCAAAACAATGATGGTGAGAACAGTGAACAGAGGCAAATTCAGTGTATGATGTATAGAAACATTCTGAAAAAAAAAAAAATATATAAACCAGGAAAATACAGACAGAGAAACAGAAGCTACAAGGCAAAAGTTATGGGAAAAACTCTAAAAGGAGATGTACAAGAAGGAATCCCGAGCAATGTTTGCTTAGGGATGCAATGCCAAAAAAATTAAGGGTTTACATTAAGAAAAAAAATATCTCCCTATAAGATACAATAGAAACTGCAATAACATCATGACTCCAGCCAAATGTTCCCACAATGGTCTTATTGGTCCTTTAAAAACCCTTATACTGCCTACATTACTGTAAATAAGATTGCTCTGTAAATGTCACGACAAAGTGACCCCAACACGCAGAATGCAGCCCTAAATAGACCGAGCGTATTACCGGACCTAAGAATGGTCCGATTTAATGTGGTTAGTGAGAGAACAGTCAGGAAATAGCCAAAGTCTAGGAAAACCAGAGATCAGGATAACAATAAGGAATAGCTGAGTCAGAAAGCCAGAAAACAGGATAAACGAGAAAATGAGCCGAATCAAGGATACCAGGTAAGTAGAATAATCCAAATTCAAGCCAAGTCAAAAATACCAGTAAACACTAATCGGAAATACAATAGCACCAGAAGGAAAAACAGATATACCACAATATGGCACTGAACAAAAGCAAAAGGAGCTCTATTTATAGGGGAGCATGTTTTGCTTTAAAACCACCCCCCTCAAAACATCAGGGAGGGTCATAAAAGGGGGCATGCTCATAGCGCCCGGAGTCCAACATGCCTACAAATAAAGACAAAACTAGAATTGTTCCCGAACCACATTCTTATCTGGGATCTGAAAACTCACACAATAGCACTCTCTTATTTTTAGGGGAGACACCACATCTCGAGGGGAAAAGGAGAATCATGAGAATAAAAAAGGAAGAATATACTGTAGTTAATTTATCGAGTGTGACAATATGACATTACCATAGATGCACTTTCCATCCTCTCTAAAGCATTGACTTTTATTCTAACCTATACAGTAAACGGGGTAACCTTGATGTTGATCTCCAACAATATTTTGTTTACAAGCTATCTTATATAGAAAGCCAACCAACAATTATTCTTAGCTTTGAGTAGTTTTCATCCACCTTTTGTTTTTACATTTTAATAATAAAAAGTAAATTTACAAGAAGTAAAATGATTGTGTTTCAATATAAACGGTATGAGCAACAACTAATGTTGTATACATTGGGGGGTTATGATCTTTTAACTAATATGAAAACTAGACAGAAGTACAAAAATTATTAAATTTGTTTCTCATTTTTGGAATTGGTCTCCCAGAAGGTTATTAAGAGACATTGGAGTATTTTGTCCAACTGTAATCCAAATATTTAGGAATTTTTGGTGCTTCCTATGGCAGATTACAAAAGATGCCCTTGATTCAGGGATAGGCTGGTTAATGCAGGACTACAGAACTCTAGGGAGAGCAGTACAAAGAAAAGTAATTTTCCATGCCGAGTTTGATGTAATTCGTGGGGACGTTTTCTATCACCTTAATATAGACAATAATACAATGTCCAACATTTCGTGACTTCTAGCTCTTCTTTTGTCAACTATCTCCTTAAATGCCCTTTTGGTCCCATGTATGTTGGTTAAACTACTCAAAGGATGAAATAGAGATTTTCCAAGCATAAGTCCACTACACATACATGTGTAACGGATTTTTCTTTGGCATCTCACATTGAGACTGCTAAACATAATATCTCTCACGTTTCAAAATATTACCAAATACCTGGAACCATACAGGGTGAAGATAGAATGAAAAAAATGATGTTACACAAAGCCTTTTGGATCAGGGAACTGGATTCTATTTTTCAAAAAAGTTGAAACTTGAACTAGGTTGTGACTAATTTTATTTAATTAGAATTGGTTATTTTTTTAATCTATTTGTATTCATTTTTTTAGGTTTTGTGGATTTTTGTCTTGTGTGGGTCTGTCACACTTTCCCCAGATCGTGAAACTATTTGTTCCAGACTTGTGTATAGAAGTTGGCTATTAAATGGATATGTAATTGCAGTTTACTATTTTTAATGTTATACTTTTTTACTTTTTTTGTATATTTTGATCTATTATTTTGCACTTTTAGTCACTGTGGATTCATACTTTTGTCATTTTAAGACTGACTTACTCACATGTATGAAATTCTAGTTTTTATTCCTGCCTACTATCTAGTCTTTAGTTTAATACATTTAGTCAGAATGGTATACCTTTAATAGTGGCCTAAGGTAAATATAATAATAGTGGCAGTATCGTAAGGTTTATTAAGCACTGTGCACTTTACTGTGTATTACACTTGTGAATTTATTTTTTTGTGATTTTAATTTAACTACACATTTTGCTACCATCGATACCAGGGACAGCTGCCAGGGTTTATTGTTTGTGTTGGTTTACTATGGACGTGCTGTGTAGGTAAAGCCTTCCTGGTTAAGTCAGTTCTGTTTTTTCCGGCGTTGATGCGTGAAGTCACTCCTGCTTTTCCCTGGTAGTGTCTCTGTTACGATGATGGCAATGTAAGTAATTTTCTGTACCCTATAAATAAACTGGTTGTGGGTGTCCATTTAAAGGGAACAGGGCATGGATTTTTTTAAAGGAGACAGAAATGGCAGAACACCTATTGCTTGGTTTCCCATGATTTATATACTGAATAACCATAACATTTCTATTTAAAGCAGGCATCTTAAACTCCTCCCTCCCAGCTGATGTTGCTGAACTACAACTCTCATGATTCTCTGGTCATCTACTGCATTTACAAAAATATTAAAATTCTGTGCCATTAGCTTCTGGAGGACAAGAGTTTGAGATCCTGGATTTAAGGAACTTTCCGTTAAATAAAAATTGACCACTAGATGTCACTGCCACTGTGTCTTACCATGGGCACTAATACTAAGTGGTTTATTTATTAAACACTGAATTTGGGTGAATTGAAAACCAAATTGCAAACTTTTAGCTAAAATAGTTAAGCTGTAACTATAGTTGAAATGGAGAATCTTTCCACATTTGTACCTTTTGACTAAATTGTGCAATTTGTTTCAATTCACCCCAATTCAGTGTTTAGTGAATATATGTCCATTGACGTATCACCAAAGAAACAAGACAATTCAGATATAGTGCTTACACTTTCATGATATAATGTATATAAACAACTGACTTCCCTTATGTAAGGGAAACCTTAGGCTGGAAGCGGTCAGTTTTTTATTAATACATTATATAAATAATGCATAAAAATACAAAATAACGTCATTATAAATGTAAAACAAAAATAAAAAAAATATATATACTGTACAAGTCATTGTTACTATAACAAGAACGGATTGCCAATACTGATGTAACGTCACAACCAAGGAGAGTGGACTGGAATGCGCATGCGCATGCGTGAACAATGACGACTTCACTGTACTAGTCAGTGGGAGTACTAGATGCTGTTGAGTGAGCATGTGTACTGTGTGTGTGGCCACCACATTCAAAATGACTGAGTGAGTAGAGCAACGAATCTGCATCAAATTTTAAGTTAAGCTTGAACATTCCTCCGGATTCGGATGATTCAGAAGGCTTTCGGGCACACTGCAATGAGTGCAGTGCAAATAAAAGTGTGGCACAAACACTTCAAAGATGGTTGAGAATGTTGAACATCTGGCTTTTCTGAAAAGTAAAATCACCTTTAAAAGGGAAGAGATTTCAGACTGTCGATGAGGTTCAGGTAAATTGGACAAGGCAGCTGATGGCGATTCCATCAAAGGATTTTGCAGAGTGCTTTGAAGAGCGGAAGAGATGCTGGGAGAACTGTGTGGGGTACCAAGGTGCCTACTTTGAAGGAGACTGAAGCGGCATTGACTTACGTACAATGTTTCTTGTATCTTCTTCTTTAAATATCTCTATTTTTCAAATTACCTGGCTGGATACTTTCCAGATAGGTCTCGTATATACTCAACTTTTACGTTTAGCATTAAAACATTAAAATGGTTTTAATACTGAATGAAATGACAGTACCAGTGGACTCCAGACACTATCACCACATCGATTAGATGAAGCATTATGGTCCCTACAGGATCCCTTAACTCTAATTGCAGCCGTAACAATACTACTATATGTCCTAATTCCCAATGATGTAGTGCCCTCCCTAATGTCCAGAGTAGGCCTTACTCTACTTACTACTTAAAGCAGTCCTCTTTAATTACTGTGAGTGTGGATTACAAGAGATCAAATATCCAGTTTCTAAGGGTAACCCACTTGATCTCAGCACATACAGCTATTGTTCTTGCTCAGGTTAACCACAGTGAGCCACTCCAAGACCAGAACGATGCTCATGAAATCAGAAGCCTCTCATTCTAATGTATATGGTCTAAACTGATCCCATAAATCCCTGTCCAGCAATGTATACTTATGATCATTCCAGTTATAATGTTGGCGAGTTAATATTTATAATGGTTCATTAATTTGTATAATATTTTTTATATATTATCCCTGTCTAAACACTATACATTTTATAATATGATGTATTTAAAAAGACTGTAAGAAATTAATTAATTCATTTTCTATTTTAAGACCTACAGTTTTTAATTGTTAAAGACTTGCGAGTTAAGGGAGATGAAAACTGGAAAGAGCAAGCTGCTGAAGTATTGTGGATTAAAGAAGAACTGGAATGAGTAGAATATTCTCATAGTAACGAGCAAGTAGTGAGGAAATGGCTTACAAATGTGCATTACGCTGCATAGGTAGAATGACTTAAAGGAAATCTATAATGTTAGGAATACAAAGTTGTGTTCCTAACATTATAATGCCCTCTTGTCCCCCCCTCCTTCGCGCCCTCCCTCCCTTCCCCCCACCCCCCCATCTCAGGCACATAAAAGGTAAAAAAAAAAAACTTGAATTACTTATGTGATGCCAGTGCCGATGTCCCTCGGTGCTAGGTTGTGGTCTGACTCATCTGACGTCATCTGGTGGGGGGGGACCTAATGCACAAGTATTAGGTGTTCCTCATAGATAAGCATTGCCTCAATGTTTTCCTGTGCGGTTTTCTCTGAAGCTGGATGTCCTTATGTAAAGTGTAAGGTTGTCAAAAGTCAAACTCCAGGAAGTGCCTCTAGCTGTCTGGTAGACAGCCACTAGATGCAGTCTTGGAACTCTAAAACTGCAATGTTTTACATTGCAGGACTAAGGGGGACAGGGGCACTGCACCCAGGCCACTTCAATGAGATAAAGTGGTCTGGGTGCCTATAGTGTCCCTTTAAACCTGTTGTGGAGAAATAGGAGGGAACATTTAGCTCAGAGAGTGTGGCTTTTAGAATAGGTTTTAGATTCTGGAACGACATGCTGCTGAGGTAGTGATGAATGATATTACTTGAGGGAAACTGGTGTGAGTGTGCTGCTGAAGTGGTTGAGGTAATAGGTGGTAAGGAGCAGTAGTGGAATTCAGTCGGTTCACACCGGTTCGTGCAAACCTGTTATTAAAATTTAACAAGTTCGCCGAACTGGTTGCTCACACAGCTGACTGAAGTGTCGGCTCCTCGGTACATCCAAGGGCCGACACCACAAAGGGGCCCGGCAGCTTGCCCTGTATGCCGCCAGGTGCAAGGCCCCTCCATGTAGTCTCTCAGAGGCTCCCTGTCTGCAGCTTTGCCGGGCACAAAGCTGCAGACCATGGATTAGAGATCTTGCGATCTCCGGACAATCACAGCGTTGCCGCAGGTTACCACGTCAACGCTGTTACCGGAGCTCGCGAGATCTCTACTCCATAGTCTGCAGCTCTGCACCCGGCATAGCTGCAGACAGGGAGCCTCTGAGAGACTACATACCCAGCCCACTGGACCACCATGGGGCAAGAGGAGACCACTGTACCACCAGGGTCTGGTGGCTGGTAATTAAATAACAACGTCCCCACACACTACCTCCCCCCCTGTCATCTTCCCCACACATTACTCCCCCTACTGTCACCTTCCCCACACACTACCTCCCCCCCGTCATCTTCCCCACACATTACTCCCCCTACTGTCACCTTCCCCACACACTACCTCCCCTCCTGTCATCTTCCCCACACATTACCTCTCCCCCACTGTCACCTTTCCCACTCATTACCTCTCCCCACTGTCACCTTCCCCACTCATTACCTCCCCCCACTGTTAACTTCCCCACACACTACTTCCCCCCCTTACTGTCACCTTCCCTACACACTACCTCTCCCCTTACTGTCACCTTCCCCACACACTACCTCCCATTTACTGTCACCTTCCACACACACTACCTCCCCGTACTGTCATCTTTCCCCCACACTACCTCCCCTGTCACCTTCCCCACACACTACCACCTCCCCACAGTCATCATCCCTACACACAGTCATCATCCCTACTGTCACCTTCCCCACATACTACCTCTCCCCACTGGCACCTTCCCCACACACTACCTCCCCCCCCCACTGTCACCTTCCCCACACACTACCTCCCCCCGTCATCTTCCCCAAACATTAGTCCCCCTACTGTCACCTTCCCCACACATTACCTCTCCCCCACTGTCATCTTCCCCACTCATTACCTCCCCCCACTGACAACTTCCCCACACACTACTCCCCCCCTTACTGTCACCTTCCCTACACACTACCTCTCCCCTTACTGTCACCTTCCCCACACACTACCTCCCCCTTTACTGTCACCTTCCACACACACTACCTCCCCGTACTGTCATCTTTCCCCCACACTACCTCCCCCCACTGTCATCTTCCCCACACACTACCACCTCCCCACAGTCACCATCCCCACACACTGTCACCGTCCTCAGACACGGTCACCACCTCCCACACTGTTACCATTCCCCCACACTTTCACCATCCCCCCACACTGTCACCACCCCCATACTATCACCTCCAAAACATTGTCACTAACCCCACAAACTGTCATCACCTCCTACACTGTCACCTTTCCCCCACACTATCACCACTTTCCACAATGTCACATACGAAACACTGTCACCACCTCCCACACTGTCACCCCCTAAATAATCATCCCCACACTGTCACCACCTACCATACTGTCACTATCCCCACAATGTCACTATCCTCACACTGTCACCACCTTCAAAATTGTCACCATCCCTTCACACTGTCACTATCTCCACATAGTCACCATCCCACACAGGGATGAGGCTAAGGGCAGAGAGATGGCACTGGCAGGTTGTTTGGGGACACGTGGCACTAGTAGACTATTTGGAGGCACATTTGGCTTATTGGCATGATATACAAAGTTTAAGAATTTACTGTTCATTGGTATGATATACCTAGTTTATGTATTTATAGCTTCATTGGCATGATATGCCAAGTTTACGCATTTACTGCTCATTAGCATGATACATCAAGTTTATGTATTTATTGCTCATTGGTATGGTATACCTAATTTTTGTATTTATTGCTCATTGGCATGATATACAAGGTTTACTCAGTTATTGCTCATTGGCATAATTTACAAGATGTATGCATTTACTGCATTAATAGCATTCCCTTACCCCCCAGGGTATTTTTGCCCCCCCCCCAGGGTATATATGTGTGACTGCGTTGATGTGCTTGTGTGTGTGTGCATGAATGACTGTGGGGGATGGAGTCTTTGTCCCAGGCAGCACAATGTCTTGGGCCGACTCTGTGGAGTTAAAACTGGTTACTAAAAAAATTTAATCCCACTACTGGTAAGGAGGGTTGGGGGGACCTCCAGGTGTTCCTGTGATAGAGCAGCTTGTGTGAACTTACCATTTAATAATTAGGTATTTAAGTTCCTGCTATTGGACATTTTTTCTTTTGCTATCAATTATTATCAAGGGTGGAGGGCTTAGTTTGGTGCAGGAATACAGTTTTGGATATTAGAAATCTTAAGTATAAACTTTCAGGAGGGCTTGATGATTGCATCAGGGCTCCAGGAGGTATGCAGTGGTCTGTGGGGTCTTTATTAGAACAAAGGCATTTAATATGTAATATTCAAGAGAGTTCAGGTAAAGAATGGTCAGTCCAGTGCAAAGGACAAGCAATGTAATTTTGGAAGCAGTTGGTCAAGTTAGAATCCAATACTAATGAAGAGCACGAGCAGGAAACAGAGGACAAAACATGGAAGGCAGGAATAGAAAAATGCAGGGTTTATGGCGCAGGAGCATCAAAATAATTAAGTACTGGATTGGACGCATCCTTGAGCATTTTAGGAGCTGTCAGATCAAGGGAATGACCACCTCTGATGGACAGGCCATTTAAAAAGATGTAATCCCTCCATGTGTCAGACTTCTAACACCATAAAATTTTGCTTTAGAGGAAAAATTTGCACATGACTCCTGCGAAACCATCACAAGAGGCATCCGACTGGGGTGGCAAGATACAGCAATGACAATTACTCTTAAACAAATGTATGTATTCACTTACAGATTGATACTAATTAAAAAATACAAAATCAGATAATAACATTATTTTATTTTTTTAATTCTGTTTTTAAAATTCTTTATTTTCCGTGCATAGATAATACACATTACAGGAATTCTTGCTATGCCACAACAGCTGTTGCCAGCGTTTCAGTAGACATAGACAGACAATTGTTTGACATGGATAACTTTAAGTTAGTGAAAGAAAAAAATAACAACTGAAAGGAGAAAAAAACAAGTCTACTCACAGAGCAGAAACTAGGCTTGTAAGTAGTGAGTTAAAAGTAGACATGTGGATTACAGCTAATGGAGGCCATAGGATCCAAACTCATCAACTTTGTTCTAATAGACAGGCTTAGAATGCATGAATAAATGATAGAAGGATTAGCAGGCTAATTCTATATGTGTAAACTATAAGTAGATATACCACCCCAAGTAGCTGAGGGGACATCAAGGAGCAGAGAGATTATTATAGCAAGATGACGGCTATTATCTGGGTATACTAGAACTAAACATAACATAACTTCACAATGGGTGGTCAGCAGGAGCAATCAATAGGCAATGCGCAAACAAGCATTAAGAGTCTCAGCCTTGCGGTCAGCCGATTCCTGTTAAGGGGAGGATGCTATCCCAGTCAAGATCGCCATTTTGCAGGCCCAGTGCCATTAGTGTCAGTCGTGGTTCTTGAACATGCGGGTGCTGCCTTCTCCATCCTGTATCTCTCCTCACACTCCCCCTTTTCATGATAAGAGTATGCAGTGCTGATTTCGGTCTGCATCCCACCTGCCTCGAGATGTGCAGAAAGTGCCTCCACCACCTCCGTTATGCTAGTTGACATTGGGTGCTTCTAAGCGGTTGTAAAGGTGGCTTGTCGGCCTCAGGATCCAAAAGAGACCCTCTGTCACTCTGCTTCTTCCCATTAGGTGAGTCGGCTGTGGTTGCTCTCTGTTGCAGGCCTGACCAGCATCGTGCACATACTTGGTCAAAGCGGGCATAAAGGCTTCCCTCCACCTCGTGAGTAAATGTGCCACGGACCCCTGCGTGGGCTCTAGATCCGTCCCCATCTTGAGGCCGAGTAGTCAGCGCACCGCTGTATGAGTATAGTGAGTCAAAGCGCAGGTGATTATTGCGTGGTAGAGGTGGGGACCGGGATGACCCCCACTGGTCCAGAGGGGGGAGGGGAAATGGGACCTCCAGGTGTTCCTGCGATAGAGCAGCTTTACCTGCTTTTTAGGTCCACTGGGCCCCGCTGTAACCTCTGATAGGTGCAATAATTGGATGGCCCAAGGCTCCTTGCACAGGTAAGATTCAGAGTGCAGTGTTTTGAATAGCTGGAAATCTGTTATTCCCTAAAGTTTGAGCAACAAGCTTGGAGTTTGCACGATGTGCGTCCAGCCGTCATTAAGCTCGATAATAACATTATTTAGGTTGGTGTACAGATTACAGTTGCAGCAGAATATACATATAATTTGCATTCAACAGCTAGAAATGTAATCCTTTTTAATCTTGTGTTACTATGCATGATTTTTTGCTTGTCTTGTATTATTTCTGCTTCAGAGATGCAGGAAATAATTGCATCCTTGTGTGTCATGTATTTTATATCTATCTGTGAAATGTTAGAGAACTTGCAGTCTTAGGACTGTTAGCTTAACAGTAGGATGCCATTAATTGTACATTAGTCCTAGGGCCTTTTGGCTTTTTGATGGTGAGGTCATTTAGATCAAAAAGGTCATAGGTGTGAAAAGCCATGTAAGCTCAGGCTTCACCTCCTATATAAAGCCAGGGTATTCCTCAGCCAGGTCAAACGTGAAACAGTTAGTTAGCAATCAACATCTGCTGTGAGACAGCAATTCAGAAGAGAACTTAAGAGATGGCTGTGCTTAAAACTGTTCTGTGCTTTACTCTCTTTTGCTTGGTCCACTGCTTACCCTCCTTTGTAGACAGAGGAGAAGCCAGAATGCACTTTTCTGGATCTGACTTAGGATCAAAGGTATTAAGCACTCTTTATGGAAAGAGGCATCACCAAGATACAAAATTTCCATTTTACATGATGCAGCTCTACCAAACTCTAAGCAACAGACGCCACTCAGACGTTCCCATGCCTGAACATTATTCCCTTCCAGAATATGACACTGTTCTAAACTTGGTTGCTAAAGGTATGTAGATGACATGTACTATTACTTTTTAATGTTTACTCGCCATAGTTTTTTTTGTTTTTTTATTAATATTTATTGCTTTGGCTTATTTTACTGTCGTAATTCTGTTCATTTAATTACATCTTTTTGTACATGACATTTTGAATTATTTATAACTTAAAGCCACAATGGTAAAATATTTGTATGGAAAAAATATGCGATTTTCAAAATACATTTTTAAAAAAATAGAATAGTAAACTATTTAGTAGAAATGTAACTAAGAGTGAATGTTGATTCTGTATTTACTTAACTGATGTTTTTGTTGTTGTGTTATGTCATTGGTCCTGTGTTTGTTCCCTTGTGATTAAGATGGACCATCATTTATCAGACAGCCCCCTGCTCAGACGAGTGTTAAAACAATCATAGGCTCATTAGATTTTGTGTATTGGGACTTGGCCCCATGTAAAAATAGCACCTACTTACCACAAAACAAGGATGCAATGTTTTTTACATTTGGTGAAGTAACTGCTGTTCAGTCTATAGTGATCTGAATGATAAAGAAAAATTTAACAAAACGAAATTATAAAACAGACAAAAACATAGACAGAATGCATTCAGCTACTAGTGTCTTTTTGTTCTTTTGAATTATCATGCTTATATTACTATATTCATACTCAGCATAGTTTTATGAACTTGCCTAGTATTAGTTCTACTGAAAGATTATTTGAGTTGTCTACTACCTTTTCTTTTCCTCTATAATATAAAACATTAAATATTAACTTTGTAGTAGGTTATTAATTTTGAGTGTTTTTTTTAATCTTCTTTAGAATGCTTTCAAAAAGACGGTAATTGGGCACTGCTTTTTGACATGTCTTCCATTTCCAACAACAATGAATTAAGGTTGGCACAGCTAAGAATCCATCTTCCATCTCTGGAGACATCACGCAATGTGACGGTGGAGATCTATCATAGCAAGAATGGACATAATATGTTTTTAGGGTCATTTGCCACTGACTTTTCTGTTGAACAAAACTCCTCCTGGAAGGTTTTCAATCTTACTGATATAATTCAGCGCTACCTCAATCAACTAGACAAATATTCTCACACAGAAGATATGTGGATTAAGAGAACAGAAAGAAATAACATGGAGACAAGGGTAGCAGAAATGTTAGCTCAGACAGAAAATAGTCTTCGGCAGAATACAGATAGTGTGGATGTGCCCTTCATCACCACAGAAAGAGTTATGCTGGTGGTGTTTTCCAAGGACAAGCCATCTGCCAACCTTTCTAGTTCCCTTAGCCTCATCAAAACAGTGGAGACATCGAAGCATGTTACACTTGAGAAAAGTACCAGACTGTCAAGTATAAGGAGACACAGAAGGAACAGGAATGAAAAGCACCATCTGTTCACGGGCAATGGACCCTCAAATCCAGTGGAAGTTGGGAAACATCTTTGCAGGAAGGTAGACATGATTGTAGATTTTCAGAAAATTGGTTGGGAGAGCTGGATTGTCTATCCAAGAAAGTACAATGCATACCGGTGTGAAGGAGCCTGTCCAATCCCCTTGAATGAGACCTTCAAGCCAACGAACCATGCTTACATGAAGGTAACGATACAACTGAGTTTAATACTCTTTTGTTATCATTGAAACATTTAAAACACCTGAATATAGAAAATGTATACATTTCTAAATGTTAGCAAAATAATTGCTAAACAGTAATTTCAAGTAGATTTGGGTGACCATAGATCGTCCTAACTGCATTTGAAGCATGACTCTCATCATCCCTGGCCACTTGCTGGCTACAGATAGTGGGAACATTAAGCCAACAAGACAAATGTGACAAACCATTATTTACAAATTCTCAGGCAGCCGAGCTGTTTAAGACTGACTAGGAGGGCGAATGTTGATAGCATCTTGTTATATATCAGAAAATGCTCTAAAAATTAGGTATTTATTAATAGATAGTCTGATGCTGTGTTGATTGCACCAAGATCAAGAATCCCTCCGGTGCTTTGTTTACAGATGTATGCATATATTGTATTTAGTAATAAAGTTTGACAATTTTTTAACAAGCCTTTCTTTTCTCTGATGAATTTACAGAGTGTGGTTAAGCTGTATCAACCGGAACGAGTGGAGTGTCCAGCCTGCATTCCAGTGAAGATGAGTGCATTGTCTATGTTGTATTTTGAAGGCAATGACGTCGTTTTGAAGCACCACGAGGACATGGTTGTTGAGGAATGTGGGTGCAGCTGAATATTTTTTCTTAATGATTACAATAAACTGTTTGTATTCTAATTTATTTACTGTAAAGGACCAGAATCCTTAAGTGACTTTATATGGTAGTATGGAAAGGACTTATCTGGGTCTCCAACTGCTAAAGATTATATTCTACCTCTGTGAGGTTCTCCAGATCAACAACATCAGCAGGGGTATCATAAGTGGCCCTACGTCTACTCTGTATATAATGTATATATGGATCTGTATAATACTGTATATATAAAAGATGAAGGAAAAATAAATATATTTTGGCAGAGTAAACTGTTTAAGCTTTTATATGTATTGTATGTTATGTATTTGTTAGTAATTGCTATGAATATATTAAATACAAGTTTGAATTAGCATTCTGAAGTTGTTCTTATATTTCTCTGGACAATGTATGATACTTGAATTGCTTGTGTGTTTACATAATTTTAAATGGCCAAGGAAGATATTCAAATGGTGAATTAATTCACATTCCACACTAATAAAGGCAATAACAAGGTATACATAATAGATATTTATTCACTAAACTGACATGTGGAGAATACACAAAAGAAATGATATATTTAGTCCAAAATAGCAGAGTTGGAAACATTATCGAACCCTACTATATTATACTCAAGACAACATGTACATTTCCTGAGTCAGTTTGCAATTTAGTAAATAACTTTAAAAAGGTTTATTCACTAAACTGGCAACTGATGTCAATTCAAAAACATACTTCTAATTTTAAACCACAATTTGGAAATAATCTACAAATTGGCTATTTACCCAAATCAGCTAATTTAGTATAAAAATATAAATCCCATAGCCTAGCCAGTTCCCCACAAACCTCAGGTAAGTGGAAAAAAAACTATACATTTATATTTAGGGCATCCCATGATTAGCAGACATCATTCCCATCCCATGCTATTAAGCAGCAGCATAGTTCATTCAAAAACCTCACTATCTACAGCATGATTCACTGATCACCAGTCATCTTTTTTACTTGTTACTACTTTCAATGAATCATGGGGTTTGCAGTTCACCAGTCATTGGATGTGTATCCCATTGGATGTGTAAAGCACTTCTTCCCAACCCAGTCCTCAATACACAGAAACTGCCCAGTATGCAACATTCCACAGTTCTGTTCCCATGGAGATACTGACAAAACATGGACCATTGGGGTGCCTTGTAGACTGGGTTTGGAATCCCTGCTATAGGCTATTATTGGTCTAGATAGCCATGCAAAAATGTATGTAACAGAACATTACTGCTGAACTGCACAGTGCATATTTTATTGGTGTTCCTATTTATAGTTGATATGGTTAAAGGAAATAATCAAACTACACAAATGGTTTATCACTGTCACATTTTATTTTATTCCACAAACTATTTTCCTATCTATCATGGTCAAAACATAGCACAGACTCAATTACAATTTATCATGGTCTCAAATAAATACATTTTTATCACGTTTCCAGTATGTTATATCTCTTTTATCCATTACATAAATTAATATTGAAATACAATATAATTAGCTGAGATTTTATCCATCTCTGCTATTATGGGCTAAATGTTGCATGTTTGTTCTCAACACAACTTTATATTTATTGAACTCACTTGTGTCTTTTTTCGGTCTAAATTAAAATGTGACTCTGGGTCGCACAGAACAAATCCTTTTCTCTAGTAATTATGTGTTAATTATTAATATAGCTAATATATACAAAGTGCTAGAATATTCTACTGCACTTTGCAATAGACAAGAAGGATATACATGTAATTGGAAAGACAAGCTTTGTATATAGGTACAACTTGCATTGTAGTTGAGCACTGGGATTTGAAAAGAATGCTAAAGGATATAGGAATTCAGCGTAAGGACCGGCAAAGGGGTAAGGTGAGAACTTTTATATTTGCTTTATCCAAAATTTTAAAATATAAATGTAGTTTCCAGTTAAACACATTCCTCTCTTTAGTGAATAATTCAAAATAAATGTAAGTAAAATGTACTCGATACATAAGAGCACTTGCTTTCCATAATTTTGGCCGGAATTCCCAAAAGACATAATTGATATGGCTTGAACATTGATTTGCAAAAATTAGACCAGAACAGCAGAACACGCAAGAGGCACATGCTAAATGCTGCCAAGTCCCTGCTTCCCCTCAAGTGGAACTTGACAGTACCCCCAAGCTCCATTAATAATAGTTGGTCTCTAAAAAAGAGAAAAATTGAGTTATGGAAGAGAAGACAGAATGTCAGCACACTCCATTGCTTGGACAAGTCATCTGCTGTAATTTTGTGATGATAACTATGCTTTTTATCAAGTTTAAATTCACAAATCACGGTGTAATTTCGAATGCATATATTAACTTTTGTTGTTGTTTACTTTAATACATTTGGCTATGGAAATGTCAAAATGATTTCTACTGTTTTGGTAAAATTCTCTTTCAAATGAAGATTGTAAAAAACAAGATGCAAGAAAAAAACTGCATAACTCAATATGTCTCAATATGTAATTTTCCATCTCAGCTTCTGTAACCTAAATCTTAAAACCAAAATTAACTGCTGCTACATCTCATTTTTTTAGCATATAAATCCCACTGATTTCTAAAAACCGAGTTGGACTCAGATTAGGCCGTTTGAGTACGCTGTATATAGATTTATTAGGATTAACGACACTAAAGAACTATATGTACTGTTAATTATGGCCTTTAGGTAGTATAATATGTATGTGTATTGACTTCTACACGAACTGTCAACAAAAACAAATCTGAGAACTCAAACTAAAGCAGTCTAAACATACACAACTGACTAGGACCAATCCACAAGCACAGAGGTCAAAACACTGATGTCTGACTAGTCTCAATCCACATCAGTCAAGTCATTAAGCAGACAGACTTTCTCATCCTGACTGGCAGTCACTAATTGATATACAATGTGCAGCATCCTCCCAGCACGTCTGAAATTGTCTGGTGTTTAGCATGTCATACAAATGTTGATTGGATACTTAGATTCTAAACTAGGGAAATCAGAAACAAGAAATATATATATTTTTGGCAATTTTATTTTTGTAGAGCAATGACAAAAACACAGATATGCGTAGACATGTCACCGTAAGATATAAAAGAGGTATCAATACAGTTGTGATATGCATGTCAAAATACCTGCACAAATTTTACTTATAGTAAATGAAAGACATGGAGAAATAACGTTAAATATATATATATATATATATATAAAACAACATTTTAAAATATCTTTATAATATTAAATCATTTAAAAAGTTTATCCTAAAATATAAAATTGCATCTTAAAATATTACATTGAGGCAGTGGTCCTTAATGGTTCTGCTCACTGATATTGAGATATGCCATTTTGATATGTCTATTAATAATAGGGTAATAACCACACTATACAGTTCTATTTGAGTGCTTCAAATGAATCAGGTATCCTACAGTAAAAATAACACTGGAAGGCTGAACTTAATGAGATTCGTGACAGAGGATATATTGGAAGCTGCTTTGATAAAGTTCTTTTAAAAGTACGAATATATAAAACTAAATTTAGGTGGTACATCTGTTCCATATGAGAAATACAAATGACTAACTAAATGTTTTTAAAATTCTATATATATTTATTTTTATTATAATTTATATGCATTGCTAGCCACACTGGGCAAAGCATCCAAATGAATTAGTCACTGCAGATCTGAACAGAATATCTCTGGATGTGACAGTTCCTTTTTAAAGTCATGGTTAGGAAGTTGTTTTTGAGGTATACATCCCATTAAAATAATGTTTATAGTGGACCTGACATCCTCTAAACGTGTGACTCCCAATGGTAGCTCCAGGTATGTCATAGTATGAAATCTCAAATTCCTGCACTCCACAGAGGGAAATAGATGGAAGAAGGAGTTGAAGCTACCTTAGGTGCATAAATGATAATTTTTAAAAGACATTAAAATCGTGGCAGACCTGTCGTACACAGATAACAGAGGAGCAAAAGGAGAGAGACATACCACATCCCAAGGAGAACTGGACACGGTTTGCATTTCATCAGCTGCAATGGTATATACATACATTTAATCTATGCACTGTACTAGGAAACCTGTTGGAATATGTATAAATGATAAAATATACTTACCTGTAGAATACACGCTTTTTCAGCACATCCAAATGCTGCTCTATCAAAAAACACTTTAACTTAACCCCTTCAGTTACCTAAAATTAACTATAGCACTACGCCTAATTCCAAGCCAAACACACCAATCCTAATATCGTATATACAAAATAGTGAAGCAAGAATTATGATGCCCTTTTGGGATGATTCCGAATTGTGGTTTATTGTGATGTCTCTATAACCCCTCAATGGGGTTATTTTCCCCTAATACGAGATTTACAGTACAGTTATGTACATCTTTCTCTTGTGCTATCTCTCTATATATAATGTAATAAACAAATCTCCTACAATTTGACAGAACATTGCATAGCTTTTCTTTTATTCAATATAGTTTAATTATACATTATTTTTACCATGGCAAGTATACATTAACTTGTAATATAATTGTAATATAATTCAATAAATGATTGTATTGATTTAGACCAGGGATCAGGGATCAGCAACCTATGGCACACGTGATGTCAAATCACTTCCTCCTTGCACTTGACAATGGAGATCCGCATTGGAGTATGGCAGCCCACAACAGCTCCACGTGTCTCCTGCCATTGACCTGTACCCGGCCAGCCCGGTCCCACTGGACCCCAGGAAAGCCACGAAGCTGCAGAAGAATCATCCGCCTCATACAAATAATAGAAATAGCCCAGACACAAACACAGTCCACACATACTTGACACCAATGACAATCCACATGCACAACACAACCCCACCAGCAGCCTCTCACATGCAATACCACAAGCAGTCCCACACATATACATACCAAACACATAATGTGACATCATCCACAAACACAATCCCACAAGGAGTCCCTATACACAGCCCATATTTAGAGGTATCATATAAAATACCACAAACTACTCGTGAACATATACAATATAACAGCCCACATATGCACAAATACAATGTTACAAAGCAACTGCAGCACCCATAAATATCACAAGCAGAATACAGCAACATACACACCACAATTTCAAAAAAAATATGACCTATATCAGGGGAGGTTTTATGGGCACAAATAGTGGAAGTAGGTATAGCTCAGGTGCTTGCCAGTTGAAAATATATTGATACATTTTAATTATATAAATATTTAGTTGGAATCATGATAAGCGACAAATGTACCAAACTATTTTCCAATTGTCCAGGCAAATGCGGAATCAGATGGTTCTACAATTTTAACACAACTGTTTTCAAGGGGTGTTAAGACAATTTCTGGGGTATGTTTTCTTTATATACATCACAGGATCCCCAGCACTCCTAAATCAAATAATAATGCAAGCACTTTATCAACGTGGTTTTCTTATCACATGGTGTCCTCCACACTTATTTCTGCCCTATATGTTTTGTCCTGAAGTTCCATCTCAGATGCAGGTAACATCTTTCCACTATGCAGCAAAGGCATTTGCAGAAAATTCAGCGCTTGAATCTGAATCCCAATGAAACACAACTTTTATTACAGAAAAATTAAATATACACGTCCCCTTCATCATGGTGAGGGAGCAAAAAAGAAAAATAACAAAGTCCTAATGTCTCTCGAGGTCCTAATGATTTACTGTGTATGTATTTATTGCTCTGATCTGCAGATGGAATGGAAAGAACACTAATTAGAACACTAATTCTCCACCATTAGTATGTTAAGATACTGGTATATGCTGTCACAGTTGATCAGCATGACACGTAGTTATTATTAGTCTTTTTATTGTAACAAATTATTCAGAGACCCCTTTATAGTTGGTGGGTTGCTTTTTTTTTTTTGCATGCATTTTTTCATCTGCTTTCCATTTTATTAAAGATATTAGATTGAAGATATGTGGCGAATTTTAAAATACAGATGTACAAATGTATAAATATGCATATAGTGGCAGTTACCTACACACATTTAGGCATGCAACGTCTGCTCTGACACTGATATCCTGATTCCTGCCTGGCAAATCCACTAAATGGCCCCTTTCCACCTGTAAGTGGAAAACTCAACAAGTGGTGACCATGGAATTTCTAAAAATATTTTAATAACTTAGATGCAGGAATTTAGGGACAGGGTTGGGGAGACCCCTCAATTAGCGCCTGTCCGACTCCTGACTGAGGCCAGTCATACATAAATACACAGGCTTCTTGAAGAAGCATTTGCCGCAATGCTCCCTCCTTGGATCTGCCACTGCAACAAATTTGACCGATTTATGCTTTGAAAAGCTGCTTTTAACTGCAAACTAATGGATATTCAATACATTCATTTTTAAATTCACGTTGCTGTGAAGTGGTGGCAAAGTTCCAAACCTACAAACATGGAGACCATAAAACATATAAGTGTCCCCCAGATATCATGTGTTATGGCATTATGAAATGCTATGTGCGTCATTTGGGGTGAGTTACATTTTCTTGGGAACATAAGAGATCATCAAGTAGGTTTCTGTATCAATCTATGCATTTGTTGGAAATGACTTTATTGCTTCCCAATGTAGCACAGAATCTTATACGTGTCAGACATAAATACCTATCTTTATTTGGAAAGGTAAGAGAAGGAGAAACTTCTTTACCTTGTCAATCAGCTGCTGAGACCAATCTAAGGGGCAGCTGGTTTCAGTTTAGACTTAAAGAATTTTAACCATTCACAATGACCTGTCTGAAGTATTCTCTACAATTCTCAAATCAGCTTTACATAAACTGTACATTGCCAAAATTACCTTGCACCATGACAGCTGGACCACGGCAATCAGCTAGATAGTTTAGATGCTAGGCATGAAATACAATTTGGAGAAATAAGAAGTCAATAATATCAAGAGCCACAATCCCTATTGTTTGCCACAAGCAGAAATTCAAGTGACCTAGAAAATAATTTCAAGTAAACAAATGAGGGAAAGACGATGGACGCTCATAGACATTTTGTAATATACCAGCAAAACATGCCTTGACCATGTGCCTGAAGATGGGCACTGTAATGGGTGCCATTGCATATCCAGGCAGTGTTCTAGTATAATATCTATGGGGTCTTGTTGGTTGATGTCCCTCAAAGCTGGCAAACAAATTATGCCTTTGGCCTTGCACAGTGGATTTTGGAGAGCCGTTTTGTGCATGAGCTGCTTTCTGAACACACAATGACTTTTTGTTCTTAGATTAGACACTTAAATTATAGATACATAGAGATCACCCAGGGCTGCCATCGGAAATTTTGGGGCCCCTGATGCAGCCCAAGGTCTGGGCCCCTGAGTCAGCCCAAATGACCCGCCCCCCGAGTCTGCCCACATGGCCTGCCCTTGAGTCCAACCACAGGGCCTATCTTGAGTCCACCCACAAGGATGAAGTGTGTACTGAATTTGGTGTGTGTATAGTGGATGTGGTGTGTGTCGTGGATGCAGTGTTTAGACTGGATGCAGATTGCATGTTTGTGTGTATTAGATGCAGAGTGTGTTTGTGTAGTAGATAGAGTGTGTGTGTTATGGTTGCAGTGTTTATAGTGGATGCAGATTGTATGTTTGTGTGTACTAGATGCAGAGTGTTTTCGTATAGTGAATGTATTGTGTGTATAGTGGAAGCAGAGTGCCTGTTTGTGTAGTGGATGTAGTGTGCATAGTGAATGCAGAATGTATGTTTGTGTAGTGGATGTAGTGTGTATAGTGAATGCAGAATGCGTGTTTGTGTAGTGGATGTTGTGTGTGCATAGTGAATGCACAGTGGGTGTTTGTGTAGTGGATGTTTTTTGTGTATAGTGAATGCAGAGTGTGTGTTTGTGTGGTGGATGTAGTGTATGTATAGTAAAAGCAGAGTGTGTGTTTTTGTAGTGTATGTAGTGTATGTATAGAAAATGCAGAGTGTATGTTTCTGTAGTTAATGTAGTGTGTGTGTTTGTGTAGTGTATGTAGTGTATGTATAGAAAATGCAGAGTGTATGTTTCTGTAGTGAATGTAGTGTGTGTGTTTGTGTAGTGGATGTACTGTGTGTGTAGTGGATGTAGTGTGCATGTGTTGTGGATGTAGTGTTTGTGTGTATTAGATGCAGTGTGTATAGTGACTGCAGAGTGTGTATGGTGAATGCAGTTTGTGTGTTTGTGTAGTAGATGCTATGTGTGTGTTTGTGTAGTGGATGCAGTTTGTGTGGTGGATGATGTGTATGTGTGTGTGCATAGTAAATGTGTCTTTATGTTAGACAAATACTGTGGGGGGTATTTTGATGGCGGCACTGAGATCACCTTTAACAAACTGCTTGAGAAGCTTATATGATATTGTCCTCTGTTTGTTTAATTTGTTTTTGCTTACTTTGGTTGTGTCTCATATAAAAATTTTTATTAATTGTTCAAATGTGTTATTCATTTTTTCAGTTACAGATCGACAGACAGAGCTATCATTTAGGACTGAAAAAATTAGCTCCCTGTCAGCTGTTTGGCATCCAGTGTGAAGTGAAATGGGATGTTTGCATTTAATAGACAGGTGGTTAAATACAGATAGATCCTTACATTCATTCTAAAACATGCTGAAACAGAAAATCCTAAACCTATACAGGCAGGTGGAAAGGTGTCAGTGGTTTGGTGGAAAAAGACTTTCGGCAGCTGTAAGCATGTATACTGCATTGGTGCAACGCATATTGGTCTTAGGGTCCTGGATATAATTCTAATTCATTGTGTGATAGTCTTTAGAAATGTATTTATAAAAAACTAAACCATACTATTTTGGTCACAGATTGCAATTCCATAATTAAGTTTACTGGAAAATCAATGAATATCAATAAAATCTAATGTAGCATTGTATTTCCAGAGTAAAGGACAAAGCCGCTGACAGTCTCTGTACCTCAGGATACAAGTCCTCCAAATTCGGAAAAGAGAGAAACATAATTGCCATTGACAAAAAATTTTTTAATAAAAGAGGGGTGAAATTCAGCTGTTGCATTATACAATAACGCTTTAATCACTTAAAAGGTGCTTTATGGGTGGTGTGGGGGTGCGGGGAGACCATACATCGCCTGGGCTCTACTAATACAACAAATTTGTAGTGGTCAGGATCGGGACAGGGATCCAACACGCAGAGTACAAACAGTAGCCAGATACGTATACCGGACCTTAGAATGGCCGGACTAACGTAAGTAGTACAGTATAGAATGGTCAAAGACAAGCCGAGGTCGAGGGTAACAGAAGACAGGTAAGCGAGAGACAAGCCGAATCAAGGGTAACAGAGATAAGCAGAGTAAGGTAAACAAGCCGGGTCAAAACCAAAAGGGATAATAGAATACACAAGCACTGAGTGACTAGAACAAGCTAGAACCACGACAGGGCAATGAGCTAATGAAAGAAGCTCTGTTAAATACCCTGTTCAGAGCAGTAACCACGCCTCCAAGGCGTCCTGATTGGTCCTGCAGCCATTGACTGACAGGTTGTTCCGGGGGAGTGTCCTGATGACTACTTCCTGCCTAGATGCTGTAAAAGGCAGTCACTCCCTCGCCGCCGGCCTAGCATGACCGGATAGACCACGGGGAAGGGAGCCATCAGACCGTCTGGATGGAGGAACAGCTAAGTCTCTACCTCTTTCGGAGGTAGAGACCACAGGTACCCTGACAGTACCCCCCCTCTCAGATACGCCCACCGGGCGGAATGAACCGGGACGAGATGGGAAGCGAGAGTGATACGCCCTGCGGAGACGGGGAGCATGAACATCCTCCTGAGGTACCCAGATCAGATATTGTACTCTCCCCCGGGAGATTCGAGAATCAATAATAGAGTTAACCTCATACTCCTCCTGACCCTCCACCTGAACGGGGCGAGGAGGGGCTATTGTGGAGGAAAATCTGTTACATATGAGTGGTTTCAGCAATGAAACGTGAAACGAGTTCGGGATGCGTAAGGTATTAGGAAGAGCTAAACGATACGCAACTAGATTGATACGGGTCAGCACCCTGTAGGGTCCAATATAACGAGGAGCGAACTTCATGGAGGGCACTTTTAAACGGATGTTCCTCGTGCTCAGCCATACCCTATCACCTGGAACAAAGACCGGAGCCGCCCTTCTACGTTTATCAGCGTGTTTCTTGACCAACATAGAGTTGTGCACAAGGATTTGTCGAGTTTGATCCCACAACTTCCTCAAATTGGCAACATGAACATCAACCGACGGCACCCCCTGGGAAGGGGAATCCGAAGGAAGAATAGACGGATGAAAACCATAATTCATGAAGAAGGGGCTTGAATGAGTAGAATCGCAAACGAGATTGTTGTGTGCAAACTCCGCCCAAGGAATCAAACCGACCCAATCATCCTGGTGTTCAGAAACAAAGCATCGTAAATATTGTTCGATTTTCTGGTTGGTACGTTCAGCAGCTCCGTTAGACTGAGGATGATAGGTAGAAGAAAAGTTTAATTTAATACCAAGTTGAGAGCAGAAGGACCTCCAAAAGCGGGAAACAAATTGGGAGCCTCTGTCCGATACAATTTGAGAGGGTATCCCATGTAGGCGAAAAATCTCCTTAGCGAATATCTCTGCCAATTCGGGAGAAGACGGGAGTTTAGGCAGGGGAATGAAGTGTGCCATCTTAGTAAACCTGTCAACCACGGTGAGGATAACAGTCTGTCTTTTAGAGATAGGTAGATCGACAATAAAGTCCATGGCCAAACAGGACCATGGTTTTTCTGGAACCTCCAAGGGGTGCAGGAATCCACATGGAAGCGTATGGGGTTGTTTGGTTTTAGTACAAACTTCACATGCAGCGATGAACTCCTCAATATCCCTCCGTAAAGCAGGCCACCAGAAGTCCTTAGAGATCAACGCGTAAGTTTTGCGAATACCAGGATGTCCCGCCATCTTGCTATTATGTAAACACTGTAAAAGTTCCAGTTGAAGAGCAGGAGGAACGAAATGACGGCCCGCAGGAGTCTGTTTAGGTGCTAGATGTTGCAACTTAATGATCTCGGCCAGTAATGGAGAATGAATCCTGAGATTCGTATTAGCAATGATATTGCATTTCGGAACTATAGAAGAAAGAACTGGTTCAGGTACAGTAGAAGGTTCATATTGGCGAGATAATGCATCGGCTTTAGAGTTTTTAGAACCAGGTCTGTAAGTCAGTACATAATTGAAGTGAGTCAGGAATAAGGACCAACGAGCTTGTCTAGAGGATAAGCGCTTAGCCTCCCCAATATAGGACAAGTTTTTGTGGTCCGTCAAAATCGTAATAGGGTGTAGGGTCCCCTCCAACAAATGTCTCCACTCCTTTAAGGCTTTAATGACTGCTAACAGTTCCCTTTCCCCGATGTCATATCTGCTCTCAGGCCCAGAAAATTTCTTAGAGAAAAAACCACAAGGGTGTAACGGTTTATCCACCCCTAACCTTTGAGACAGAACAGCCCCAACTGCTGTCTCAGAGGCATCGACCTCGAGCAAGAAAGGCAGAGTCGTATCAGGATGGACTAGAATGGGAGCCGAGGCAAAAAGTTCCTTCAGAGTCTTGAAAGCACCAAGAGCTTCCTTAGACCAGAACTTAGTATCATCCCCTTGTTTGGTCATATTGGTAATAGGCGCAATGATAGAGGAGTATCCTTTAATGAAGCGCCTATAGTAGTTGGAAAAACCAATAAACCTTTGGATAGCCTTGAGTCCTTTGGGCAAGGGCCAGTCTAAAATAGATTGGAGTTTTACAGGATCCATTTTAAAACCCTCCCCAGAAATCACGTATCCAAGAAAGTCTACCTGAGACTGATCAAAACTGCACTTTTCCAATTTGCAATATAGACCATGTTGCAGCAGCTTGTGTAATACCTTTCTGACCTGTCTATGGTGAGTCTCAATCTCCTTAGAGTGTATTAGTATGTCGTCCAGGTAAACAATAACACAATCATGCTGAAACTCCCTAAGTACCTCATTAATCAAATCTTGAAATACTGCAGGAGCATTGCATAGTCCAAATGGCATAACAGTGTATTCGTAATGGCCATACCGGGTATTGAATGCCGTCATCCACTCGTGACCTTGCTGGATTCTCACCAAATTGTAAGCCCCTCTGAGATCTAACTTGGTGAAGATTTTGGAGCCCTTAAGACGATCAAATAACTCGGCAATCAGTGGGATAGGATAGGCATTTCTGACAGTTATTTTATTCAAGCCTCGGTAATCGATACAAGGTCTCAGCGTGCCATCCTTCTTCTTAATGAAAAAGAACCCAGCCCCGGCCGGAGAAGAAGACCTCCTGATGAATCCCTTTTCTAAATTCTCCCGAATATACTCCTCTAGAACCGAGTTTTCCTGAACAGACAAAGGATATACATGGCCCCTCGGAGGCATAGTGCCGGGTAGCAGCTTAATCTTACAGTCAAATGACCTGTGTGGAGGCAAAGAATCGGCATTCTTCTTGTCAAACACTGCCCTTAAGTCTAGGTAAAGGTCTGGTATTTGTCTTTCTGTGGACTGAGTAGGATTCTCCGGTATGTTAATATCAGCTAATGGAGAAACCTTGCACAAACACCGATCCTGGCAGCCCTGGCCCCACGAGAGTATCTCTCCTAACTCCCAATCAATAATAGGGTTATGTTTTTTCAACCATGGGTACCCCAGAACTATGGGAACGGAAGGAGACGAAATGAGCAGAAGAGATAAATTCTCCACGTGTAGGATACCAACATTTAAATCAATGGGTACGGTCTCACGAAAGATAACAGGGTCTAGTAGTGGTCTACCATCTATGGCCTCAACGGCCAAAGGTGTCTCCCTTAGCTGGGATGGAAAATTGTTCTTACTAGCAAAGGCTTGGTCGATAAAATTCTCAGCAGCACCGGAATCTATCAATGCCATAGCCCTTACTACTTCCTTCCCCCAAGTTAAGGAAACTGGTAGCAGAAGCCTGTGATCCTTATAATTAGGAGTAGAGGACAAAATAGAAACACCCAAGGCCTGTCTTCTAGAGGGACTTAGGTGCGAGCGTTTCCCGGGCGGTTAGAACAGTTCGAGAGTAAATGACCCTTGGCTCCACAATACATACACAAACCCTCTCTTCTCCTGTGCTGTCTTTCCTCCTCAGAGAGGCGGGTATACCCTATCTGCATAGGTTCAGTAAGCAAAGATATCGTGGAGTCAGGACTTGGAAAAGCAGGAGCTAACCTAAAAGAAGGTCTCTGGTTCCTCTCTCGAGTGTTCTGTCTCTCTCTTAGACGTTCATCTATACGAGAGATGAACGAAATTAAATCCACTAAATTCTCAGGGAGTTCTCTGGTAGCAACCTCATCAAGGATTACATCAGATAGGCCATTCAAAAATACATCCATATACGCCTGCTCATTCCACTTGATTTCTGCCGCCAGAGACCTGAACTCTAGTGCATAATCCACCAGTGTTCGGTTCTCCTGTCTCAGGCGCAACAGTAATCTGGCTGCATTAACCTTTCTACCTGGAGGGTCAAATGTTCTTCTAAAAGCAGCTACAAATGCGTTATAGTTATAAACTAATGGGTTATCGTTCTCCCATAGTGGGTTGGCCCATCTCAGAGCTTTCTCAATGAGTAGGGTGATAATAAATCCTACTTTTGCCCTATCTGTAGGATAAGAGCGAGGTTGCAATTCAAAGTGGATACTAATTTGGTTTAAAAAAACACGACACTTCTCAGGAGCCCCACCATAGCGTACTGGGGGGGTAATGCGAGAAGAAGCACCCACTGTGGTTACCTCTAGACCTGAACAGACAGGAGAAACAGGGGTATTACGTATCTCCTCTGGTGGGTTATTGGCACAAGCTAATAGAGCCTGTAGCGCAAGCGCCATCTGATCCATTCTGTGATCCATGGCTTCAAACCTAGGATCAGGAGCAGCCAGCTGACTGTTTGTACTTGCAGGATCCATTGGCCCTGTCGTAATGTCAGGATCGGGACAGGGATCCAACACGCAGAGTACAAACAGTAGCCAGATACGTATACCGGACCTTAGAATGGCCGGACTAACGTAAGTAGTACAGTATAGAATGGTCAAAGACAAGCCGAGGTCGAGGGTAACAGAAGACAGGTAAGCGAGAGACAAGCCGAATCAAGGGTAACAGAGATAAGCAGAGTAAGGTAAACAAGCCGGGTCAAAACCAAAAGGGATAATAGAATACACAAGCACTGAGTGACTAGAACAAGCTAGAACCACGACAGGGCAATGAGCTAATAAAAGAAGCTCTGTTAAATACCCTGTTCAGAGCAGTAACCACGCCTCCAAGGCGTCCTGATTGGTCCTGCAGCCATTGACTGACAGGTTGTTCCGGGGGAGTGTCCTGATGACTACTTCCTGCCTAGATGCTGTAAAAGGCAGTCACTCCCTCGCGGCCGGCCTAGCATGACCGGATAGACCGCGGGGAAGGGAGCCATCAGACCGTCTGGATGGAGGAACAGCTAAGTCTCTACCTCTTTCGGAGGTAGAGACCACAGGTACCCTGACAGTAGCCCCAAGTAGAAAAGCGCAGCTTAGCAGAGGGGGCCTTGACAGGTCTTGGAGGCAGGCTTAGGGGGAGCCTGATGGTGATTGGTGGGTAGGGTTTAGGAGCTGGGCTGATATAAATGTCGGCCATTTTAGAAATCCCCATTACTTATTTGACTTACCATGCTGAATTGGTGTTTGTTGCATTCATTGGGTAAGTTTGTTTTTTCTTTTTCAGGATGCCTGAGCGGTCTGTGGAGGAGCTGATTGTCAGGATCCAGGAAGCAGCATGGGACAGGTGGTCCACGTGGCTGCGGGAGCGGCTCGGAGCGGTCCTGGAGACAGAAGGTAAAGATGGCCACAGGGGCCGGCGTCCGGCGCGACAGCGGAAACCGCCGCAACGATTGAGCCCAGGTCCCATGGTTGTGGAGGGTGCCGGGACCGGGACAGGAGGCTTCGTGAGTGCTGGGACCGGCACTGGTGGCGTTGAGCAGGCCCTGCCAGCCGCTAAACATGCCCAGGGGCGGTGCTTGGGTGCAGTGGCAAGCCCATCACTGCCAGGCAGCACAACTCCGGGATGGGTGGGAGCCACGCTTGGATTGCAGGCCCCCGCAGTCGGCGGGGTAGGTCTAGAAAGTGTGCCAGGCACAGGGGACCTTGGAGACTGGGCGCCCCCTGGTGGTCGGTAGAAAGATCGGGTGGAGACAGGAGGCTGCGCAGCACAGGACCTGGCCCTTGGAGGGCCCGGCAGTGTGCAGGCAAATGGGAGTTCTCAGACGGCGGCTCCCTTAGTGGTCTTTCCTCTTCTTCCCCCCTTTCCATTAATGGTCTCTCCTCTTCCCCCACCCTTAGTGGTCTCTCCTCTCCCTCCTCCCCTAGTGGTCTCTCCTTTCCCTCCTTAGTGGTCTCTACTCCACCTCCCCTACCTCCCATAGTGGTCTCACCTCCACCCCCTCCCTCCCATAGTGGTCTCTCCTCTCCCCCCACCCTTAGTGGTCTCTCCTCCACCCCCCTCCCTCGCATAGTGGTCTCTCCACCACCACCCTTCCCTCACATAGTGTTTTCTTCACCCCCTCCCTTCATGGTGTCTCTCCCCCCTCCCTCCCTTCCTTCATGGATGGTCTCTCTCCCCCTCCCTCCCTCCCTCCCTCCATGGTCTCTCTCCCTCCCTCCCTCCCTACATGGTCTCTGCACAGAGGTCAGTACCCCGCATCGGGCTCTCGTAGAAAGGGGATTGGTGGCTCTTTAAAGAGGGGCAGTGCCAGTGGGGCGCTACCTACAAGTACAAGCATGAATGTTCCGGATGTAGTGGCACTGCACTAATGTTTCAAAAAAGAGAGGGGCGGTGCTGCGGGGGCTGCCACTGCGCTCGGGACAGCACCCGTTGCCTCGGGGGCTAACGCTGGTGAAAGTAGACACAATGCTACCGTGGCTAAGCCTCTACGCTAAATTGAGCAATGCGGAATTGTTGCGTTCAGGTTTTACACATGGTTTTGTTATACCGTTTCGGGATGGAGAGTTTGCTTCAAGCTTTTGTAACTTAAAGTCGGTGTGGGAATTGGCGGGGGAGGTTCAGGAAAAGCTTTTCCAGGAGGTTCAGATGGGTCGGATGGCAGAGCCATTTGTGAATCCCCCACTGCCCGGCCTGCGGTTGTCTCAATTAGGAGTGGTCCCTAAGAAGGAAGTGAAGAAGTAACGTCTCATCCATCATCTTTTGCACCCGAAAGGGGCTTATGTGAATCGACTCCTTGCGGGGGGAGGTGGCGGGAGTTTGTCTGTCTCGGAAAGTCACATTGAAGCAACTGCAGTCGCTGAAAGGGAAATTTAACTTTGCGTGTCGGGTGATCCCGATGGGGCAGATTTTCAGTCCCAGTCTCTCACGAGCGATGGTGGGGGTGCGGTCTCCGCATCATTTTGTTCAGATCTCTAAACCCTTCTTGGAGCACTTTAATGGGGCCGTATTCTTTCGCAGGGCAGCGGTGTCGGCAGTGGACCTAGAGCTGTACAAAGACGCCTCGGGCAGTGTAGGTTTTGTGACCTTTTCCGGGGGGCGGTGGTGTGCTGCGACTTGGCCGGCGGCCCGCTGATGCAGAACTTGGCCTTCCTGGAGCTCTTCTCTCTGTTGATGGCTCTATTTCTCTGGGGTGATCTCCTCAGGGATCGGAAGGTGGTGTTCTACACAGACAACATGTCTATGGTCAGGGGCGTATTAGCCGCGAGGCAAACAAGGCATTTGCCTTGGGCGGCATTTTCCAGGGGGCGGCAAAAAAAGCCGCCCCCAAATGCCCAAGGCAAATGTCTTGTTAGCCTTGTGGCTAACAGACATGCCGGCGGGCTGCTGGGCGATCGGGCGGCCGGCCGGCGAGGGAGCACTTCCCCTGAGCTGTCTGCTCAGCTCCCTCGCCAGCCGCAGAGTGAGGCTGGGAGGCGGAGCCGGAATATGACGTCATATTCCGGCTCCCAGCCTCACTCTGAGGCGCGCGAGGGAGCTGAGCAGACAGCTCAGGGGAAGTGCTCCCTCGCCAGCCGGCCGCCCGCCATGCAGTGCCGCCCGATCGCCCAGCAGCCACTGGACCACCAGGGACGAAGAGACACCCCCCTCCCCAGCATTCCCAAAGGTAAGGAGGCTGGGGGGGGGGTTAATAAAAAAAAAAAAAAAAAACGTGTTAAAAATAAATATAAAAAAAATGTGTTAAAAATAAATTTAAAAAAAAAATGTGTTAAAAATAAATTAAAAAAAAAATGTGTTAAAAATAAATAAAACAAAAGTGTTAAAAAAAATAAAAAAAAATGTGTTAAAAATAAATTTAAAAAAAATGTGTTAATGTGGGTGGGTGAGTGTGTGTCTGTGTCTGTTAGTGTGTGTGTCTGTGTCTGTTAGTGTGTGTGTCTGTTAGTGTGTGTGTGTGTCTGTTAGTGTGTATGTTAGTGAGTGTGTGTGTCTGTTAGTGTGTGTGTCTGTTAGTGTTTGTGTCTGTGTCTGTTAGTGTGTGTGTCTGTGTCTGACTGTGTGTGTATGTTAGTGAGTGTGTATGTTAGTGAGTGTGTGTGTCTGCTAGTGAGTGAGTGTGTGTCTGTTAGTGAGTGTGTTTGTCTGTTACTGAGTGTGAGTGTGTCTGTTAGTGTGTGTGTGTGTTTCTGTTAGCTAGTGTATGCGTATCTGTCAGTGAATGTGTGCGTGTGTATTTAGTGTATTTAGTATGGGGGAAAGGTTGGGTGGGGGTGGCGCGGGAGGAGGGGGGGCGCGGGGGGAGGGGGGGCGCCTGAGTTTTGTCCTGCCTAGGGCAGCACAAAACCAGGATACACCACTGTCTATGGTGCATGTGGTTAATAATCTATCGGCTTCTTCGGCCCCAGTGGTGCGCCTCTTGCGTCGTTTTGTGTTGCTCTGTATGTCGTTTAACTTGGTGTTCTCTGCGCGTCATGTGCCAGGTTATTTGAATGTGGTGGCTGATGCTCTGTCTTGTTGGCAGTGGTCCCGATTTTGGAAGGAGGCACCGGAGATGATGGCAGACGGTCAGGAATGCCTCAGGGAGATGTGGAGTCTCGGAACGGCTTGTTTGGGAGACTCGTGAGGTCATCACTGGCCCCCGGTACATGGGCGGCCTACTGTAAGGTTTTGGATGCTTGGGAGCAGTATATTGCAGGGTTGGACAGGGAGGTGGAACGGGGTTCCAGGTTGGACGCGCTGCTCTGGTATATCTTCCGACTCTTGGCAAAGGGTTCGTCCCCTGCTGTCGTGGATTGGCACATGTCGTTTTGGTTTAAGTTTCGGGGGGTGGGAGTCCCTGACACGCGGAGGCCGGTTTTCGTTCGACTTACTTGAGGGCTTGGTGCATGGTCTTCCGGGGCTTTGCTTTAGCGGGTATGAGGCGGGTTTGTTTGAAGCGGTGTTCCTCTTGGCTTTCTTCGGGTTGGCAGCTCCTTGAGAAGGCATGTCAGGCTTATACATATAGGGCTGACATCAGATATCATTGGTCCCCTTACAATACCATATTGTGGGATCTCTCTGGCACAGGTTACCAGATTCCCAGATGCTAACTCGTAGATACATACACATTCCCAGACATATTCACACACAGATAATAAAAAAATGTATAAAAGTATAAAAGGCAATTCAGGAACATTTGTTAAAAAATTTGTAAATATTGAATAAACTGCTATACACTCTCCAAAGTTATCAAAACACCATAAATAAACCATCCAATAAAATAGTGTAGCGCTTATACCTACTATCTGGAGCAACTTGTTGAGAGCTGATTTCTTTACCTACGTCTGGAGTACTCAGCCTGGAGTTGGAGTGCACCCCCAGAGTTTAAGGGAGGAGCCCCCCATTAAGAGCTGCACTAAACTTAAAGGGATACTCCAAGCACCCAGACCACTTCTGCCCATTGGAGTGGTCTGGGTGCCAACTCCCACTACTCTTAACCCTGAAAGTGTAATTATTGCAGTTTTCATAAACTGCAATATTTACCTTGCAGGGTTAAGTCCTCCTCAAGTGGCTGTCTATCAGACAGCCACTAGAGGGATTTCTGTGTTCTTAGAACACGAAAAGTGTTTTAAGCAACGCTGGACGTCCTCACGCTATGTATGGACCTCCAGCGTCGCCGAAATCCCCATAGGAAAGCATTGAATAATGCTTTCCTATGGGGAGGTCTAATGCGCGTGTGCGGCCATTGCCACGCATGCTCATTAGGTCTCCCCTGCCGGCTGACGTCGGTGGGGAGGAGAGTAGGCGGAGGGACATTGGCGCTGGACTCCGGTAAGTCACTGAAGGGGTTTTAACCCCTTCAGCTGCTTGGGATGGGGGGTGGGAGGGAGAGGGGCACTAGGGTCCTGCAGTGCCAGGAAAACTAATATGTTTTCCTGGCACTGGAGAATCCCTTTAAAGAGAGACAAAATTTCTGCTCCTGAACATGTGAGTGGTCCTAAATTTCCCTTTTTATTATTATTATTATTATTATTATTGTGTCTATAGAAATACTATGCTATACATTGCTCATTTCCACTTTTTATCTCCAAGGTATACAAGCTGTTACCAAGAGGGTGTAGATTCTTCCTTAAGACTCAAAACACTGTATTAGAGCCAAAAAAAGAGGCTCTAGTCCTTGTGAGTGAGCATTCATAAGAGATTTAAGAGATTTTCTTTGATGTGTCATAACTGTCATTTATTAAGCACTTTTACACAAAATCTATTATTCTGGATGCACCAGAAAGTACTTTTGGATTTGGCTTTAAATATTTTTATTTTGAAGCCCTACACTATATGCACACACAGAAGTTCACACAAACTCAGTGTCCCATTTTTAAGAGGGACAGTCCCTATTTTCGGCCTAAATTCCTCTGTCCCTCATTTCTCTCCTAATCTCCCTATTTTCTAAGAACTCGGTATTGTTGGTGTGTCTGAATGTATAACAGAGCTCCACAGCAATAATACTCACTGTACATTCAATGTGTTTAGAAATCAATCTGTGTAAATACGGTAAGATGTGTTGCTATAGTTATAAATTACATTTCAATTACTTATTGATAAGTCATCTAAAATTTCTCAGAACAGCCCCTGGCAACATCCCCACTCACAACCCTAAAATTAAAGTATTCCTCACAGATACACATTCTCAGTTACCCATACACATTCCTATATGAGAGAGTAACTCAGCATTAGCCATATCAATCAATATCAATGGTCAGCTTACATTATCAGCCTGTCACGGATGTCCATCACAGCTGGGTCTAATGTAGAATCATAAGCCCAAGCAACAAGGTATTTGCTCTGGGCACCCGAGGAACTTCATTCAGTTATAAACAGTTTGGGACTCTAGGGGTCCCAAAGGCACCATAGCCATTTCAATGAGACACAGTGGTAATGTTGCCTAAACTTAAGTCAGATACAAAAAGTGGATGTTATGCCCCGCTAGTTACCCCCCTGGCTTCACAGTCCTCCAAAAATCAGTTTTATCTATATAAGGTGCACAGTACAAAGCGGGAAACCACCAGTACTCTATACAGAATTGAGGTAAACAAAGCAAAAAAAAAAAAAAAAAACAATAGATTAAATGCCACTAATAAAGTGCCATGATTATTGAGGTAACAGGGTATGTCCCCGGTGAGACCTAACATCTTACAATAAACATGGCGCTTTTTTTAGTGTTGCTGGTTATTTTTTCTTTTTTTTGGGGGGGGGGGGGGGGGAGGAGGAGGGCTTTCTTCATGTTGCCTAGTGTGTCTCACTGCTAATGTTCTACAAGCCTTCCCTTTCTGCCCCTCATTTGTTTTCTGTTTTTTTGTATTTTATTCAAAAGTACTGCTGTACAACAACAGAAAACTGTCAATTGATGTAGAAATCCCAGAAACCTTTGCTGCGCCTGTAATCCATTCCTTATCTGAAAAGCTAACTAGTGATATAGAACGTATAATTGCACACTATGGATAGAGTCTTGCAGGGAATGCAAGAATTTCAAATATGAGTTGTTGATTTTTTCGGGGTGGGTTGGGGGGATTTTGTTATTATTAATAAATTGTTTTGCATATATTTTTAATACACTCAGTATATAATGTATGAAAAAAACAACGTTCATATACAAGTAAGAGTTCCCTCCAAATGGCACCTATAGGTCAGTACAAAATAAATATAAATTTAGACTAAGTTTGATTACTTTAATGTCTTGCCTCTTCATTGTATAGCACACAGGAAAAGCCTGACATTTTGTCAATAATAATAATTAGAACAACAGTAACCAATAATATGGAAATCTTGTATTAAATCGGCATTGTAGGAGTTTTCTCCAACTCTAAGTCACCAAAAGACACAATTTAGTTATCGGACCACTATTAATAAAGAAATAAATATATATTAATACTTTCAAAAATGCAAAAAAGGTCCAAAAGCACAGAAAAATACTGCCCTCTACAGTTAGAATATGAGTACTGGGTAGGAGAGTTTCTGCATTAGACTGATTGTGTTTGCTCATATTCTAAGTAAATCACTAAAAGTTGCATTAACATTTTTCTGCAACAAAGTGAATATAGTTAATCCCACGAGGGAGGGGACCAGAGTAAATTGTATTCCTAACACTATAGATTTCCTTTAACATTTAAACTCAATAGACTTTGTTTCATTGTTTCTTATTATATTTACTTCTAGATACACACCTACATTTTACACATGAACAAAATTACTTAAATGGACACTTGGGACCTCTAAAACTGAAATGCTTTATGTGTAAGCAGTGTGTCTTATGTATTTATTTTGTTTACAAAAAAAAGTGCAGATTTCAATAGAAATTGGGACTTTGATAAATGAACTTTGTTACACCAGCCTAGCTGTCAATCAGACAAGCAGTCCTGTTACTTCCTGGTTTGGTTAGCTCAGTGGAGCTATACTCATTAGACAGCAATTGCCCAGAGCACCTGTCTTGCAAAATCATATCATTGAGCTGCATTAGAGAGTCTGTGAATGGACAGACACAGAAAGTCTGGAGTGGGTTTAAAAGGGAGGGCTTGCAAAGACAGCAGACAAGAAATCTGCAGCTTTTTAAAAAACTGTTTTCATATATGTCCCAATGACAAAAAAAAGGCATAATTAAATGCATGCATGTATTAGTTGGGGTATGTCTACTAAACAGTGATTTATTTTTATTTGCAAAGTGGAGTGTTTCTTAACCCCTTAAGGACGGCGGGCGTTCTATGCCATCCTTTTTGGGTGGTACTAAATGCTGGCGTCCCTTTGAACGTCCCCGCCGTCCTTTGTACTTCGATGGCGGTCGGGATCCTGGGAGCTCAGGCAGACCCCCTCTGCCCGATCCGCCCCCCCCGGCCATGTGATTGCGGGGTCCTTGCGATCACATGGCCGGAATAGCCGGCTTATGCAGTGCCTGCAGGGCACTCAGGAGCTCTCAGGCAGTCCCCCTAATGCCTGCTAAAATTAGTGTTCAATTTAGTTTTTTGCATTTTTCACACACAAACAAATATGATTGCTAACTTTGGACAGTATTTCTGACTAAGTGGCTATTAAAAAAAGACTGTACATACCCCATTTGTAACACCTTGGGATGTCTACTTTGGAAAATGGTATGTCATCATGGGGGTAATTTTCATTCCTGGGCTACTATTTGGTCTCAAAGGCAACATAACCAGTCTGGCAAATTTCAATCTGTATAAACGTAAAAATTTTATGTGCTATGTTGGACCGTGTAACTTTCCAAAACACCATAAAAACTGTACATTGGGGGTACTGTTTTACTCGTGAGACATCGCTGAATAAAAAGATGTGTACTTTATTGCAGTAACAGCTAACAGTATTGTGACATTCACAGTTAAAATGCCATGCAGACGTAAAAAAAAAAATAACAAAATGTCTTATTTTCTCACATTTTTAAAAATATTTTATTCATATTAAATTATGCTTAATATACAATATTGATGTGACATGAAAGCCCTGTTTCTCCTGAACAAAATGATATATGATACGTGTGGGTACACATAATATGAAAGAGGTGAATTACGCCTGAACAGACATATAGCGCAAATTCCAGGTTTTGTTTACGTTTTGATTTGATCACAACTTGTACAATTGGCTCAGTCCTTAACCCCTTCAGGACCGGCCTGTTTTTGCGATGTTTGTATGTTAAGGACCAGAGCAGTTTTAACACTTTTGTGGTGTTTGTGTTTAGCTGTAATTTTCCGCTCTCTCATTTACGGTTCCCATACAAGTTATATATTGTTTTTTTCAGGACAAAAGGGGCTTTCTTTACATACCATTATTTGTATTATGTCCAATATTGTATTTAAAAAAAATAATAAAATATGGTGAAAAATTAAAAAAAAAAAAAAAACATGTTTTTGGACTTTTACTTGAAAAATCTTTTGCTTATCTACAAAAGCTAATGAAAAAAACTGCTAAATAGATTCAAAATTTTGTCCCGAGTTTAAAAACACCCAGTGTTTACATGCTTTATTGCTTTTTTTTGCAAGTTATAGGCCTATAAATACAAGTAGGAAATTGCTGTTTCAATATATATATATTTTAAATGTATCAATAGTGACCTTGTAACACCGTTATCTGTCATAAATCCCCGAAACACACCTAACATGTACATATTTTTTTAAAGTAGACAACCCAGGGTATTCAAAATTTGGTATGTCCAGTTTTTTTTAGTAGCCACTTAGTCACAAACACTGGCCAAAGTTAGCATTAATATTTGTTTGTGTGTTAAAAATGCAAGAAACGCTAACTTTGGCCGGTGTTTGTGACTAAGTGGCTACTAAAAAAGGCTGAACATACCCCATTTGCAATACCTTGGGTTGTCTTCTTTTGCAAATGGTATGCCATCATGGGGCTAATTCTCATTCCTTGGCTACCATACGCTCTCAAAGGCAACCTAACCAATCCGACAAATTTCAATAAAAAAAAAAGTAAAATCAAGCCTTATATTTGACCCTGTAACTTTCACAAACACTATAAAACCTCTACATGTGGGGTACTGTTATACTCAGGAGACTTCGCTGAACACAAATATTAGTGTATCAGAACAGTAAAATGTATCACAGCAATAATATCCTCAGTGAAAGTGCTGTTTGTGTGTGAAAAATGCAAAAAACTTCACTTTCACTGACAATATCATCGCTGTGATATGTTTTACTGTTTTGAAACACTAATATTTGTGTTCAGCGAAGTCTCCCGAGTAAAACAGTACCCCCATGTACAGGTTTTAGGGTGTCATAGAAAGTTACAGGGTTAAACACAGTGCTAGCAAATTTAATTATCTGGACTTTCGGCCTGGGTTGGCAGGCAGGTCCCTCAAATTGCAATCATTAAAATTACTTAATTAGGTAAAAATATTACATAAATACACATGTAGAATTTTAATATATATACATATTTATATATTTGACGTCTACGTGTATATTTATGAAATTATTTATGTAATTATGTATATGGACATATGTATATTTCGTATTGTTTTTATTTATTTATTTATACATAGATATATATCATTACATTCTAAGTATATTTTGATATAAATATATATATATATATATATATATCAAAATACTGTTAGAATAAAATTGCATATATAAATATTTTTTTATAATTATTAAAAATTATTTTTATTTTTTGTTATTTATTTTTATTAACATATTATTTGTATTTTATAATAATATATATATACCATATATATAGCAATTATATATATTGTATATATTCGTGTGTAATTTAAATATAAGTGTATTTTTATATTAATATACGTATATATAAATATAAAAATACACT
This sequence comes from Pelobates fuscus, assembly GCF_036172605.1. Classification (NCBI taxonomy): domain Eukaryota; kingdom Metazoa; phylum Chordata; class Amphibia; order Anura; family Pelobatidae; genus Pelobates; species Pelobates fuscus. The sequence goes on along the minus strand of NC_086319.1, from coordinate 259,804,825 downwards.
TAATATGACATTATATATATGATACATATACATATATTATATATAGATATAATACATGTATATATATCATATATATATATACACATATTATTATTTTTTTTTACACTGATTTTACACTGTTTTTTTTAACTTTATTTTTTTGATTTTTCACTTGCAGGGAGACTGCCTGTCAGCACAGACAGTCCTCCTGCAGGCAGATACACAGACACCTATTGCGGTCATGTGATCGAGTGATCACATGGCCGTGGGGTCCTGATCTGCCGAGGGGGGACTGCCCGGGCAGACAGGCCACCCCCCTGGACCGGGTGGAGCACTGATCGCCGCCGTGGGACCGACGGCGATCAGGTAAGTAGCCCCAGACCGTTATGACGGTTCAGGACCGTCAGCGGTCCAAACGCACGTTTTACCGCTGACGGTCCTGAACCGTCAGCGGTCCTGAAAGGGTTAAGGGGTTAAATATATAGTAAATATATTGCTGCAGAGAAAATTTTGCAACAAGTTTTTAACATGACATTAACTGAAATATAAGTTACAGATGCATTTTTGATACATAATTAATCTGAAAAAAGTATGAATATTTATAACATGGGTTTTTCAAAAATCTAAGCAACAGACTACTTTATAAATAAAGAATGTTACTTTTTCTATTTAATGTAAATGACTGTTTTTCATTTATACAAGAGCTTTCTACCGATGGAAAAGACATAATATTATGACCAAGTTTCCTTTCTTGTATCATGAATTAAAAGAAAATTAAACTTTAAAGGATCACTATAGGGTCAGGAACACAAACATGTATTCCAGAGCCTATAGTGTTAAAACCACCATCTAGCCCCCCTGGACCCCTCATGCCTCCATAAATATAGTAAAAAGCTTACTGTATTCAAGCCTGAAGCTGTAACTCTGCATGCTGTTAGACTCAGAAAAACAAACAGTCTGCTGACATCATCAGAAGTGGTAGCCTGATCCAATCACAATGCTTCCCCATAGGATTGGCTGAGACCAGGGCCAGACTGGGGAAAACATTTGGCCCGGGCATTTTTTATTCACAGCGGCCCACTGAAAGGGGGGTGGGGCCAGATAGGGTGTGTTTTGTCATCCCTAATGACAAGCACGCCCCATCTCAAAGTGAGCATGTTGGTTCAATGCTCTTCCAGGGCATGAGGAAAGGGCCCTGTATTTTTTCTGCATAGCGCAAGCAAATTTAATGACATGCTCGCGTTGTGTTTGCTTGAAACTTGTCTCAGGGGATTCTATAAGTGGTATACTCACTGTATCCCATTTATGGAGACACTATGTGCTTGCTTACATGGAATCTAGTGTGTGTGTGAGTGGTGCAGCATGTTTGGGGACTGCTGTGTGTATGTGTGAGGTGTGCAGTGTGTGTGTGAAGGGTGTAGTGTGTATGTGTGAGGGGTGTAGTGTGTATTTGTGAGGAGTATAGTGTGTGTGTGTGAGGGTGCTGTGTGTGTGGTGGAGTGCAGTATGTGTGTGGGAGGGTGCTGTGTGTGAGGTGTGTAGTGTGTGGGTGCTGTGTGTGTTAGGATGCTATGTGAGGGTGATGTGTGTGTGTTAGGGTTCTGTGTGTATGTTAGGATGCTGTGTAAGGGTGATGTGTGTGTGTGTGTGTGGGTGCTGTATGTGTTAGGATGCTGTGTGAGGGTGCTGTGTGTGTGTTAGGGTGCTGTGTGTTAGGGTGCAATGTGTGTGTGTTAGGGTGCTGTGTGTTAGGGTGCAATGTGTGTGTGTTAGGGTGCTGTGTGAGGGTGGTGTGTGTGTGTGTGTGTTAGGGTGCTGCGTGTGGGTGATGTGTGTGTTAGGGTGTTGTGTGAGGGTTAGACATGTGCAATTCGTTTCGGTCCGAATGAAAATTTGGCCGAATTTCGGGAAATTCGGACATTCGGGTGCTTCCGAATGTCCGAATATCTGAATTGCCAAAGTGCCGAATTGTCGAAGTCCCGAAGTGCCGAAGTTACAGAATTTTAGAAGTGTAGTAGTGCCGAAGTGCCGAAGTGCCGAATTGCTGAAGTGCCGAAGTTCCGAAGTTCCGAAGTTGCCGAAGTTCCGTGGTGTCAAAGTGCCTAAGTTCCGAAGCACAGTATTGCTAATTATAGCACAGTATTACTAATATACTTACCCAGTGAAAGAAGAATAATGTTACATTGTATACAATTTTAAATAAAAAGTATACAAACATAGCCAGGATTCAGCTGTAAGAATTTGCAACACTTACAACAATCAAGTAACACACATTCATATAAAATGTAAGTTACTTGGCCAGTCAATGTAATGACAGGAATGAATAAGTAGATAACTTAATAATTCCCACGGTATTAGGGAGCTAGCTACTAAAAGGCTGAAAGACCTGAATTGGTCTTTCAGCCAAATTTACTAATACTAAGCAAAGATTACTTAGTATTAGTAAATTATGCCCCTACTCGCTATATCGCGAGTAGGGGCATGTCTATTAAACAGTGAGCAGCCTGTGCGAGTGGGGGCTTTTAAACTAAAGGGGGGACCTATTTCCCCCCCCAGCCCCCACCCCTGAGCAGTGGGTGGGGGCCCCCAAAATAAAAAAGAGGGGAGGACCTATTGTCCTCACCACTGGCCCCCACCCCCGAGCGGCGGGTGGGGGCCCTAAAGTAAAATAATGGGGGAGGACCTATTGCCCCCCCACCCCTGGCCCCCACCTTTGAGAGGCGGGTGGGCCCTAAAGTGAAAAAAGTGGGCCCTAAAGGACCCTAAAGTGAAAAAAGCGGTGGGTGGGTGGGGGCCCTAAATAAGAATAAGAGGGGGGACCTAATGTCCTCCCCGTGGCCCCCACCCCTGAGCGGTGGGTGGGGGCTCTAAACAAGAATAAGGGGGGGACCCAATGTCCTCCCCCCTGGCCCCCACCCCTGAGTGGTGGGTGGGGGCCCTAAACAAAAATAAGGGGAACCTAATGTCCTCCCCCTGGCCCCCATCCCTGAGCCGTGGGTGGGGGCCCTAAACTAGAATAAGGGGGGGGACCTAATGCCCTCCCCCCTGGCCCCCACCCAGGAGTTCCAAAGTTCCGAAGTTCTGAAGTGCCGAAGTTCCGAAGTGTCGAAGTGCCGAAGTTGCGGAAGTCCCGAAGTGCCGAATTGCCGAATTGCCGAATGCCGAGCCAAATATTTTCCCCATGCACATGCCTAGTGAGGGTGCTGTGTGTGTTTCTAAGGATTGTGTGTTGGGAGGAGGCAGGTAAATGCCAATATTGATGTCTTTTTTTTTTATAATAAAAAACAAACAAACCACAAAACAGACATTATGCTGACATCCATCCATGGTGGTCCTTGTGGTAAGTGAACTCTAGCCTGTGAGAAACCCGGTGGAGCTGCACGTAAGAGCTCCTCCAGGTTCCTCTCCTGGCTGGCTCTTTCCCTCCCTCTCTCCCCCGCCGGCCGCGTTTGACTGCATGTGGGCCGGTGAGGGAGATCTTTGATCTCCCCACCGGCCCTTCATTGAACACAGCAGCGGCTCTGCATGGACCGGCCGGGGAGATCCGTGGCATTTGCCTGGTTTGCCCGCTGGCCAGTCCGGGCCTGGCTGAGGCTGACAAGGAGGCAGATCAGGGGCAGAGCCAGCATGATTCAAACACAGCCCTGGCCAATCAGCATCTCCTCATAGAGATGAATTGAATCAATGAATCTCTCTGAGGAAAGTTTAGTATCTGCATGCAGAGGGAGGAGACACTGAATGTTTGGATGCATTTTAGGCAGCCATGACTCAGGAAGGATCTCTAACGGCCATCTGAGGAGTGGCCAGTGAAGTTATCACTAGGCTGTAATGTAAACACTGCATTTTCTCTGAAAAGACAGTGTTTACAGCAAAAAGCCTGAAGGTAATGATTATACTCACCAGAACAAATTCAAAAAGCTGTAGTTGTTCTGGTGACTATAGTGTTCCTTTAAAATATAAACAAATGTACAAAAATATAAAAAAAAAATCCTATTTATGGATTCTCATAGTTACATAGCTGAAAAGAGACTTGTGTCCATAAAGTTCAGCCTTCCTCACATTTGTTTTTTGCTGTTGATCCAAAAGAAGGCTAAACAACCCAGTGTGAAGCACTTGCAAAAAACTAGGAAACACATTCCTTCTTGACCCCAGAATGGCAGTTCGATTTATCCTTGGAACAAGCAGTTATTACCCTACATTGAAAGATTATATCCTTGAATATTCTGTTTTTGCAAGTATGCATCTAGTTGCTTTTTTAAACATCTGTATGGATTCTGATAAAACCACTTCTTCAGGCAGAGAATTCCACATCCTAATTGTTCTTACAGTAAAAAAATCCTTTCCTTTGCCTTAGACAAAATCTTCTTTCTTCCAGTCTAAACGCATGACCTCGTGTCCTATGTAAAAAAAAATGTATCTTGCATGTTTTATTTTTGCTGCAAAATAATTATCTGCATTGTGATAAATCATAATAGGCAGCCTTTGCTACTTACATTATAATTTATATTGCAGTTTGAATTTTTTGCTTTAATTGCATATTTAGTAAGCTGTTCCCATGGTTGATATTCAGACCATTGTATGTAGTTTATAAAATACACAATGGTCCAGACACTCAAGGTATAACCAAAAACAGGCTTATTGAAGCAAAGTACAAGCAACGTTTCGACCCCACAGGGTTTTTTTCAGGTCTCATGAGATCCTGATACTTTTTTTATATTGTGATTTCAGGTTGTTTTTTTTGAGAAGGGGGCATACATAGTAATATTCATCTTTTATTTACAGAGTAATTTCATTGTTCAATCTATTGTCTAACTAGGTGTCAGTGTGGGTAACTAAGGGTTTACCTGGGCACAGCAGGCACCCAGCCTCTAAAACCAAAATAGCTCAGTGAGAGGAATTTTCCAGATAAAGCTATCTATTTTGGTCTGAATCCTATAATTTCGTTTTCAAAAGTGTTCAATTCCGAGTTCGGTGAATAATCACAATCAAACAAAATCACTAGAAGCTGGCTTGCCCTTAACATAGATGGCAACTGCCCTCCCGACGCGCCTCAATGACGCAGCCCCTGGGACTCCGCCCCATCTAGCCGCGCCCCCCCATTAAAGTGCACGTGGTTTGTGTATCAAACATGGCGTCGGTGGCGGAGAAGGAGGGTGGGGAGGCGGGAGGAGGATCTGTGGGCAGCCCGGCTGGGGGAGGAGATAACCGGAGCAGGTAAGCAGAGGGCGTGTTCCTGGAGTTAATTGGGGGCGGGGATGAATTAATTTATTACATGAATGAAGGGCTTTATTGCTCACCCTTCCTCCCACCCCATTGGTGGAGACGGAATCGAATCCATTGGGGTGCGCTGGGATGGGCACAGGGAGTGGGGTTTGTTTACCTAGCTGGTGATGCATGATACCACTATGTTGTGGCAGCTGGGGTGTCAGGATATGGCACTCTAAGGGACAGGTTATGGTAGTTGTATGAGTTTAACACTCAGGTATTCAGGATATGAGTGCATAGGGTTAAACAGTGTTAATGTCATGTTACTTGTTTGCATATATTCATTTGGGACATAGAAATAACTTCGTTGAACATTGTTGGAGTACCTGAATCCTGCATTGTGAAACAGGTTAATGAGTGGTTATAACTTGTATCTGATATTGAAATGACTTATTTTTTTACAGTCCTGTTTGAATGGACTGAGTTTCTATTATTAGTGTAACCAAACAATAGGTTTAGTTAAAGTGAGGTGTATATTTTTCTGCTTGGTGACTATTTAGTTTTGTTATATTGATTATTTAAAAAGCAAAGGTGAAACCAGTCTAGTACACCTTCTTGTAGACTCGTGCTCTCTAAATGGCAATTTGTGGTTAATTGAAACCTGACTTTCCTCCTACTGGGTAAGATAGGAGACTCCTCCCCCTGTTTATTACATACTAGAATTTAAGTCTGTTCTCACATCCAAAATAATTTTTTGCTTCTTGTATGTTTATGCCAATATTTCCCATGTAATTAATAAAACATAGTAGATACCCCTACTTATGAATGCATCCACGTAAAATATATGCATTTGTGTGTGTGTGTCCACTGTTTTTAGTGGATCTTTGGAACCCAGTTCTATATCAGCCTTGTTCATTAAATGTTCACATCTGTATCATAAAGCAACCAGTTTGCCAAAGAAGACTTGTGAACAACAGCTGGGAAAAAAAGATGCTGAAATCCACGCTTGTGCGACTGCACTCGAAAGGCAGGAAGGGTAAACGTAAAAAAAGGTAGTCACATAGTGTGATATCTTGATCTGTTTTCTTCCCTTACTGAGCACATGCATTGTGCCATTATATATGTCTGCAAAAGTCAAGTCACTGTAAAATTGGGGTACTAGAATACAGCATATGGCAATCTTCAATGGGAACTTAATTATTTCACTTGGGGAGCTTGACTGACCTGCGCTGGACTCTTTATATCGCTATTAAAAAAAAAAAAAAAAAAAGCTCAAAATTTTACATTCCTATATCACGATAAACTCAAGTTTGGTCTATATTGTAAATTAATATTACTAAGTTTGTATCTTGAGAGCCAATAACTACAAAATATAGGAGTGAAGAAATGAGATTAAATTAATACTGTATACTTAGGATTTTAATGTGGCTCCCTGTGATCTGCTCTAATACAGTAGTATGATGCAGTGATTTGTTTTTTAAAAACTGGCCTTTTCATTTGAAACATTGAATCAGATTGCCCTGTGTTTCTGATCTGACCATACCAGCGGGCTCTGTTAAATTATATGGGTGTTTGGATTATACTTTCCTAGCCGTGTAGTAGAAATGTTCTCAAATGCCTTTCTAATCCAGAATGATTACTTTTCTCTTTATTTAAAGGGCTATTCCAGGCACCCACATGTTTGTTCCAATCCATAGTTAATCTGGGTATTCCTTTTTAATTTTTGTTTTGCACTAAATGGCAACCTTTTCTACCCCTCTAACTTAAGTTATTTCTATTTTGTTACAAATATGCTGTTGTATGTTATGTCATGGCTTGGTTTTCTGTCTGCTTTTAAGAAAAGAGGCATCTGCATTGCTACTCCCAGAATCCCTTGCTGTGCCCATAAAGCTAGGATTAACTCAGCAGTGCTATAGACCGTTAAAGGAGAACTGACACTTCTCTGGAAATTAAACCATTGAATGAAACCTTGAAACCTGTGACTGACTCCAAGATTTACTCAAAGTACCATGACCACTTAAGCGTTTTCAAGTGGGCATGCTTCTTAAGGTGGTGCATTAGTTTGAAATACTGCACATAAAGATATAGCACCTTGCTGCCGGAAGTGTAATTAAACCTTCAGCAGCGTCACTAGCCAGCCCGGATAAAGAATTCCAATCTGGCTGTGAATTGTGTGTCTATTGCTAGCATGCATATATCCTTCCAAGTCCGGCCCTCAGTCTGCACTCTGGGAAATCCCCATCTCCTTGAGTAGGCATTTTGGGTAATGTCACTGAAGGATGATTAGACTGCAAGATAATGTGGCCTTGGTGTAGGATCTTTCTCTTTTCCTTTATTTTATATTTTTTTGGCAGCACCATGCTAAAAAGGCGTACTACAGCCAAAAACAGTAATTTGTTTTTCTTCCTGAAAAACAAACCATTTATTTTTAATGCTTTTGCCTATATTTTAACCCATCCTATTTCATTATTTTCAATTTCACAATCGTCCATATATGGTAAATTTTACCCACTTTGTTATAGATCTAGAAAATAAAGGGTTTTAACCTTCATGGGTAACTTATTTTGCTGTGACAAACAACACCCTTTAACACGTTTCTAGCTGTAAGTGATTCACTTTCGCCACTCATAATTATTATTATTTATTTTTAAAATGTAATACTATATGAACTATTGCCTTTATATGATGTTTATGCTGGAATTGGTAAAACTGCAGTCTGCTCTCTGAAATGGCATTTTGTGCTAAATGGTTGTCATTTCTTTCAGTGACTCCATCCCAGCGAATACAGCATCTGGTGTGGATCCAGAGTCCTCCAATGAAAAACATGGCTTGGTATGTAATTGTTTTTCTATACATATTCTGTGTCTGTATTCTGCTTATTATGCTTGGGAGTGTGCTTTAGCCATATACCCTCTAATCAGCTATTTCTTATTTTATATGCTGCTTCCAGTTCTACTTGTTAATCCGTAATACTAATATTCTTAAAGAAGGCTGTCAAGCTATGGCCCTTTTTCAAGCTATCTTAGTGGACATGGTTAGATCAGTTGGACATCCCAGAGTTGAAGCTACACTTCAAGCACTATTTTCAAAAAGCCCCCTTGTCTTCCATTCTTTGAATTATAGCTATGTTTCCACCTAACCACACACTGTGAACTTATTTTGACTTTGCCATGATGGTTTGTCTTGTTATCTAGAGTCCAGTGGGCGCCGCTTCTTGCCTCAATGAGAGCCGGAAGCTCTCTGCACTGCAGAGCTTAGCTCAAAGGGGCTAACTGAAGTTACTAGCCATGGTTTCTGTCCCTTCAGGACTTTTAAGGGAAGAGGCAGGGAGAACAAGTCCTGGTAGACATCAATTATGTCAAACCATTACTAAATGGTTTGACTTCTTAAATTGGGGGGCACCAGGGCACTGTCTGCTTATGTGGTAATGCCCATACGAGAAGGGGAATGCAAATGCTTACCTAATCCCATTAGTATCACCATCTCAACCCCTTAAGGACACAACTTCTGGAATAAAAGGGAATCATGACAGAATATTTCCGCCATGTGTCCTTAAGGGGTTAACATTTTGTCTGGTATTCAGCTCTTGGTGACTTAATCTGCCAGAGTCTGTGGAATATCCCATGGGCTCCTATATAGAGTATTTTGTGCATGCACAATGAGCTGCCATAGCACCCTAGCAGATTCCTATCACAGGCCACGTTTTTGAGATAAGCACATTCTCTCTCTGATCGGCATTTCTAGTTTTTGGTATAATTCATGTACTTGTCTTGTCTCTTGCAGGAAGGAACAGGTGATGGGGAGGCTGGGGACACACAAACAGGCTCAGTTGATGAAGATAACACGCGTCAGCTTGGGGATATTGAGCTGCAATGCAGCCTCTGCACAAAGTGGTTTGGAGCAGATCATTTTGGAATAGACACTACGTATGTATGATCTCCTGTTTTCAAATTATCCAGCTTTCTGCCTACCCTCTTTAATTAGTTTGCTAAAAAGCTATTTTTCGGCATAAGGCAATTATTCGCACTCCAAGTCTTCATATTAAAAATTTTTTATAATTCTTTTTTTTTTGTGTGTGTGTGTGCGCGCACATGTTTAACAGACAACTTTTTTTCAATGCCCCAACAGCACTGGCAAGACAGTTAATTGGATAACGCAGATTAGTTACAAGGCATTTGAGTATACTGCACATTTTTTTTATTTTTTTTTTTAACAGTATAAATTACAGGCTAAGCAGAACATGTCTAGGTTAACTTTTAGACAAGAGAGACTAGGCTATACAATCTCCTAGGCATGTTGATTGAGGTATTGAAAGTAAAAAATGATGGAACCAGTTTTAGTACACTGGGTAGCTTAGAGACGATTGAATGTACCACTTGGTGGTTTATCAAGAATTACTGAATAGACATATCTTGCCACACAGATTCTGTCTAGCGCCTTAGACCACACTTGGTATTAAAACACGCCAATACTTTGACAATTCAGGTGCTATTATAGGTGATAACAGAAGAGGAGTAAATTAGTTAAAATGTTATGTTAGGCGTTGTGTATCAGAGGGTCGTTTCTCAGCAGTATCATTGAGCGTTAAGTGCTATTTATATGAAGAATAAAGCTGTGTGGGTCAACCTGAGCTAGCATTTTCTGTGCAGATATAAGTTTACATCAGAGAGAACTCTCTATTCATGACATGCTAAGGAGATGTATGCAGTTAAACAGGGCATATCATAAGCATGAGTAACAAGGGGAGTAAAATTAACAAGAAGATTGAGGGAATTATGCCCATGAGTGATAGCATGCCATTCTTAACCGTGGGGTAGGGGACAAAAAATGCAAGTAAAAAGAATATCATACCCCAGGATATAAGATCATAAAAGGAACGTAAGTACAGTTCTGTGGTAGGTTTGATGAAACTTCTTCTTGAAGTCTTCACCCCATGCTATGGGCCTCTGCAAAGTGTCCTTGGCAGAAGGGGTTGCTCAGTCTTTAGTATCCTATTCAGCCGATGCCCGTCAGGGGTTTCCCGAATTCCCCTCGTGCAGGCTGTGACAGAGAGTCCATCTCCATGTTGGGTATGTTGTTTCCTCTCCCCGGCACAAGTCCTGTTGGATGGTGCTGTGTGTGTCAGGCGGGTTGTCGGTAGCCCGTAATGCAGCCCGTAAAGCCTGTGGCTTCGGCTCCGGACCTTAGGGGGAGCCAGTGCCTTTAGTCCATGGACCCGCCCATTCCGAACGGGAGGGTTGTGGGCCCGCGGGTCTCCTCCACGGGCATTTGGCCTGCGGCGTGGAGGGAACTCCAATTGGGCCCCCAGCCCAGAAGAGGCACAGGTAACCGATTCTGCTTCACAGGCTGTCTGCAGCACTTGAGGGGATAGTGTGAGTTGCTGCTTGGCGAGACGATCCCAGAAGGCCTGGCATATTGCCTCAAATCCGGCATCGAAGCTTTCTCTCCAATTCTGGCCTGATAGGCTCGTTTGGTTGTGCTGAGATGTCGTTGCGGCGGCCATCTTGGATGAGCCGCGTGGTTTTCAAGATTCCTCTGCTTGTCTCCCAGGAGCAGGCTTGGCTACCCCCAGTAGGGACTGCGATATCCCCCACCAGTCCAAGTGAGGGGGGAGGGGGGGGGGGTAACGGGGCGCTGAGTTGCACGCCCTCTGGTAGGAGATCGGCCGCGTCTCTACACAGTCAGCGTGCCAGATGCGGTAGGCCTCAGACTTTAACACGGGCTATGCCCTTCAAGCTTCTCCAATTTGGTCTCAGAAAGGTATGCTTGGCGTTTGGGGTGTCAGCTTGTAGTTTAGGGTCTCTTTCTGCCGAGATATGTACCGTTTTTGAGTAATAAAGGCCCAGACCGTGGGGAGGTACAGGCAAACACGTCTGGTCATGTTGGAGGTCAAGCCTTGCCCCATATTAAAATTTAAAAAGATTTAAAAAAAAACAACCAAAAAACCCATTACACAATACTGTGAAAATCTTCTGACTTTTTTTTCCTCTTCCAATATATTTACTTTAACTTATGGGGGCAATCTTTCTAATTTTTTTTTTTTTATATACAGCCTGCTTAGTGCAGTATTGATATGAACTTTTTAAATGTGTTTTGATTAAACCCAGACATAAAGTTGATTGAGTTATTTTCTAGTAGGACAGTACTAGGATTCAATATTGAAATTGTAGTTTATTTTTTTTAATTTTTTCCTTTCAGGTCATGCCTTCCTTTCATGACAAACTACAGCTTTCACTGCAATTTATGTCATCACAGTGGTAACACATACTTCCTCAGAAAGCAAGCCAGTAAGTAAAAGCCCAGTAAAGGGTCATTGAAGACAAACTAGACACAGTAACACTCTAACTTGCTAAAGTGCTTTATCTGTCTGGACTCTCTATTTGGGAGAGTTTATAAAAATTCTGATACTATTTTACCCCACTCCCTCTAGCATGTAAGCTCATTGAGCAGGGCCCTCAACCCCTCTGTTCCTGTGTCCAATTTGTCTGGTTAAAAGTACATGTCTGTTCGTCCACCCACTGTAAAGCGCTATGGAATTTGTTGGCGCTATATAAATAACATCATTATAATAGTCAGAGAGTGACTTTAGAATTTACAGGTATATACACTGAACAAAATTATAAACACTTTTTTTTCTTTTTTTTCCCCCATTTTTCATGAGCTGAACTCAAAGATCGAAGACTTTTTCTATGTACACAAAAGGCCTATTTCTCTATAGTATTGTTCACAAATCTGTCTAAATTTGTGGATGGATTATATTGGCAAAGAAGTGCCCATCTTTACAATATTATGGATGTGCATACTATCTTGGCCATGATTAAATCTGCAGAAGAATGAGTATAGGCAACCTTAAATAAAATAAAACACCAGCAGAGCCTACTGCATATTGTCCTCGTCTGGCAATTAATTACAAGCGCTTTTTAGGTTACTGATGAACCAAAAGAAAGCTAGAAAGCTGCAATCGCTATGTTTCTAAGCTTCCTTCCAGCATGGTTGTCAGGCCCAGCCTCCCATGCTTTTTTTCTATTACCGTATAAGCCGAGTTTTTTAGCACATTTTTTGTGCTAAAAAACCCCAACTCGGCTTATACTCGAGTCAATAGTCTGTATTATTGCAATTTGCATTGCCATAATACAGACTGGGGGAGAGGGGGGCTGGCAGAGCTGTAACTTACCTTTCCTGCAGCTCCTGTCAGCTCTCTCCTCCTCCACGCCGTCCGTTCAGCACCTCGGTCAGCTCCCAGTGTAAGTCTCGCGAGAGCCGCGGCTCTCGCGAGACTTACACTGGGAGCTGACAGAGGGAGCTGCACAGACGGCGCGGAGGAGGAGAGAGCTGACAGGAGCTGCAGG